>NC_046155.1:134806604-135106604 GCF_011064425.1 Rattus rattus
CTGCAGTTGATTATTCTACACAGAAAGATTTCTTGTTCTCGTTGGGCAATACAAGAAATCCACAGTCCAGCTGTCCTTGGTGTCTGCTGAGGATTAGTTAGAGCTCTTCAGCGCACACCTAAATCCACAGACACTGGAGTTTCTTATACAAAATTTTAAGATGGGGGGCTGGAGAGATGGCTTAGTGGTTAAGAGCACTGACGGCTCTTCCAGAGGTCCTGAGTTCAAATCCCAGCAACCACATAATGGCTCACAACCATCTGTAATGGGATCTGATGTCCTCTTCTGGTGTGTCTGAAGACAGCTACAATGTACTTATAATTAAGAAAGAAAGAAACTAACTCCTGGTTACAGCCAAGCCTGTAAGGCATTTAAAAAATTTAAAGATGGTGCATTATTATAAGATGGTGCGTTATTATAAGATGTGCATTATTATAAGATGTGCATTATTATAAGATGTGCATTATTATAAGATGTGCATTATTATAAAATGTGCATTATTATAAGATATGCGTTATTATACGATGTGCATTATTATAAGATGGTGTGTTATTATAAGATGGTGCATTATTATAAGATGTGCATTATTATAAGATGTGCATTATTATAAGATGTGCATTATTATAAGATGGTGTATTTGCACACAATCTATACAAGTTTCCTGCACACCTTAAGCCACCTCTAGAGTACCTTGTGCAAAACAGATGCTATGTATGTGTTTGCTGCAGTGTACTGTTTAGGAAATAATGCCCCACCAACTGCCACCATTCCCGACCCCCACATGTGCAGTCTATGTATTCTCAGCATAGGCACTGTTTGTTTTTTAGATATTTTTATTGGGGAGTTAATTAAATCCATGTATGTAAAGCTGTGAATATGGGAGAACATCTAAATAAGGGGCAGTACTTAAAAACCAAATGCAGGGTTAGAGGGATGGCTCCGTAGTTAAGAGCACTTGCTGTTCTCAAATAGGTTCTGAGTTCAGTTCCTAGCACCCACATCAGGCAATAACTTCAGGGGATTTGACACTTCTGGCCTCCCCAAGGACACATACACACACACACACACTCTCACACTTCACACTCACGCACACACACACTCACACACATACAAATACAAAATAAAGACAAATCTTTAAGAAATGGCCATATAAAAAGATATGCATTATAGTATTTAGAATAAGAATAAATGATAATCAAAAGTTATATAGGTTTTAATTATCAAGATTCTAAAACATATTACTTTTAGTGAAATAAAAGAAGACTATAGAAGACATGAATAAAATCTCTTATCTAGTTTACCTTGTTATATTTATAAATTTACAAAAATCCTTACCTTGAATATTTTTATGGCTTTAATTTTTCCAGTGTGTCTTACATGGGGGCCTTTACAAAGGTCAATCAGTGGACCACACCTACAATGAAAGATTTAAGACACGTCCAGACACAGTTACAGCTTTTTGGACTGTTCATTATAAACCCCATTAGCATATTGTCCCATTTAGCAATTACTGACAACTTGACAGCCTAGAATCACCTGCAAGAGGGTCCCACTTGAGTAATTGTCTTTATCGGATTGGTCAGTGGGCACATCTGTGAAGGATTGCCATGATTGTGGTAATTAAGACAGGAGTGCCCAGCAGAGCACAGCAAGCACCTCTGTGGGCAGGTGCTTGTGGGCTGTGTAAGAAGCTAGCAGAGAGCAAGTCGGAATGAGGGTTGCTTGCCTGCCTGCCTGCCTGCCTGCCTGCCTGCCTGCCTGCCTGCCTTCCTTCCTTCCTTCCTTCCTTCCTTCCTTCCTTCCTTCCTTCCTTCCTTCCTTCTTTCCTCCTTCCCCTTCCCTTCCTTCCTTCCTTCCTTCTTTCTTTGTTTTCTTTTGTGTTTGTTTGTTTGTTTGTTTGAGACAAGGTCTCTGTATGTAGTCCTGGCTGCCTTGGACCTGAGCAGACCAGGCTGGCCTTGAGACCACAGAGATCTGCCTCCCCTGGGCTCCTGTCCTAACTTTCCTCAATGACTGACTGACTGACAGATGTAAGCCAAATAAACCACTCCGTCCCTAACTTGCTGGGCTCAGAGTGTTTTATCACAGGAACAGAAAAATGACCAGGACACATATTTTTAAGCGAAAGGTTGCACTTTTCTATACATATGGGACAAGCTTTAATTTAGGGTCAAGGAGGGAAGCAACTCGTCTAGCCACAGGTCACAGCTCTTTCTATGTACACTCAAGTGCCACGAAAGATCTGAAGACACTATGAATGTAAAGACACCCTTTTAAAACTGTCCCATCACCGTGATAAACCAGAAAGCCAATCCCTGTCCCCACCAGGATTCAGGGCGTCTGCTCTTGAGCTCCAAGGCCCCATCGAGCCCTGCTTTAAAACTGGAGCACACTAACCTGAACACACTAACCTGTAAACAGTGGTCGTCGGAGTGTCAACTTTCTCCTTCAGAATCCGGCACTTAAATTTATTGTACTATAAAGAAAATGTTTACATATTATTACAAAAACATTTTTATTGATTATTTTATGTATATAAACACACTGTAGCTGCCTTCAGACATGCCAGAAGGGGGCATCAGATTCCCTTATAGATGGTTGTGAGCCACCATGTGGTTGCTGGGATTTGAACTCGGGACCTCTGGAAGAGCAGTCAGTGCTCTTACCACTGAGCCTCTCTCCAGCCCCACAAAGAACTTTCTCATAGGAAAGCTACTCTCTTTAAGAAGCTCTGATAGGTTGTCTAATCTGTTCAAGGTATTGGGAACTGTGGATATGCTGTGCTCACAGCCAAGAGCCACACTGATCCAGTACGAGGCCCCAGAGTCACATGGTTAGTGAACTCTCACATATGACCACGTGCTATGAATAAAAAGACCCGGGCCACAGAGGTGGAAGGCACCGATTTCTATACCGCTTATGTGTTCAACACTATTCCATCTTGGCTTTACTCTTAAAATGTAGCAGCCATGCGGTCAAGGTAACACGCTTGGCTCACATTTCACTGGATAGCACTCTTCTAGAAGATGCCATTTTAATACATAACATAAATACAGCTCTTGAGGAACATTACCACTATTTTTATAAAAACAAACCTTACATGACATCGTTACATTTGCTAAAAAGCCGTGGTATCATTACACTTAACCAATTAAGGTAATTCACCAGAGTTTCTGCTTTTACTGCATTAATCACAGGATCGAGGGGTCCATGTTAAATAACGACTTAAGACGGCTGTTGGGTTTGTGCAGAGTAACTGTTTCATCCCAATATGTTCAAGTCAAATCACGAAAGTTGGTGCTTAGTTCTTTAGAGTAGTGAGAAGCAGAACCAGCCCACAGCATGGAAGAAAACATCTGTGGCTGTTAGTTAAAGACTGACACTGGGAAGATATAAGAAATTGTTATAGTGCAAACCAAATGAAAAAATATACCCTCATTCAAAAACTGCTAACGGACCAGAGCAGACGATTCTCCAAGAAAGATGTCCAAATCGTCAATAAATGCACTGAGAGGTTCAGCAACACTGCGCCCTCAGAAAAAAGCAAATCGAGACACAACCATACCCCACTCTACACCCATGGATGGTTCTTATAAAATAAGCAGAATTCAGAAAATTACATATATAAGTGTATGTATATCACATGTATAATAGTAAAAGAAGTAAAATAAGCATTTAAAACAGAAATCTGTGTGTTCACATTTATATTAGTATATACACAACAGTCAGAATATAAGCAATTCTAGTACTCACGGGCAAATAAACTAATAAACACAGTCACACACACACACACACACACACACGCACATGCACACACACAAAGACACAAACATACACACACACATACACACAGACATATGCATGCACACACACACAGAGACACGCATACACACACACACACACACACACACACACACACACACACACACACTCATGCAGCAGGAGTTCTTAGGTAAGAAGGCAATTCTGACAGGATCTGCAGCACCGGTGCCCCTTGAGAGCAGTTCATGAGTGAGACAGCCCAGTCCCAAAGGTAAAATAGTATGTGAGACTCTGAACAGCAGTTCCTGTTCCATTCATACAGCAGTAAACAGGGCTGATGGCCAGGGCTGGGGTGGAGGCAATGGGTGTTGGTCCTTAGTGGTAGAGGTTTCACTCTGGAAGATGTGAGTGGATGGTGGGGATGTCTTCATCACCCTCACAACAGCTTTCCAGACTGTGCGTGTGACCCCTGACCCCTCACAACAGCTCTCCAGACTGTGCGTGTGACCCCTGACCCCTCACAACAGCTCTCCAGACTGCGCGTGTGACCCCTGACCCCTCATAACAGCTCTCCAGACTGTGCATGTGACCCCTGACCCCGCACAGCAGCTCTCCAGACTATGCTGCTGAACAGTAGTCAATCATTTTCAGGGAGGGAAGAAAACCGCGTTACGTTAATAGCCTCTAATATTCCTGGTGAAAAGATTTTATGCTAAATTTTCCCCGTTACCTTAAACATTTCCAGGAGACTGTCCTTGCTGACTTCCAGTCTTTCAAACGGTTGCTTTTCTTTGATGATAGTTCTACATATGTTCTCCAGGGCAGACAGCTCAGTGCTGGACACCACTCTGAAGAGACGAGAGACTATGAGCCTCAGTACACAATTCCAGACGCCATGCACCCCTTCCTCCTCGGTTCCAGGGCCTTCAGCACCAGTTGACACGCTTTCTAAACCGCGTTTGTGCTTCGGGCACATATACACTGCTGTTCAGAGAGCTATATGAGGGCTCCCCATACCCCTGCCCTCCATGGCTTGTCAGAGCCAGCCTTGAAGGAAGGTTTGTGCAGGCTGCAGTCACACACACTCACTCTGCACAAAGGCTGCACTTGCTGCTGCTCCTGCTTGGAGCTCACTCCCCTCTCTCACCCCCCTCTCACCCCCTCTCACCCCTCTCCCCTCTCCCCCCTCTCCTCCCTCTCACTCCCCCTCCTCCCCTCACTCCCTCTCCCCCTCTCCCCCCCCCCCCCCCCCCCCCCCATCCCCCCCTCCCCCCCTCCCCCCCCCCCCTCCCCTCCCCCCCCTCCCCCTCCTCCCCTTTCTCTCCCCCTCTCTCCCCCCTCTCCTCCTCTCCCCCTCTCTCCCCCCTCTCCCCCCCCTCTCCCCCCCCTCCTCCCCCTCCTCCCTCTCTCCCTCCTCCTCCCTCTCCCCCCCCCTCTCCCTCCCCCTCTTCTCCCTCCCTCTCCTCCCCCTCCCTCTCACCCCCCTCCCCTCCCCTCTCCCCCTCTCACCCCCTCTCACTCCCTCTCACTCCCTCTCACTCCCTTCCTCTCACTCCCTTCCTGGCACATCGACTTCTTTGCTGTTCCTGAAATAGCCATACACAATCCTGGAAAGGACTGGAATGTTCTCTCCTAACTCACTCCTCCATTCTGGCCTCTGCTTCAGCAACACACATGCCTCTTGCATCACCTATGTCCCCCTCACGTGTGTGTGCATGTGTGTGTGAACATGTACATGTGAATGTGCATTTGCATGTGCATGTGTGTGTATGTGTGTGCGTGTAGGTCCCTATGGGTAGCATAGCCAGAAGCACAATAATTCTCGAAGAAGTGAGAATGAAAACTTGGTTCATCCCAACTTAGTCTGGATCTAACTTTGGTAGTCCGATCCCAGGCAGTTAACTGACCAGCATATTTAAACACAGTACAATTTGGGGTCAAGTTTCCTGGTGTAATACAATCCCCAGTGCATAAAGAGGCATAGTTACACTGAGACTCAACTCATTTCTTCCAAGAGGATGAGTTTAGAGGTAGGCTTCCTGTCTTAGCTCAGGGGCCTTGGGAGGACCTGGTGTGGTCTCAGCTATACAGATAGCATAGAGGTCATTTGGGCTATTAGACACTCTGGTCTTAGTTGTGGGCACTTGGTATGACCTGGCCCTACAGATGATGTAGGCCACCAGGCTGTCAATCACTTCCAATCCTCACCCTTCTGGATGAGAATACAGGTTATACACCCTTTCCTTTGAGACGCCAATCCTGCATTCTGTTTTCTCTGGTGATCTGTGGGCACGAGAGCCTTCTGCTGGCAACACTCCTGGATTCTTTTCCTTCAATCACTAATCAGCATCTGATGGCAGCTGGCTGTTTGTGTGTTGTCTGTCCCACCTCGGCTAACTTTCAGCTCCATGAGGATAGACTGACTATTCACAGCTGAGCCCACAGTACCACACATAAGGTTAAATAATCAAAAAGCTCATGTCGCCTGCACGAAGCTGGGAGGCCGGTAACAAGAGAGGCCACTGGATACAATGCTGTGATCAGAGAGAGCCTCAACCAGTACTGTGCCTTCACTGTACCAATGACATGAAGGCACCCTCCAGTGACTACGGCATTACTAGAAGCCTGGAACTTTAGCCCCAAACCCCACTCCAGACAGGGAGAGGAGATAGTGCATCTATCATCAATGGCCAACGATTGTATCAAACATGTGCGTGTCACGAAACATCCATTGAGGCCTGGAGAGATGGCTCAGTGGTTAAGAGCACTGACTGTTCTTCCAAAGGATCAAGGTTCAATTCCCAGCACCTCGTGGCAGCTCACAACTGTCTATAATTCCAGTTCCAGGGGATCGGACACCCTCACGCAGACATACGAGCAGGCAGAACACCAATGTACATAAAATAAAAGTAAAAAACAAATTATAAAAACAAACCGTCTATTGAAAAGCACTGAGCAAGGCTTCAAAAGGCTTACTAAGCCAGTGGTACAGCCCAAGGGACCACACCCCTCCTGGTTGCTCATCCATATCCTTTGAAACAGCCTTTATAATAGATCAATAGTCTTCTATGAGTCAGTACCAACCACTGAACCCAGAGAGTGGGCTGTGGGTCAGACATGTGGAAGGCTTCAACTGTGACTGGCATCTCTAAGGTCATCACAGCCTTACAGGAGTGAGACTTGAGCTGTAGGTCTGGGATAATGCTTAGATGGTATCCAGCAGGCTGGAGAATCAGTTGATTCTTGAGGGAGAAAAAGAACAAACAAAATACCCACACACTCACAGTCATTGGTATGATATACTCTAACTTATAAGTAGAAACAGCTCAACCTGAGAAAGCCTTGAAGATGTGATGGCAAATGTCTTTAATGCCAGCATGTGGGAGGCAGAGGTAGGAGACGCTCTGTGCATTCAAGAACAGCCTGGTCTACATAGCGAATTCCAGGTCAGGCAGGGATTTGGAGTGAGACGGTGTCTCAAAAACAAATAAACAAACAAACAAAAACCCCAAACAAATTCAAAATAACAAACAAACAAAATCTCCAGCTACGGAATGCCAGATACCCTGTTAGGGAGGTCATTATGCAGCATGGGGTTGATGGGCAAATATGTTCTATGTTCACCCAAACAAGAGACTGAGTCTGAGCAAACCACGAGCGAAAGGAGACAAATGTTTAGGAGATAAAATTGGGAAACTAGGCAGGGCCTCTACTGGGGTGGTGAGGAGTCTGCGGGGGGCGGGGGGGGGGTTAGGGCTGGACTGGGCTGCCAGATGGGGTGAATATGAGAATTAGAAGGACCCAAAGTTTCAATCTGGACACTGTAGTGTCCCTAGGAACTATGAAGGCTACAGAGCTGGAGTGGGTGAAGCAGGGGGAGAAGGCCATGACTCCATGTACAGAGCGTGACACCACTGTGAACCACCACCTGGAACTCAGTGTGTGAGACATTCAGTGCCATTGACAGTGCCTCAATCATTGTGAGCAGAAGCAGACAACTCCCCAGGACGGAGCATGTAATTCTGGCTCGAATCAGCGCCATGTCTAGCAAGTTCTACATTAAGTAAACAGCATATGATATCCTTCCAGGCAGAAGAAAGACTAGGTTGAAAGTCACTCTCCAATCTGAGCTCATTTGAAAAACATTTTCCACAAACGGCAAACTGGCTTGACAATGATACAATACACAGTGACTTAGCTAATATGTAACCATTGTAAAACAACGGCATACCCACATGCAATCACTCAGCAGCCTTACCTGTCTCCAATGAACATATCATAATAGAATCCATTTTCAATGGGTGGGCCGTAGCACAGGTGGCCTCCATAGTACAGCTCCATGGCCTCCCCCAGGACGTGAGCGCTGGAGTGCCAGTACACCTGCAAGATGTGGGCAGGAAGGCTATTGGCTACCAAAACCATCACGGGCCATCGGCAGTAAAATACCGTGGTAATCAAGCGAATGGACACTGGGGCGGGGGACTGCCAAAAGTAGAGACTCCTCAATGCCTACTTGGAAAGGAATGTCCCCTGCATCCTCCCTTGCGTGACCTGCAAACTTAGGTCTAGCTCAGAGTAGCTCTGCCAGGCACCGCAGCTACAGTGTAGCTGCTCCCTAACCTTCCTTCTGTGCCTTAGACTGTGCAGAACCAGCCCATCCACTCAGAATACTGAGCTGAGTGACCACATGGGAACAGGGATGGAGGGGTACCAGTTCCCTGTGTTTTTCCAAGACAGCCTCCCTGGACTCAATGCAGACAGGGAAGTGGCTCCTTAGAGATATTGCCAAAGTCAGTGAGATTTCACATCTGTATAGCTGCTTGTGCTGCCTGGTCATCCCCACACGCAAACTAGAATTATGTGGAAGGAGAGAACCTAGATCAAACTATAAGGCGTTTTCTTAATTAGTGATTGATGGGGAGGGCCCACCCCATTGTGAGTGGTACAATTCCTGGGCTGGTGGTCCTGGGTTCTATAAGATAGCAGCTGAGCAAGCCATGGGGAGCAAGCCAGTAAGCAGCACTCCTCCAGGGCCTCTGCATCAGCTCCTGCCTCCAGGTCCCTGCCCCGCTTGAGTTCCTGTGCTGAGGAGGGACAGTATTATGGAAGAATCAGCCAAATAAACCCTTTCCTCCCCTCTTGCTTTTGATCATGGTGTTTCATCGTAGCAATAGTAACCCTAAGTCTTCCTATGCTAGATAGCACATGACTGTGGAAGTTTGAAAGAGTTTGAAAGGCTCAAGAAGGAAAAGGTGATGCCAGGGGGAATTGCTGGCCGCCAGAGAGCCCGGAGGAGTATATGTCTGGGCTAATTTACCATAGTCCAAGGGCAGGTTATCAGCCCTACAGATTCAGAAACCTGATTTGGTTTCAAATTCCCAAGGAATCAGTATTATTTCAGGGGTAACTAAAACAAACAACATTAGCTTAGTTTATAAGGAATTAATTTTTGTCTACCTATGAGTTAAAATTAACCAAGTCTCTCTCCCACACACACGCAAACCAAATACAAAAAGTGAATGATAATGGAGTCCTAGGACAGAATGTTCTTCTCTTTTGTTAAGCAAAGAGCAGACAGTACAATTAACGGTAACATTTGGTAAATCAGAGCAGCCGGAGGTAGATGCAGATGCAGAGAAGCCATGTATAATCCTGGCCTACTGCTCAGGAAACAGACCGAGCAGGCCATCTTTCCCCAGAGCACCTGACTCAGGGTGCTGCTGAAATAGCTGGCTGATTGCCTGTGTCTTCTTTGGGATATCGCCCTTATCTACATATGTGTCAAACCAAACAATGTCTTAGATACAGGAATATAACCGATAGTAGGAAAAACAGAGACCGAGTCCTTGTGGCAGTGTGCCCACTGGGAGGAGTGACAGCCAATCGTGTGTCTACCTAGACATGCCTCAGCTCTAAATGTGTCACACCTGTGCATAGCAGCCATGAGCATGGCTCAGTACTGAATAGAAAAGCCTGCATTTACAGTGGAGGAAGGTCTGCGTGGCTGGATGTGGAAAGAGGGAAACTTACCAAGGTCTGACGGGTAGAAAAGGACCAGCGTCAGGCAGACCATGGCAAGAGCTTGAGATTTAGGAGTTTAAAGCAGACACCAGTGAAGTCACGTTATAAAACAGCAGGTGAGGGATGGATTTCAGAGAAAAGCCATTACCTAGGCAGATCGGGTGATGATGGTGTAAGAGGCCCAGTGTAGATTCGTAGCCCGTGGTCACAGAGATGGAGAGAAATGTAGACATACATGGGAAAGTACAGACTATGGGCTTGCCCATCACACTGGGAGAGGAGCTAAGCATGCATATCTGCCAAGGTCTGGACGGAAAGAGCTGGGCATGTGGCGGGGTACACAGAGGTGGGCAGACAGCAAAGGAGCAGGCTTGGTAGTTAGTCAAGAATTTCTAGCACAACACGTACATGGAGACCTTGCTGAGGTGTAATACACATGGTACTGAAGTGCATGTGCCTGGAGATTGCAGGGAGTGGGCAGGTTGCAGACTTGTGTTTTCAGAATCACGTTTGAACACGGCTTTACTAATATTACCTTGCTTAACAATTTGATGGTTACACTTGGTGTAGCAGTTTGAATGAGAACCGTCCCTCCTACAGTCAAGTATTCCAACACTTGCTCCCCAGCTCACGGTGCTGTTTGAGGGGTTGGAACCTTTAGGAGATGCAGCCTTGCTGGAAGAAGTGTGTCACTGGGGCAGGTTTTGAGAGTTTATAGCCTCTCCCAATTCCTAGTTTGCTCCCTCTGCTTCCTGCATGTGGGTGGCAATGTGATTGGCCAGCTTCGTGTCCCAGCCCCCTGCTGCCAAGCCTCTAGGTCATAATGGACGGGCCCTCTGGACCCTAAACCAAAATAAACCCTTTCTCCCATAAACTGCTTTTGGTCATGGTGTTTTAACTCAGTAACAAAAAAACAGTCAACAGCCTTGGCTACTTTAATCAGGAATTATACTGTTCTTACCATCCAGGAAGTGCAACATTGTAGCCTCCGCAGACTAGAGCTGGATTTTACAGAGGCAATAAGCCGGCTGAAAGGAGGCTCCAAGCTACGCTGATGAGCATATAGGAGACATACACAGCAATGTGGCACTTACCATAAAAATACTGCATTCTCCAGTATTTAAGGGATTTTTCCAAATTCTGCGACAGATATTGAAATACAGGTATACAACTTAAGAGTTGATGAATTGATTTTGAATAGACACTAACTTAATAAGTAAAACATTTAACTTAAGGAAATAACTTTAAGAAATAATAAACATGGTCTATTTATTTGAGCATATGTTCTACAAATATGTGTTAGCTATCATTAAATGCCATGTTGGAATTTTAAATGTTGAAAGGCCAAGAGTTTCATCACGTTGATTCCAATGTATGGTGCTTCCCATAATTCCCGTATCATTAAGACCCAACTCTGGAAACTTGGTTCTTAAATACTTACAGCCTGGGCTTCCTCATTGTCAAACATCAGCAGCTCTACAGTGGAGTCCCCTTCCAACGGGCGGTCCAGGTCCCATAATACACCATTCACCTTGGCAATTACTGTATTTTCAGCCAGTTCTTTACTAGTAGGAGGAAAAAAAAAACACTTGGAGTTAACATTTATAATATTATACTTCATTATAAGAAAAGCTTAAAATAACTTCAGGGTTTAAAAGAAGTCAGGAAGTACAGGTATAAACTAATAGAATAGACATATTTTACTTAGTAACCATTATTTCACATAAAAAATTCATATACACTTGCTATTTTTAAAACTTGAAAAGAAAGCACAAAGAATAAAGTTAAAATTTCATATAAATCTTCCCCTTAGTTCTAGAAATAACTGTTTTTAACATTTTGGTACATCACTCTCTGGTCATTTCTTACACTGGCATCTCACCCATGTTATAAAGAACATCTCTAGTATGAACATAATTTCATAGCCTGCTCTTTAGTGCCATGAGTTCCCAGGCAGGCTAGAAGTGTTCCATTTACTGAGGAAGCCCTGGCTTTTACACACTTTGGTCTCCTTTGGTTTGGCTCTCCCAGAAGATATGTGCAGCCATCAAAACCTGTGCCTCTATGTGCCCCTGTAAGTCCAAAGAACCAGGGAATATTGGAGAAATACCAGTCTTCCAGGGGCACGCTCACTGGAGATGAAGACCCATCCTCCCTTTAGACCAATGGCTCTCAACCTTCCTAATGCTGTAACCCTCGACTACAGTTCCTCATGCTGTATCCCCAACTTGAAGTTATTTTCATTGCTACTTCATAAGTGCAATTTTGCTACTGTTATGAATTGTAATATTCAGACAACCTTCGTGACCTTCTACTGAATGAACTTGCCCAGTGTGCAGTTGTAGATGTAAACGTCCAAAAGCCAAAGGACCTGTTTCTGTTGCAGGGTCTTGGGAATCCCTCTATATGTGACCTGATAGCACAGCACGGAAGGAGCATGGGCAGTCGTCACTAAAAGTCAGGGGATCTCTCTGAAGCTATGGCTAGGGTCTCTAGCTACTCTGTAACACGGGACAATCTGGAATGCTTACTCAAAGCAACACAGGTAGATGAACCTTCTTAAAGATGTAAATAGCTTCTGACATGTGCTGGCACCTTCTCTGGGTGAACAAAAGCCTACTCCATGCAGACAAAACAAAAGTATTCTCTAAGCTGGGTGTGGTGGCACACGGCTTTGATCCCAGCACTTGGGAAGCAGAGACAGGCAGATCTCTTGAGTTCGAGACCAGCCTGGTCTACAAAGTGATGTTCCAGGACAGCCAGGGCTACCCAGAGAAACCCTGTCTTGAAAAACCAAAAATAAATTAATAACAACAACAACAATAATAATATCATTCTCTCAAATAAAATTTCTGAGTTTCCACAGCCTCAAGAATATAAAACTCTTCTTCTGTTTGTTGGCTTGATTTTTTTTTTTTTTTTTTGAGACAGAGTTTCTCTGTGTAGCCATGTTTGCCTCAAACTCAGAGATTCTGTTTCCCTATCATTTCTTAACTCCTCAAATACAAAGATCAGTGCCAAATCCAGCTTGGCCATGTAAGGAACAGTATGACATGGTTTCCTGTCCCTGGAACAGTCAGCAGGATATGTTGATGGCTGCTGTGGGTCTGAGGCTTCTTTGTATAACAGTGTGCACATTTTCACATTCCTCCTCCAAGGGATGTCCTCTCTGCCAAGCTTAATGATTCCAGGATAATCAGAGATAACAGGAGTCCAGGAGGCTAGGGTGTGTCTATGTCTCAGCAAAATGGTAGAATGCTGTGACCTTCAGGACAGCCTTTAAGGCTGTGGGAAAGAATGTTGAAAACATGAGTCTAAAAATTTATAATTTTCTCAACTATGCAAAGTATAAGGATACAATATTAATTGTATAAAGAGCTTCTCATATCTAAAGATACAGAGGCAGCTGCAGTATGAGCCAGCTTGTCAGAAAGATACAAAGACAGGCAGATGCAAAGGTAGGCAGATTCCTTAGTTCATGGTCAGCCTAGGACAGAGGGAGTTTAGATCTAGGCCGAGGCTTGGTAGGAATGGTAATTTCAGGGTGGGGTTTTCTACCCAACTATTGTATCTGTGCTTGTGCTTGTGCTTGCTGTCTCTTTCTAAGAATAAAAGGGTCATGGGATGCTGATTCATGGGATAATCAAAAGGAAAGTTGGGGTATTGACTGAATTGATATTTAAATAAAAATCTGAGCCTTTGATCTGCAAGAGATGAGACATCCAGATAATTTCTAGACTAGCAAGAGAAAGCAGAGAGCTGTCTAGAGATCTTCAGAGAGAGTAGAACACAGAGAGCAATCTGAAAAACTGTCTCGAGCAGAACACAGGGACACAACAATCCATAAAGTTGTCTCCAGCAGAACATAGGCAGTCAGCTTAGATCCACAATTTGACTTTGTTTTGCAGCTCCCAGATACCCCTTCTCTCAGAACTCCTCTCCAAGCCAAGGCTTATCAGTAGTTACAACCTGACTTTATGGGTGGGTTTTCTTTTTTTTTTTCTTCTTTTGGCACTGTTAGTATATAATATATACTCAATGTTTACATCCTCCTGTCATTTGCCTTTTACTCTATTTTACCACTGGATCCCTTCCTAAACTTGTTCTTTTGTGCTTCACCATATTGTTGATGTGTAGCCAAGGGAATCTCACCCCTAGGAAAAAGCTATATAAAGATTGCTCTCCGGGGCCCATTGTAGCCATGGTTTTCTTGATTCTTGCCCTTTGGGGACCACTGTTTGGCATAATCATGTAATTCTTGTTCAGAACAATGTTTGTAGCCCCCTTATAAAATGTGAGTCTTCTGGGTTCCAGACTGGACTCCTTGTGATGCAGGGATTCCAATAAATCCTTGCTACACCCCGTACTCTCCACATAATTAGACGAGGGTGAGAGTTTGCTGGTTTTTCTAGCCGAGAGCCATCTTCTAGTCACTGTGTAAGCAGTTGTGGAAAGTGGGTCATGTCCTTCAGCTTCCCAACAGGATCTTTGACCACAGTTGTTAGGAGGGTAGTGTGCAGAGTGAGTTATGTGAGGGCTATAAATTAGCACATGAAAACCCGTTGACCAGAAAAAGTCTCAACCCTGACAACCTACCACCACCAAGGACAGCTCCTTACAAAGGAGATTCTTGCCTATGTGTGATTCACGGGTTTAAAAGTCCCAGTTTTTGCACTGTTTGACACCGAGAATCTAACCTCCCTACCAGCTGTGTCCACGTCTCCCTCCTTGGAAGTGTACTATCTGCTAATACACATATGTGTCACGGGTCCGTTTCTTTGTTCCTAGATGCAAGAATCTGGAAATCAGGCAGGGGTCCTCCCAGACTCCAGTACCCACCAATAACAACAGTGTGGTGGGCTTTCTTCATTGTCAACTTGACACACCTAGGAAGAGGGAACCTCCTTTATGGCACTGCCTCTGTCAGATTGACTGGGGCGTGTCTGTGAAGTACTTTCTTACTGATGTAGGAGGGCCCACACCACTGCAGGCACTGCCACTCCTGGGTAAGTGAGCCTAGGCTATGTAAAAGGTGGCCAGCAAGCCAAGGTGGTCTGGGCTGTGTGACAGAGGTGGCCAGTAAGACAGGGATAAACCGCACTCCCCCATGGCTTCCGCTTCAGTTCCTGCCTCCAGCTTCATGCCTTGAGCTCCTGCCTGGGCTTCCCTTCACTATGGACCCCAACCTGAAAGCCAAACACACCCTTCTGCCTCAGACTGCTTTTGGTAACTGTGTTTACGACAGCAACAGAAAGCTAATAAGACAAGAAGAAATTACCTCTAAGTAAGACTCCACGAATGACTATTTCCAAGAAAAGGCAATAACAGCCCCACGACAGATAACAGTGTCAACTTACAGTTTAAATTACCATTTGAAAAACTGCATGAAGATTTCTTGGTGTATGAATAAAGTCAGCATGGATGTACTGTTAAGGATACAGGGTTTTTTTTTCTCTCTAGTACGTATTTGTATTAGAACTTTAAAATTTGGACTTTTTAACTAGGAAGAGATCATGATCTTGTATTCAATCATGTGGTTTTCTTTGGAGTCAGAGGGAAATCGTCATTATATTTAATTCAATTAGCTAATAAGGAAAAATATTTTAGTGGTATCTAATAAAACCTTTTGACAGGCTCTGGCACAATTACTTAATACTGAAGTATATGTGCTCTAACAAAGAGGTAGGGAGGGAGAGAGATGCACAAGGAGTGTGTGAGCTTGTGTGTGTGTGTGTGTGTGTGTGTGTGTGCGCACTAGCGACATGTGTCTGGTGTGGGGCGGGGGAGGAGGTCTTACCTAATCCCAGCAGCCACTTGATAAGGTGTTGTTTTCCAACCTTCTCCTTGCACAGTCTTCCCACCAGCCACCCTCACTGAAATCACATTGTTTGTGTTCTTCTTTTCCTGAGTAGCAGGTAACAGCTGATGATCTGTCTTCAACGTTTCAAAAAGCTGCAATCTCTCTTTTATAAAATTCGGTTGCTTCACCTGAAAGTCAATAGCTTACCGTAAGGTTAAGGACTCAGCCCACTCAGCTATCTGCTCCACTTCTCCTCATGCTCACCCTCTCTCCACGTCCCCTCCAGCAGACCCACCCCTCTTACCTAGCATCCTTGACTGCTACACCCATGGACAGCTCCCTCTCCCACCACTGACTGTATGTTTATGCAATGCTATACCGTATAGCACTTCTTAGTAGACAACCCTTGGTATCCCGAGAATCGGATTCCTGGAGCCCCATAGATGCTCAAGTCCTTAATAAAGTCACACAGAATTAGCGCATCTTCTCACATCCTCCTATATGCTTTACGTCATCTGTAGATGACTATAAAGCAAAATGCAATGCTCAGGAAATAGCTGTTACACTGTACTGCTTGGGGGAATAATGACCAAAAAAGTCAATCAGTACAGAGCATTTTCTCTCCAAGTATTTCCAGATTTTAAAATCCACAAAGGAGGAACAGGTACGTGCACACCGGGGGCCGGCTTTGCCATATTTCAGTCTACCTCTAGTTGTTTGTTCTTAGTCTGTCTGACCTCCATAGCCAGACTAGTATCTTTGAGGCTAGTACTCCTCCTTTGTGCCTAACAAGTGCTGAGTCTCTATAAACCCTTGCTGGTTGTTTTTAATACTTTCTTTAAAGAAGGAAGAGGAGGAGGAGAAAGAAGAGGAGGAGGGGGAGAGGGAGACAGAAAGGGAAAGGAAGAAGGAGCAGCAGCAACAGGAAATATGAAATCAGAACTCTATTATTTCACCTTGAAAAGAGTGGAGAAGGTGGGCGGTGGTGGCACACCCTTTAATCCCAGCACTCAGGAGGCAAAGGCAGGTAGGTCTCTGTGACTTTGAGGCCAGCCTGGTTTACAGAGAGTGTCAGGACAGCCAAAGCCTTGCTACATCGTATAACATTACACAAATACTGTAAATAGCGGGGTAGGGAAATGTCCATGGGTATAGTATTCAAAGATATTAGGTAAGAGGAACAGAGAAAGCCTGTTTCAAGAAACAAAACAAAAACAAGAGAAAAGGAAGGAAGGAAAGAAGGAAGGAAGAAAGAAAAAGAGTAGAGAGCACTTTAGCCAGTGCTAGCTTGACTCTAAGAGGTTACTGATGTGGTCCAAACAATAATTTCACTAGTAATTATGTCTTTATCCTAAGTCCCGCTGACCCATGTTTAATAGTGAACATTTCTGTTGTTTCTACAGCAGCGACTTACCTCCCTGTTGGGCTCAGTCTCCTTCAACCTCTTCCTCTTTGTGTCCTTCTCTTGGTTTTGAGTAGGAGGCTGAAAGATTAGTGAGAGGCAAGATCAAAATATGAGAAACCCAGGGAAGGAGGGAACCCAGGGAGCTCATGGCAGAGCCCACGGTTTGAGAGTCCCTGCAGGGCCGTGGAAACCAAGATTTACTTATAACCCTCAAGGACCTGGCTTCAGAGTTCAGCCCTACCTGTCCAAGCACATTAAAACTGGAGGCATAGCTCAGTAATAGAGCACTTACCCAGCACTCACAAAGCCATAGGCCCTGAATCCTACAATACACACTGCCTCTGTGTCTCTCTTTCTCTCCTCCATAAACTTTAAACAAATAATGTCACTGGACATTATTTGAAAGTGTGGCTGCCACCAGACTTGCATTGCGCTCTCTCATTAGATGTTGCCAGAGCAACATCTTTTCAGGAGAAAAAAAGGATCTGTTTTAGAAAGTCTTCAGAACTTAGAAAAATTATCTTATATTTGTTATTTAATAATCTTCTAAAACAAGGAAATATTGTAATCAAATACTTCTGCTAAATATACAGAATACATAGAGGCCTCAAAGTAAACCACCAAAACAAGACAGTAAAAATAACATGTCTTCAGATAGCAAAGAACTAGCCAGCAGAGAGACTAGAAACTGTTGGTCCTCTTCTCCAAGGACACTGTGACTCTTACTTTAGCGGCCTTTTAAAAAGTTTTATTTGAGACATCATCTTGTTACATAGCCCTGGCCAGCTTAGCCTCAAACTCTCAGCCATCCTCCTGCCTCAGCTTCCAGAGTTCTGGATTTGAGGCATACACCTCAGTCGTTTCTGCTACTGGAGAGAGAAGTGTTGCGTGCAGTCTATGCAATGAAGAGCTGAGAAATTATACTAGCTGGTCAGTTAGGAGGTTGGTGGAAACCTAGCGGTTCCCCGGGCCGTGGGCAGTGAGCAGTGGGCAGTACGAGGGCGGGGACACGCCCTGCAGCCCTGCCCGCACCCGGGTACAGAGTTGGAACCCGCTGAGTGCGTGCGCCTGGGCCGCCCGGTTACCTCGTGCGCAGCCGCTCGCCGGGCCCCGGGGCCGCGCTGCTCCGCCAGGCGCAGCCGCAGGTCATACAGGCGCTGGTGCAGGTCGCGGTTCTCCGCCTGGAGCTGTGCCACCTCGCGCGTCAGGCGCGGGCCCTCGGCTTGGCCCTGCTCGGGCCCGCGCAGCTGCTCGTCCCTCAGGCGCTGCACCTCCGCGCACAGCCAGCGAATGTCCTCCTCCTGCCGCTGCAGGCGCGAGGCCACCGCCTGAGCCGCCAGGGCCTGGGCCGCCATGGCAGCCTCCTTGTGCCACCTGAGCCCGCCGGCCCAGTCAGAGTGACAAGGAGACGGGGCGGGGCGGAGCTGAAGGGACTCGGGAGGCGGGGTGAAGTGGGGGGTGCATCACTATACGGGGCGGGGCTGGGGCCGGGTATCCCTGCATGGGGCGGAGCGATGCACGGGCAAGAGGCGGGGCCATATCGCGGCAACTGGGCAGGGGCGAGGCGATGGGCAATGAAGAGGGCCAGGCTGTAGGATAATGAGGGTGGGGACAGGAGCGATGGGAGGGGCAAGGGTAGGCAACGTTGCAGAGTAGAAGCGATGAGACCGGGCTGGAGCTAGGCATCACTGCTGGGGACTATGGGATGGCTGAGCAATACTTCATAAAGCAAGGAAAAGGGGTAGGGGGATGTGGCAGGGAGCACGGGCAGGGACATGACCAATGTTGGGTGCACTGCAGGATTAAGAACTATGCTCTGGACCTAGACAGTAGGAGCGGAAACACTGGATGGGCATCTTTAGTGTTTGGAGGCGTGTCCGAGTGCTCGATCTATTGTAACTGGAATTGTAGATCTCAAGCCCAGAGGAAGTACGTCTCTTGACCGGATTGCCCAAACCGTTAGCAGAGCCTGATGAATTTCTCTCATTCCCCTCTTGAATTCTTGCAGTCACCACACTGTTCAAACCAGGTCTGAAAAACGGCCATTGAAAATAGACCTTCATGCCAAGGCTGTGCAAATACAGTGGCACTTGGCAAGGACACACAGAAGAGCACTACAAAAACTTCAGCCTGGCCAGCTCACTATTTGGGACTCCAGCAAATACTGTTCATAACTGTCCTGACAGGAAAGAAGATTATTTGAAGTAGAAACATTTGTGCTATCGAGCTTTGGAAACAGTGGTCTGCAAAGAATTAAGCGTTCATCCTGGAGCAGGAAAAGGCTGAATCTCTGCTGCCCCCTAGGGGACGAATTGCCCTAGGGCGAGAGTTCACAGAGCGCTCATGACTTACCAATCTTGTTGAACAGACTGGAACTGAGCCAATGATGGAGACACACCTCCGCCATCCGCTTAATCATTTATACCTCTAGCCCTCTACTTAAACCTAAACCTCATATTAGCACCCCAAAGATGGACTTGGGGTGGTTCGCTGAACCCCTGTAGCTGCTCATCTTCCCACTGTAACCACGACGAATAAATCTCCTTTCTCTGCTTTTCTCTGTTAACTGTCATTTTTATCGGCATACTGCAGAGGGGTAGCTGAGCCTATCTCACTGGGACTCCCAGGAGTCAGGCTTTGACTCTAAAGACTCCAGTAATAATGTCATATATGACTTCGTATCTCTATAACCATGAGCAAGAAGCTTCCTGCGGCAAGAACACGAGTTGGCTTTTACTGTCCTTAAGTTCCTAGAATGTGCCAGGACATGTGCCCCGACCTGCGGGGGTTCAGCAGAGACGTGGGAGGGGCCGAAAGAATGGAGGACAGGAGACTCACAAGTCGATTGTCTCATCAATCTCTCAAATTTTATTTCAGAACTGCAGCTTAAAAAGACAAGCAGACGGGAAGGCCACACAGGGCCCAAGACCAATTCATCGCCGTCACCACCCTCCCATTGTTCTTTTGGTTCTGGAAATCCTAAACTGAAACCGTAAATTGCAGGTGTACTGGTAAGAACAGATAACTGGCTAGGCTCCCCAGAAACAGAGGGTGTAAGCGGGTCTGAAGCATTCCTGAGAACATTCCTGAAACAGAGGGTGTAAAAGGAGGCGTGGCTCTGGGCAGACTTGTAAATAGTCACCCCTTAAATCTTCACCACAAGAGATGCTGCCATTATATCCATGTATAATGTAGAAATCAAGTCACAGAGAGTGGCACTTAGTCTCATGAGGTGAAATGGGTAATGAATGCCACAGGAGTTCCAAAATGGGGTTTATCTTGGGGTGGGATAGTTCAAGGGTGAGAGATTACTCTGAGAAATGAAGTCTGGGAGATGTCAGCAAGATGGACAGACAGGTAGATAAATGTGACTCTGGAGACCTGGATGGAAGGAGCCGAGGAGTTAAGTCAGAATCAGAAACCACGCCCAGCAAGAGATGCCATTGTCTTCCTTGTGGAAATTGAAGACCACCTAGTAAACGTCTGTGGGGAGAAGAGGCACAGCTGGTTGTGGTGGTGCATATCTGTGCAGGACTCCCGCAGGTGAAGGAGGGGTAGTGGTGGGTGGGGTAGCCATCAGCTCAAAGCCAGTCTGGGCTACATAGCAAGATCCTGTTGAAATTTAATAAAAAAAAAATAGAAAGAAAACGAAAGCAAAAGGGAAGGAGGAAGGGAAAGGAGGGAGAGTAGGAAAGCTCAGTATTCTAACATCACACAGACGGACGGTGACAGGAATATTCCTGGGGCTTGCTGGACGGCCAGGTTATCCTAATGAAGAGGTCAGGTTTTGATGAAAGTCTTTGTTTCAAAAACAAGATAGTGGGCTCCGGGGGATAACACCCAAGGTTGTCCTTGACCTCCACATGCAAATGCACACATAGGCAGATACATCTGCACACTCATGTGCAGGCACAGCATACATGTGCAGGCACAGCACACATGTGCACACACTGCGCGTGTGCACACACACACACACGTCCACCAAAGGGCAGCAAGAGGGAGGAGAGGTACAGAATTTTAAATGAGGATAGTAAATATTACAAATGTTAGGAGTGCATGAATCTGAGAAGACATAAAAACCAACATCTACAAAAGAATAAAAGTCAATTAAAAACCCTAGAAAAGGGCCAGCAAGATAAATCAAGGATAATATCAAATAAAACTACATGTAGTTGTCCCTTAATAGCCATGGGCAATTGGTTCACGGGGCACAGTTCTTCCCTAAAGATATCCCATAGATGTTTCTGACTTTTATATAACATGTCCAAATTCTTGCATTTACCTTAGCCGCACCATCCTGTATCTCTTACGTCATCTCCAGTGATGTACAGCACCTAATACAGTGTGGATGCTGTGTCTGCTGTAATGTCGTGTAGGAAAGAGTGGACGAGAAGACTACAGGCTGTATAGTTGTGATTCTTCCCAAATATTCCCAGCCTATGGTCCATTGAACCTACAGAAACAGAATGAATAGAAATGAAGGGCCTATTGTACACGTCTTCCTACCCATAAGTTTCACTGCTGGGAATTTATTCTAAAGATCCATTTCTAAGAACACAAAACTGGGTTTGTACAAAAATATAGCTCAAGGGCTTTGTGTGTGTGCGGGTGCGGTTATAAAATTGCATAAGGTGCTGGTTTAATACACTGACCTAATGGAATACCATATTAGGAAAATCTCTGTCAATTGATGTGGAGTCATTTCCCCGAGGTACTGTGATGTGGAAAAGAGCTAAGTTCAAAGGAGCTTATGTGGCATGCTGTGTGCTGTACAAGAGAGAAGAGAAAATAAGGCATGTCTACATCTGCTTATGAGCACAGAGAGAAACTGAGAAACCAGCAAGCAATGAAATGACTTATCTACAAAGGACCAGGAAAGGAAAGACTGGTGGAAGGGACCCAAAGAATCACCCTTCACTGGCTGCATCCTTTTGATGCACGGACTTTTGAAAGCCTATAAATAAATAGCTTATGTATTTACAACTGATAAAGCACTAGATACATTTGAGAGAAAATTGAAACAAATGTAAATTCCAATGAGCATCATCCAAACAAGACAGTAGAGAGAGAGAGAGAGAAGTAACGAGTGACTTCAAACAGTCTTGGTGGAGCAAAGGTGGAAACACTGTGATGAAATATTGATGTCATTTCAGGACAGATGAGCTCAATGGAACAAGACTGTGTGTACTGACTCTGAATCCAGCAGGAACAAGACCGGGTGTACTGACTCTGGATCCGGCATTCTCACTGTAGAAGGGAGATCGATTATGGAGGGAGACCAGAGAAGAAGTAGATACAAAGTGGCAGTTACAACATCTGGCATGAACTTTCCCCCTCCTACCTCACCACAGTAGAGGAGGAGGAGCTCCTGCGATGAAGGGCTATGTCAAGATCAGGGTATGTAGGTTCAAGATAAGACTGGAGAAGCCTGTCTTCCTGTGGAGACTAAGGGAGGGCTCCTCACTAACAAGACGATATGTCCCAGGGCGGCGGGAACCAGCTCAAAGGACTTTGACTAACCAAGCTGGGACCATTTGAATGTAAGTAATCAAGCACCATAATGAATTATAAGCCACTGAAAACATGAGTATTCATATATTCATACAAATAATTCTTTGAAACCAAAAGAGCAACAGAGCTTAGCTCATAAACCAACATCAAGGGCTAAATGGGAAATCAGCAAGCAAAACACTTAATCTCATAAAAAATAAACATATTTAATTAAAATATTAATATCATAAAAGACTAAGCCCAAGAGAAGTGTTCCAAATTAAAGAGAACTGTTGCCGTGGACCATCAGAAGCAACATCTAACCCTAAACGGAATCCTGGATGGGGTAAGAACTGTGCCTGGTGCCATTCCTTGCCAAGTGGTCCTTAGTTGGATAGAAAGAAGTAAGCCAAGCACAGCGGTAGGAGCAAGCCAGTAAGCAATGATACCACGGGCTTCTCTTCAGTCTCTGCTTCCGGGTTCCCAACTTGACTTCCTGCCCTGACTTCACAGCTAAAACTCTTTCCTCCTAAGTTGCTTTTGGTTAGAGCACCATATCGCAGCGATGGAAAGCAAAGGAAGACCGCTAGGTACGAGACTATCTGTGGTCCTTGTGAGAACAGGCTGAGGTGTTCTGGCTAGCCATTATGTAACATGTCCAAGTGCTTCAAGAGAGAAAGTTTTAGGAGAGTGAGCAGGGAAGATAAGGCAGTGGTGTCCGATGAAGGCGTCTCATCCTAGGGTCACTACGGCTGCGATGAGACACCATGAGCAAAACCAAGTTGGGGAGAGGGTGGGGTTTATTTGGATCACTTCCATGTGTCTCTGTGCGTCACTGAAGGGAAGGAAAGGAACTCAAACAGGGCCCAAAACCTGGCAGGAGCTGGTGCAGAGGCCTTGGAGGGCTTGCTCAGCCTGCTGCTTTCATACAGAACCCAGGACTACAAACCCAGGGTTGGCACCAACCCACAATGGGATGGACCCTGCCCCATCAATCACTAATTATGAAAACGCCTTACAGGCCTGCCTCCAGCCCAGCCTTATGGAGGCATCTTCACAGTTCAGGCGCCCTCCTCTCAAATGACTTCAGTTTGCAGCAAGTTGACATAAAACAATCAAGCACACCTTCTTAAACCGTCCCTCTGACTCCATTACTCCAGTGAGTAAAGGGTCCAGGAGCTTGCCTTTGTGAATGAAGCTGGTATATTCCTTTGGTGTGGTGCTGTGGTAAAACAAATAGGCTTCATAAAGCACCCTCAGGCGGAAGCGTTCATTTCAGCTCACAGTTCAATCGTGGTGGAGACGTCCTGGTAGCTGGAGGTGAAGGCAGTTGGTCAGAGAGGGATGGGTGTCTGTGTTCAGCTCGCTTTCTCTGGTTTTATATAGCCTAGGATCTCAGGACAGGAAATGATGCCACCACTGAGGACAGGTTTTTCCAACATCAATGAACCTAATTAAAATCATCCCCCACAGGCAGGCCAGCAAGTTGGCCCAATGCTCTCCGACGTTGCCTCTGACCCGCACCCTACATCTCCTTGTGCTAATTCACCAAGCTCTGGGATTCTAAACTCAGGTCCCATATTAAACTCAGGTCGCCGGACTTGGCAGCAAACACCCTTGCACACTGAGCCATCTCTCCAGCCCAGTATCTAAACTATGTTTGTCCTGGAGACAAATAACCCTTATTTAAAATGTAGGGAACTAAACAAACATAGCTGAGGAATAGATTGAGAAACATTAAAGAAAACACATCTTAGAAGGGAATGCAACAAAACAACCCTATTCAGACCCCCTCTCTAAAACCTGTGACCAAATTGGCCGTTACGGTATCTTCGAGCTGCAGTGGAATCACTCAGAAAATTTGGACATTGAGCAACAGAGGATTCCTTGCCTTTGCTTTTCTTGATATTTTACCTGGAAACCCAGATGCCTACCCTCACCCCCTCCTCGCAGTTGGAGGGGGTGGCTATCTTAGTCCTCAATGTTCTCCATTATGTACCCAACACAAACGAAGTGGGTCGACGAGCAAAGTCTTTGAGCAAAAATTGGCCTGCAACAAAAGATGTGTGCCAGGGTCTGGGGCTGGGCTGTGAACTGAGAGCACAGAGGTGTCCTGAGGGCCCGCAATGAATGCCAAGCAGTTCTTTATGAAGGTACAATGGCGGACAGTTGTTTCTCCTTTAGGGACTCTCTCAAACACATGGACTGGGCAAAATACAGGGTGAAGCAGACCGTGCCAGGGCCCTGGAAAGTGATCTCCTGGAACAATGCACGCTCTGCTGGGGAGATGTTACCCTAACACATGAGACGGCTGTGGGCACGGATGCAAATAGGGACAGCAAGGAGGTCACATGCCGAGAGGGATGTGGAGTCTGCACTTTTTTGCTTTACTTTGCAGGGAATACAAGACAGCTGCAAATCATTTAAAAAAAAAAGTCACAAAGTACCACAAGGTGGCGACATTTCTCCCAGAAGTTTCAATCATGACTCCAGTTAGGGAAATTGCTGGTGCTAAGAACATAGCCGGGATTCTGGCTTCCTCGTCCTGGCTCTGAAGCTCACGGGCTTTTCCCATACCGTCCCAGCCCAGTCCCTCTTTATACTTTCAGTATGTCTTTATTAAGTGCAGTTTTTATTATTACTCAGATAAGGTAAAGCCAACAGATTGGCAGACAACAGTATTGGGAAGCCCTCCAAAGAAAGTACATCCCAGTCAGATGAAGATACAGCCAGAACCTTTATTGTGGTTTCTATGGCAACACTGGAGGCAAGGTGTTACGTTTAGGATAGACAGGCTTGACTAATTTTAGGACTTCTGGGATAAGTATAGGGGCTGCTCCTCATGTCTGGTACCTGATCCTAAGATTGGATGATAAGGAGAGGTGAACAATGACCCCCAAGTATAAGAGCCTGGTGAAGGGGTGATTCGAGTTGGGTTCTGGATTGCTGGGTTTGCTCATAAAACAACAAACTCTTGAAAGTCCTTTTACTATCTCCAGGGGTTGATTAATCTAGGAAAGGCAGTCTCTCCGGAATCACAAGGCAAAATAGCTTAGCATGAGAGCCCAAGGTCGCTCATGAGGTTAAACCTCGCCGAGCAAAGTCTTTTCTTGTGAACCCTCAGATCACTCAAGTGAGTTTGGACTTAGTGCCAAGCAAATCTTCCACACGCATGCTACAGAGAAAGATCTAATTTCTTCTATGACCCAAACCGGAAAGAATATTATGGTGGCAGCAGACTCTGTCCCCCAATTCCCTGTCCCAGAAAAAGCCTGCAACGCCAGAGCTTCAGATCACTCCTCATGACAGGTTCAAGGTCACCTGGGGGGCAAGAATGGAGGAAGAGAACTGTTACTGTGACTCACTTGTCTACATGCCTGCAGGGAATCCGGACAAGAGTCCCCACCTGAAAGGAGCAGCCATCCAGGGTGCTGACCTGAGGTGACCCCCGGGACAGAGAGTTTCCAGGTGGATACAAACGTGAAGGCAAGCTGAGCACAACTGTATTATAGCCGCACAATCTCGAGTGACACATTGTTTGTGGCAGCGGCCTCTCCAGAGCCAGCAATAATCCCTTCTAATCTGGTTTCATTAAATGGACACTAGGCTTGGATCAGGGGAGTGGGGTACTATACGGGGCTGTGCTACTTAGTCAAAGAATCGCTTTGAAGCCTTTAGAGTTCTTTAAAAACAACAACAAAAAAGAAAAAACAATGGACTATGATTTTTAAAAGAATATCATGCAGGATTCAGTTTCCTAAAAGGGAGAGAGGCAGTTAAACCACAACCGGCCTTGACTCCTCACCTGTAACTCCTTACAGCTGTACTGCAAGGGGGCTGCAGGCACCAGAACGGGCAGTGGGACACGCACCTACCACATACAGATAGCAATGTTGTTCTTGATACAGGCTGCCAATATTATGATTCAAGTTCAGCTATGAGCATGGCCAATTCCTCGCCTCTAAAAGAATCATTTGGCGAGCGAAGGGTTAGGAAAATGATTATTTGGGGGTGAAAGGAAGAATGTAAATGGAATGGGCTTCAGCTAGGCTGTCTCCCTCTATCTTTGGAAGTGGCCTGCTGCAAGGGGTTAGGAGTTAGAGACTATAGTGCAATCCTCTTGGGCCAAGACTGACGTGGGGGTTAATCCTATGCCTCCGTTCATCCTGCAGACCTATAATAACTCCAAGCTCCCAGGTGTCTAGTTGTGTAGATCCGGCCAGCAAGGCATCAGAGCAGCAGCCACCGGGAGGGAGCCCTGTCTCCAGCTCCGTAAGGCACAGCATGTTGGAGCGAGGAGCTCACTCTTGGTTTTATTCCTCTGAAACAAGGACACAGGAGGAGAAGGAGAAGAGGAGTCAGTGGCTTGCAGAAATACTGACGAGGTACAAGGAGCGGATGCTGAAGGACTTCCACCTGGCCCGGGTGCTTCCCTACTTGGTGTATGATGGTGTGTTCTCCCTAAAAGAGTACAGGGAGATCCTCTCTCGGGATCGCTATCCGGAAAGAGTGGAGCGCTTTTTCCTGACGCTCTTCTCCAAAGGTCCAGGTGCTTTCTGTGCCTTCTGTGGTCATCTGGAGGAGCTCAGCCCTTACCTGCTCATCTCCCTTTTCCTTTATTACCAAGGTAAGGACACCATTTGCTCTAGAGATAGGAGCTGAGATATCTAGAGATAGCAATAATGACCCAGAGGTATGCAATAGCTCAGGTCACTCTACGGAATAGCAAGTTTCAACACAGCACACAGCATTGGTTTGTAGCTTCCTAAAAATGTTTAGGCTTCTAAAAATAATAATAATAACCCCCATAGTGTGGAAATAAATGCTATGATACAAAAGTAAATTGTTTGTAGCCCCTGACACAACCTGAGGGGTTTCTAGATATTAAGCATTTCTTGTTTTGATTTTGCTTTTCAAGTGCAAGCCACAAAGTGCTAAGGGGCTAAGAAAGCTGGGCTGAAAGTTTGTTCAATAAAGACACAAACATTACCCTGCCTTTTCAAAAGCATCAGTTAGCATGTGACTCGGAATTTCTACTCCCAGGCATCTACCGGGAAGACATGAACATGTGACCACACAGACACCCACAAAACAATATCCACAGAAGCACTGTCCATGGCAGCCCCAGAGCAGAAGGATCCCAAATGTTCATCAAGTGACTGAGTGAACAAATTGTGTCATGCAATTGAATGTTATTCTGCCATTAAAGGGACTGGAGGCTTTGTGCATGCTACAACACAGATGGACTTCAGAAATAATATGGAAAGGGAAGAAGCTACTCATGTAAAATGTAATCAATCGCATTCATATAACGTGCAGAGCAGGGCTGGAGGTGGAGCTCTGTGATGGAGCACTTGCCTCGCGTGTATTAGGCCTTAGCCCAATCCCTAGGACTGAAAAAAAAAGTCCCAAGTAGGAAAATCCACAGAGACAAAGAACAAATTCCTGGTCACCAGAGCTGGAAGTAGGAGGTGTAGAAGAAGGGAGTGAGCATCTGCATCGATGGGTGAGGAAGTGCTCTGAAGTTAGTCCTGATGGCTGCACACCCCGGTGGGTACAATGTACACACAGGGAAATGCCAGGTGTGGGGATTATGAGCTTATGAAACTGCCTTTTAAAAGTCATCATGAAAACACTTGCTGTTTCTTCCCCTAGTCTTCCAAAGAGAGCTCTGGAGTTGACAGTGTCTGCCTTCTACAGAGAGAGGATCATATCCTACTGAGAATAAAGATGAGGAGGGAGACGGCCTGAAAGTGGGAAACCAGACAAAGCCTGGTTTAGGAAAGTGGCGTTGGCATGTATCTTGGGGCAGCTGTGGGGTCAGTGAGGACAGAGAGGGGATGGGACACAAGTGGCCTGTGTGGTCTGCACGGGTGTGCAAGGAGAAGTTTGAATATTCTGAAGCCGTATCAGGTTGCTGGGTTCCACTTGCTTACGACACTTCTCCAAGACCCATCATAAGGGCCCAGCTTGCTGGTGGTGACTTTGAAGGTTTGTCTCTGAATTTCCGTCCTTAGCTTGTAGGTTGTCATTGTGGATTTCAGGTTATGTGGCAGGTTGTCCATCCTACAGCCTTTCAATAAAATAGTCAATATATAGTCAGTAGACAAATTGATAAGAATATTTACAAGTGTCTTACTTCATTAGGATAATGCAATATAAATTTCTATGTCATAGACATGCGTGGATCTGATCAGTTATCGGTTGTTTAGGCTAATGTCGTGGTGCCTACCATGTACCCATGTACTATGATCACTGGAACCAATTTACAGTGTCAAATACTTTACTGTTATTGAGTATTTGGTGCACTTTTGAAGAGAGAGAAATATTTTTACAGTGTAATTTAAAATACTGGTAAATAACGACATGAGCTACATATGTATTGCTGTCACACTTTAATGTTTTAGGTAAGGGACAAACACAGAGTGAGTTTAGTTAATTTGCTTACTTTATCTTTTTCATCCAAAGAAATAACCATGCCTGAGGAGGAAGAGTCAGAAAAATAGTTCAGTCGAGATGTTTACTGTATATTTAATATTTTATTCTTTAAAACAATTGCAAAGCACATGTCAAAAATGTTGATATCTCTTAAGTCTAGAGTTGGGACTTGGACCCCCTCAGACCGATCACATTCTTCTCTGTATTTTTTTCTGCACATTTTAAAATGTTACTAAGCAAAAGTAACCATAAATAAGAGGACTTTTTTTTCAGTTTTAGAGGTGGCAAGATGGTTCAGTAAGTAAAAGTGCTTGCCGGGCAAGCCTATAGACCCAAGTTCAATTCTCATTGGCCAAGGGAAGAAGAGAGCCAACTCCACAAAATTGTCCTCTGGCCTCCACAGACCATGACATCATGCCCCCTTATCATACACGCACAATGACAAACAAACAAACAAATAACACTTATTCGAAAAGGAAATGAGGGCTGGAGAGAGGCTCAGCAGTTAAGAGCACTGACTGTTCTTCCAGAGGTTCTGAGTTCAAATCCCAGCAAAAAATGCCCAGCTGATAGACTCTTGTAGAAATACAGATGTGTCATAACTAACACCATAAAACAACCAAGGAAATATGAATACCATCTGTAGCTCAATATTGCACCAATATCAATTTCCTGATTTTAATCAATGCAAGATTATTAAAAAATGTTATTAAGAAAAGCTGAGGAAGGCCAACGTGGAAATTCTCTGTGCTGTTTTTGAAATTTCTATGGGGCTCTAAAATGACTTAAAGATTGAAAAGCTGCAAAGGAAAGATAATATCAATGACATCATCAAAACAGAACTGGAGGCCATTTTTGTTTTTATTTTGTGAAGCAGGGTTTTGTTACGTAGCCCAAGCTAACCTCAAACTCATGACCCTCCTGCCTCAGCCTCCCCAGTACTGAGAGGACAGGTTTGTATCAGTGTGCCCAGCATTGGAGAGCTGGTTTTCAATATTAGTTTTGAAAACTAAAGCTAGAAAAAAGGGAAGAAAGAAAGAAAGAAAGAAAGAAAGAGAGAAAGACAGACAGACAGACAGAAAGAAAGAAAGAAAGAAAGGGAGGAAGGAAGGAAGAAAGGAAAAAGACGTTCACGTCCTCTTATCATTTGAATGTGAGGATTTGAGTTTTAGCCTGATTGATTGTGTAAGAGACATTACCGAGTGATAATTCTGGGCTCTTAAGCTGCTTCTCTGTGAAACTCAAATCCCTCAGTGTTGGGTGATCCATCTCCCTCTTCGAGACTCTCGGCTCACCCTTGGTGGTCCAAAAATGGAGCTGCTCTAGGATGAGCTGTGGTGACGTCCGCCTTCTTTCTCTCACGGTGTGTGGTTAGCATCAGTTTACATCAGTGCCAAAGAGACCTTGTAGTTCTTACAATGCAAAGGGGGCTAGCCGCGACTGTTCACACTCATATGTGCATACTGTTAAAAACATTCTAGGGAGTCTGAGTGAGCAGCTCTCAGGCAGTGCTCTCTGAGGGAGCAAAAGAGTCTGTCGAGTCCAGAAGAGGAGTCTGGAAGGGCAACAGTTAGGGTGTGAGCATAGAAGGACGCATCCAAGAGAGCAGACCCAATCGCTTTTCCTATAGCTTGTCTCCAGGATAAGCCTTCCCTGCCATGGGTTTTAGTAGAGCTCACAAGTCCTATGTCTGCAATGGACAAGCCTGGAGCCAGGCTAAGCATAGCAGTCACTTCTCTGTTGCTGTGACAAAACACCGTACCCGGGCAACCTATAGAAGAGACGGTTTATTTGACTTATAGTTCTGGAAAGGCAGGGAGGCATAGCAGCACACTGCAGGCATACAGCTGGATGCTGAGAGCGCATGTCTTGTAAGCTCATGTGAGCATGAGGCAGAGAAAGCAGATGGCAAGTAGGGTGAGGAGCTACACTGTCACAACCCAGCCCTAATGACATGTCTCTAAGTACTTGAGAGGCACAGGCAGTGAATCTCTGTAAGTTCAAGGCCAGGCTGTTCTACATAGAGTTCTATACTGTGTTGTGAACTTTGCCTTAAAAAAGAAAAAAGAAAAAGGAAGGAAGGAAGGAAAAGGAAAAAGAAGGAGGAAGGGAAGGGAAGGGGGGAGGGAGGGGGGGGGGGGGGAGGGGAGGGGAGGGAGGGAAGGGAAGGAAGGGAAGGGGAGGGAGGGGGAAGGGGGGAAGGAAGGGGAAGGGAAGATGAATACCACCAGTAAATTTCCTGAGTCAGGAGAACCTCCCTGTGACATGGGCACTGCCTCCCAGGCCAGGCCAAGATGGGAAAGTGTCCCGCACTATCTCGCCAGCAAGAACACGCGGGGACACATGAATCCTTCTGTAGCTAAACGTTTATTGAATCTTAAAGAGAGGGCCCGGGGCACCAGCATGGCGGGGCTTATATACACCCTAGCGCGGCGCATCCACACCTGATTGGTCGCTTACCCATGATCTCATTAGGCACGCCCCGGAGTGGGCAAAGACCTGGCACGAAGGCACTCTTGCACATGCGCACACAGTTAACTTCCTGAAAGGAAGTCGGCTGGCGCGGCAGAGGCCAGCGCCATCTTGTAATGGCAAAAGCTATCCCGGCTTTCCACGTGGGGCGCAGTGGAAGCCAGCGCCATCTTGTGGTGGCGAATGTTATTGTGGCTCTCTACAGGAAAGGCATGAATATCACTAGTCAGGAGCAGAAGAGGCCATGCTTGGAAGGGATTCTGATGTTTTCTTCCTCCCTTGTTCCCATTTTTAAATATTATTTTTTAAAAGGCATTTTATAAACATACCTTTTATTGTGTACAGAGGCCAGAGGACAATTTACAGCTACAGAGTCAGAGCTCTTCTCCCCATCTCCCTCCCCACCTCCCCAGGGCCCAGGGATCAAACTGAGGCTTGAGGGCATGAGCCCTTTCCCACTGACCATCTCACTAGCTCCCAAATTGATATCCCCCCTCAAAACCTCTTTATCTGGGGGAGAGGAGAGAATGCCAGTATGTTTTTTTTTTTTGTTGTTGTTGTTTTTTTAATGAGACAAAGACAAAGACAGAGACAGACAGGCAAACAGAAAGACTGATGGACTGACTGACTAGTCCTAGTCAAGACAGTCTTTATTTCCAACAGTTAATGACTACTTTAGCCAGGGCCTTGTATACCCCAGGCTGGCCTCCAATTTGCTCCATTATTGAAGATGGTCTTGAACTCAAAATCCTTCTATCTCCACCCCTCAAGTGCTGTGATTACAGCACGAGCTCTGACACCTGGACGATTTTTAAATGAACTAACGTTATGTGTCTTCAGAAAACTGCGACCCCAGTCCTATCCGTCCATTTATGTACAATCTGAGATGGCCAAATCTACAGGAATATGTTGTTACAGCTTTAGAGAAGGAAAGAGTGTTCTGACGTGGGTGAGCTCACACCGGTGTCAGAAATGTGACAATCATCTGTTATAATGCAGAGCAAACCCAAAGGATCCTACAAGACGTGCTTGTGGCAGAAGAGGCAGTGAGGAGGAACAGAGCACAATGGGACTCTAGCACTATCTCTGACCGGGAAGACCAAGAACAAAGGGCTGGATTGTTTAACAAGTATGTTTACCTTCTCTCTGTGTTTTCCGCCTTTAAAAAGTCATGCCTTTCCACTTCTCATCTCCCCTCCCCCTCTCCTCTCAGGATCCTCATCCCACTGTGCCCTTCAGCTGGTTACAAAGAGTTCTGGAGGCTCCCGTTTTTATAGGATGTGCCAAGGCCAGTGTATGCCTTGGTTGTTAAGTAGTGTACCAGAAGAATGCTTCTTGAAGGCCGCTCTCTGATTTCAGGTTTATTCACGGCATCCCAAATAACCACATGTGTCAAAAGCCTAATTCTAAAACGCAAATGGGACTTATAAATTGAACCGCAGTCCTTTAAAAAGCATGCTGATGCTTCTTTTCAAAGAAAAATCTAGACGCTCTTCATTTAGAAAATCCAGAATTGGTCAACATATTGGACTTCATCTGTCTTTTTGGTTCGTGAGTTGCCTGTGTTATAAAAAGACTAAAACCTGACCTGTGGTTAGTGTGCTGATATTTAAAAAACAACAAAAACAGTTAGACTTCATGTCCGTTTCTTGCAGGCGCAAGTTTCCTGAGGGGAAGGATTTTTGTGGTGTGAGAATTCAAAACAGCCATCAAAATGGCCGACCGTGTTCCTTGATCTTCCAAAAATATAGAAGGAGATGCTGGTGCTGTAGGGGCGGTCAGTTTTGTTTTGTTTTGTTTTTTTAACTTGCTCGCATCGTCTAAGTATCTAAGACGTGATCAGTGAATAGTCTAGAAAAATGCTCAAGCCATTGTCGGCTGTGCTTAAATTTCAGGCTTGCTGTACATGTGCCCCGTTGCTTCCTCTGCCACAGTCAGTTCCTGTTTTCTGCCCTGAGAGGAGACCCTGTAGCTTACAGCGGAAGCTCACAGTGGTCCCTGCACCTGGCCTTGGGCCCCCTGCAGTGCCAGAAGACTTGCTCAAGCCTGAACTGGCTTGCTGGCCCAGGGGCGGCCCCTCCACGCAGAGGAAGACATCTTGCAGGTCCCGTCCAAGAGTCGAAGTCTGGCCCCACACTCCCATCTCTTCCTTTTCAAGGCCCTAGACTCTGGTACCTCTAGCATGTGTAACAGTGGGGACTTCTGGTTCTTTTCTACCATCTTGCTTTCAGTAAACAGAAAGCGTCAATTGTCTGATTTTTAAGCAACTGGCTTACAGGATTTGGGGGGGCTGGCAAGTCCCTAAAGTACTGCTCCCAGGGAATTTAGGCAGGAGCTGGCATTGCCACCTGGTGTTGGATTCTCAGGTATCTGGAGACAGCAGTTTGCACAGGGCAGCTTTGAAGAACGTCGGTCTCTATACTTACGTTCTCGGATTAGAGGAGGCCCGTCCACCGGACAGAGAGCACTATGCATCAACCCAAATCTATGGATTAAATATTAACCGCATCTAAAAATTCACTCATAGCAACGTCTAGATTGCTGTTTGAGCACTGTAACAGCCAATATGACCTAAAATAATCATTGCATACATTGTATAGCCTTGGACAACCTGCTTTAACGGTGTGTGTGTGTGTGTGTGTGTGTGTGTGTGTGTGTGTGTGTGTCACAAGAGGCAGAACTTTGTAGATTCTGGCTTCCTGTCTTAAGTACAAGATTATGTTCCTTACTTCTTCACAAAGGTTAACCATCCCTGAGATCTTTCTTCTTCTTTGGGCTCCTACCTCAGGATAAAGTAAGAGCAAGGTGATATAGTGTCAACTTGGCGGATATAGTGGATATAGTGTCCACAGAGTTCATCAAGCCACTGCACTCTGGCTGGGATGAACACTAACACTGCTGGATTTTGAATAAACCATAAGATATGAAATGTGGGTGGATCTTCTAAGAAAAGCTGAAGGCTAGAAGAACAGAACAAAGACGGGCTTTCCTTTAAAAACAAGAAATTCTGCTGTCAAACTGAGTTGATCTCCCTTCCTCCTCCTCTCCCTCCCATTCCTCACTTGTAACTGTTTCTAAATCAAAGTGGGAATAAAAACCGTGCTCCGCCTTATCTATTTTGGACCCAAGAACACAGAAGCCTGGGCTCCAAAGCAGTCCTTTGAAGTCAGCTTCCTTTCTGATTCCTGGGAATGGGCCATACCTTTTACTTAATTCCTAAGTTCCACATTTGCCATGGCTTTTCCCTCAGCATCTGCATTAACCTAGCTGCCTGTGGGCTGTGAAGTGCTCGAGAGGGATCTGGATGTATTCACCTGGGCTCCCTCTCTCTGAAGTCCCAGAGCTAGTTCTCTTTCTGAATTCAGTGGTCCTAAACTTCTACTTCCACATGTTTAGGTTACCACACTAACAGTGAGAGTAAGTTATCAAGCTTCTAGATCATCATCATCCCTTAAAAGTACTTCATGAGAAAAAAAAACTCCATGAGAAAAAAAAATCAGATAAGTCATACACACACACACACACACACACACACACACACACACACATCACCACCACCACCACCACCACCATCCTGTTTAGATTATGAAAAGGCAGAGCATACATACCTAATTTTATAAGAGAGTTATGAGTCACTTTCCCAAATGGGTTCTCACCATATAAACATCAAACTAAAATGTAATTCCTTTGACTTGTTAGGGGACATTTCGACCACTCACACATTGCTGCCATTGTACAAGCAAACCTCCATGCCCTCTGTGTGAATCACACACTCTCCTTGGTTTCCTGAGCTCACCGTTGGAAGACAGAGGAGCCGAAGTTCACCACCACTGTAACACACATTGTAAAAGGGGGGCCAGGAGGAGTCCTTCAAAGCTGACCTCATCCCTGCTCAGCTAACTGAGATTTGATTTCGGAAAAATTGCTCCGGCTTTGTGATCTTCCTCCTCTCACTGAAGGGCTGAAAGAATGGAGTTAACTGGGACACAGCAGGTGCTTGCTCTCCTTCTTTCCCTCCTCATTCAGACACCAAAACAATGGCAGCCTTACTTGCTTGTAGAGGCGTACACGAGAGAAAAACAGAGTAGAGGTCAGGGCATGCCTCAACCCATTTGGAGTGTCTGTGGGGATAACCTCAATTTTTAGAATCAGAGAATAAATGTAAGTGACTGTCCATGCCCACATATATCTGTATGAATTCACCTAGGCAACTGCATCCTATATCCAGGACCTAGAATCTACCAATGAGATGCCAGTGACAGGCCACATCTTGTCAAAGCTGCAACATTCAAGACCAAACCTAGCCCTGCAAATGCTTAATGCATCAGAGAAAAAGGCATTGATATAATTGCTGGACATACTTTATACACAAAGTTGTAAGTCAAAACTTATGTTCCTTCAGGAGAGCCTAGACCATCAGTACTCAACCTGTGGGCCATGACCCTTTTGGGGATATGTGGAATGACCATTTTATAAGGGTCACCTAAGGACATTGAAAAACACAGATGTTTCATTAAAATTCATGAAAATAACAAAATACAGTTATGAGGTAGCAACAGAAGTAATTGTATGGTTGGGGTCACCACAACGTGAGATACTGTGTTAAAGAGTTGCAGAATTAGGAAGGTTGGGAACCACTGGTCAAGATACTTCTATGAGATTTCTTATCATCGATACAAGACTGCACAACCCACAAGGACTTTCCAACACATTATTCTCATATCCCTTGTGTAAGGTTATACAGATGCCCAAGGTTTAGGATCAGGCTCCAGGACATAGTGATTTCCTATAGGATTCCTTTTTCTTTCCAGAGCCCCATGGTCTCCAAAAATCTTGTGCATCTCAACATGGGACGTCTAAGACCTACACAGATGAGTGTGGCCAGGCCAGCTCTTAGCCTAAGGATGGAGAGCTAGACCCGTTTCCTACTCCTGTCTATCAGAAATTCCACTGTTGGTAGAAAACAGCCAAACCACAGCCACCTGGTCCAGCACACTGAAGCATAATCACCATGGCAACAGCATATGTTCAACATGGGCCGATTGGGAGACTCAGGAGGGGACCCTTTCCCCTCTTAAATGTCTTTCTTTACCCTAGACACTCACCTGGCACCCATTCTTGTGTGGGAGAATATTGTGCACTACCCATTATCTTTTCTGCATCCCATACACCACCCCATTTTTTTGTTTAAAGAATGAGCCCAACTAGGTCAAAAAACTTTTGGGATTCTCTTTAAAACACTTTAATTGCTTTTGTTGTTTCTGTTTTTAAGTTGAACCAATGAACACTGATTAGTGGTGGCACATACTTTTAATCCCAGCACTCAGGAGGCAGAGGCAGACAGATTCTGAGTTCAAGGCCAGCCTCATCTATACAGTGAGATCTAAGACAGCCACGGTTAAGCAGAGAAGCCCTGTCTCCAAGTAATCAGTTAATCAAATAAACAAAAAAGTTTTGACCAATGAGATGCCTGCATTCAATCTCTGGAAACCCATATTAGAAGAGAAAATAGATAACATTTTTAATAGCATAAGGCTCTTCTCTCTGTCCTCACTATATGAGGCTTCTCAGAATACACACGGCTCCTTTCTGTCTTGCTTCTCTCTCTCTTCCCCCAGCTGTTTCCCTTAACGCTACTTCCCCGTACAAAGGGGGAAAGGATCTGCCCTGTAATTCTAGAGTCCAAGGGGCCTGGGATGGTGCACCCTGGTTGCCAGGCAGAGGGCAGACACGGAAGGCAATGCCCCTAAGCCTGAGCCAGCCCAGCGTCCGACTCTACACAGCCTCCTCTTGCTTTGTTTCCTTCCTGGGCTTAGTCTCTCACAGATGTGTATTCTGTGTGTGCTCAGTGTTCTTGCTCAGGGGAATTATGCCTCTCTGAGGGCAGCAGGTTTCATTCACAGGCACACCCACAGTGTCTACAGCTAAAGATATGCTAAACATTTGTTAAAACAACTAAACAAGATCTCAGACAGAGGTTTAATAAAATATATCAAAATATCAGTTCTTCACTGATAGAGTCTGGCAGTGAACCAAATCCAACATACACCCTGTTTTTTTCAACATTTATTGGATCGTAATCTATTTGTTTACATAGTTTCTGTGGTAGCTTTCAGGCTAGCCACCAAGTTTGAATAGTTAAGAAAGAGATTACACACCCAAAGCCTCTGACCCCACAGAAGAAGAAATGATCGGCTGCTGATATAGACCTCATCTTTGGTTTAAAAGTACTAACAGATAAAACAGAAAATGCTTTAAAAATTGCAACATAAGTGTTTGAAATTTTTCAGTAAAAAGGGACAAAAAATACTTTGAAGACTTTAGAAGATATTAAAAATTATTCTTTTTTTTAAACATAGCATTGTTAAGCCAGTAACATGCTTATCAAAAAAAAGAGTCAAGTTGTGCTGAAATATGTTCTGGGTTTGATTTATGTGTGCTCAGGAACTGAACCCAGTACATGTTAACTATGTGCTTTAGGGCAGCTGTACCTTCAGTCCCCAGTGAGCCTTTTGGATACGTTCATCTGTAGACCTCACTGTTCTCATGCAAGTAAGTCTCCTTTTGACTTAAAGTGATCAGACTTGCATAGAGACAGTGTATAACACACTGTTTTTAAACGTGTATTCTATGAAATTGTTAAATCAAGATAATTGGCATATATCTGCCTTACCCCAGATACTTATTCGAATAAATTTGAGCAGCAGGATTTTGCTAGACTTTGGGAAATATTCCATTACCCACTTGCCTGACAATTTGCACACTGGATAGCCAGAACCCTGAAAGTTCAGAGCCCCTGTGTACTGCCATGAACCTGGGTCCTGTTTTAGGGAGGGGTCTCTAAGTGCCTTTCAGTTTCTTCAACACAGGGATTATAAATTTGGTCTTCATGCTCTAGATAATTGACAAAGACTCACTTCTCCCAGTGTTTCACATTTGTTTTTATGAGGTTAGCTACAGTTGGGAAGTTTCTTCTTTCTTCATAGTTATTTGTTTTGGTTTGTTTGTTTGTTTTTGTTTTGTTTCTGCCCTAATTGGATGACAAATGGTTTGCCAGTTTTCTTATACATTTGTAACCATCTCTTTCTTTAGGTTAGGGAAGTTTTCTTCTATGATTTTGTTGAAGATGTTTTCTGGTCCTTTGAACTGGGAATTTTCACTCTCTTTTATTACTATTATTATTATTAGGTTTGGTCTTTTCATAATGTCCCAAATTTCCTGGATTTTTTGAGTTAGGAACTTTTTACTTTTGACATTTTCTTTGACTGATGTATCAGTTTCTTCTATGGTATCTTCTACACCTGTGATTCTCTCTTCTATCTCTTGTGTTCTGTTGGTGATGTTTGTGTCTGTAGTTACTATTCTCTTTCCTAGGTTTTCCATCTCCAGGGTAGCCTCCATTTGTGTTTTCTTCATTGCTTCTCTTTCCATTTTTAGGTCTCAGATTTTTGTTCATTTCCTTCACCTGTTTGATTGTATTTTTCCTGTACTAGTTTAAGGGATCTATTTGTTTCCTCTTCAAGGGCTTCTACTTGTCTGGTTGTGTTTTCCTGTATTTCTTAGTGGGAATTCTTTATATATTCTTTAGAGGCCTCCATCATCTTCATGAGATGGAGTTTAAGGTCACGGTCTTGCTCTTCCAGTGTTTTAGGATACCCAGGGCTTGCTGTAGAAGGAAAGCTGGGTTCTGGTGATGCCATATTGCATTGGCTTCTGTTGTTTATGTTCTTGCACTGGTTGCCTCTGGTGTTGGCTAACCTGGGTGTCCCTGGCTGGAGACATGTGGAGCTGTGTGTCCCAGGTTTGAGCAGGCCTCCTGGGAGTCAGGCAGACCCGTGAGATGGGAGTCCATGAGCTGATGTGAGACTACAGGTGGAGGTATGGACCAGAGAGAAGATGGAGCTCCAACAGGGCAGGGCAGAGCCCATGACTACTGCGCTTACTAGGGTCCCAGCAGGAATGGGGATTGAATCAGAGGGAGCTCTCACCTGTGTGTCTCAGGTTAGGACAGACCTCCTTGTAGGCAGGTGGAATTGTGGGATAGGGGAGAATGCACTACTCTGTGTAGGTGCAAACCAGAAGGGTAGACCCACTTCTTTTTTTTATTTTAAAAATTGTGTTTATGTTTCCATAGCTGACTGGTTTTCTGCATGTCGGTGGATCAGATGACTTTAACTGTCCTTTTAGATGAGCATTATATTACTTGACTTAAACTTTGTGGGATTCAAAATGTAAAAGGTGGTTATTCTTCCTTCCATCCCCTCCTTTATTTAGGTTTCTTCCTGTGAACAGCTATAGTTAATTTTTTTAACCCATTACAAACATAGTTTTTGTATATATACCTTTTTCTTTAAAAAAATAGCACCAGAAATATGGAAGACATACATAAAATGTTAACTAAACTCAAACGGCAAACACGAGTACAACCTGCTAGAACCTACCTGCCAAGGAAGTCCCACCAGGAAAATCCACAGCCCTAGGTGCTTACACTCAGAAATCAGAAGGATCTCAAGCGAATCTCCTAGTGATACACCTCAGAGCTCCAGAAAAGCAAGAAGTCAAATCCAAATGAACCAGAAAGCTGGGCAAAGAAAGGGAAAATAAACATGGGGCGGAGAAGGCAGTGGGAGAGGTGAGTCCACCATAATGAAACATGACAATGCCATAAAGACACCTGATGCTGTGTGAGCTAATCATAAATACTAACTATAAAAAGAACTGTGCTCATGTTCAGCAGCATACAGTAAAGATGAATGGAATGTCCATTCTGTTTTTAGTTTCGCAGTTACAGAAAATTGCACTGGCTGTAGCAACGTTATTTGCCTGTTGTCTGAAGTCTGGCTTCTCTCGTTTTTGCTGCCGTAACGAGACTCACAAATATATCTATAATATGGATAAATTTCTAAAGGGGGAATTGCCTTAAGAGGATCAGTGCATGCATAACTTTTATGGGTATTAGCTAATTGGGCCCTGTAAAGCATTGTACTTTATATCCCTCCAGTAATACGACTCCACTTTATTTCCCTGTATCCTAGCAACACAGAGCACTGTCACACTTGAGAATCTTTGCTCCTCTGCAGGGTAGAAATGACAGCCTTTTGTGGTTCCAGTGTGAACATACTCATTTAGAGTGAGACAGAACATGATTTTATCTCCGAAGATTCATAGAGTTTCCGATTCTCTCTGTTCCTATGTTTTGCGCACTTTCTGTTAGATATTGGTCTTTTTTTTTTCAGTTTATGTTTTAAAAGGTGTGTGTGTGTGTGTGTGTGTGTGTATGTGTGTGCATGTCCAGGTAACCTTGGACATCAAAAGACAGTGTCAATCCTCTGAATCCTCTGGAGGGGAGTTCCAGGTGATTATGAGCCACCTGACTCCAGTCCTCCATTAAAACAGCAATCAAATTTTAACACGATGTCTTGGGGGAGAAAAACATTCAAGCCATACCACTATCCACCACGCTATTGAAGGTGTGTTGGGTTTTTTTTTTTTTTTTTTTTTTTTTTTTTAAAGACAGGACATTATCCTATATAGATTTCTGCTGCTGCGATGAATATCATGACCAAAATCAACTTGGAGAGGAAAAGGTTTATTTTGTTTACTTTTCTAGGTAACAGTCCATCACAGACACAAGTCAGGGAAGGAAATCAAGCAGGACAGGAGCTGAAGAGAGACCATGGAGGAGTGCTGCTTATTAGCTTGTTTCTCATGGCTTGCCCAGGGGAGGCTTTGCCCACAGTGAGCTGAGCCCTCCAATATGCATCACTAATGAAGACCCATTCTTCTGGCAGGTCACAGGCCAGTCTGATGGGATCACTCCTTGGCTGGGTCACCTCTTCCGTAGTTTGGGTCAAGCTGACAAAGACTAACCACGACCGGTGAGTCGACAGTTAAGGACACACAGTTCTATTTTAAAAGAAGGACTAGCGAGATGGCTCGGTGGTTAAGAGAACTGGCTGCTCTTCCAGAGGTCTTTAGTTTAATTCCCAGCAACCATGGTGGCTCACAGCCATCTGTAATGAGATCTGATGCCCTCTTCTGGTGTGTCCGAAGACAGCAACAGTGTGCTCATACAATTTATTTTTTTAAAAAAGAATGCACAGTGCTCTTGCAGAGACCTGAGGTCAGTTCCCAGCACCTATGTGAGGCTGTTCACAACTGCCTGCAACTCCAGTAAATCTAGCACACTTTAGCTTCCTTTACACACACACACATGCACACACACACACACATGCACACACATGCACACACACGCACGCGCACACACACACACACACACACACACACACACGCACACACCCACTTGCATGTTATCAAAAGGAAATGTGATGTAATTAGACCCCGAACACTTTACCCTCACGAGTGGAAATAGCTTGGGGTTGTTCTGAAAGCAGGTGTTTGGCCTCTTACTCCTCCATCATTCCGTGGTGCAAGGATGAGGTATTTTCACCAGATGAGAAGGCCTCAATCCATGTAAGTTTTTCTCATGTCCTTCAGGAGTGCTCTGAATTTTTCTTCATATATGTTTGCCCCTTAGAAGCACTTATCCTATTGCAACATGTGTTACAGTTTGGATGGGAGCCGTTCCCCTGAAGGCTCGGTCCCCAGTCCAGGCCCTGCTCCTGCTTAGGCTTTAGAGAAATGAACGAGCCAGAAGGGCTTTGCCTTTATCAGTAGATTAATACATCCATAGATTCAAAACCGGAACAGACTTCAGGAGGTAGTAGAACTGTGGCTGTTTGGGCTTGACTAGAGGGAGTAGAGCACTCGCAGGGTGTCTTTGAAGGATGTATCTTGCCTACTCTTTTCCTCTCTCCCTTTGCTTCCTGGCTATCATGTATAAAGCCTCTTCAACTACCTACCCCCACTCCCAGGATGCTCTTGTCTCATTTCAGGCCCAAAGTAATGGGAGGGAGCAAAATGTGAAATGACCCTTCTGAAACCAGAGCCAAAGTCAACCTCCCTGCTTTCAGGTGTTCCCTCTTGAACTATGTCACAGTGATTAAAATTTTACTAACAGTATTTTGGGACAGGAAAAAAAATTCCAGACACCTTTGTAGATTAGCAGGACTCTCAGTTCTAGTGGATACAAAGGCCGTGAGCACCTGGCCCTCCTCCGTCCTGCGGCTCTGGTTTCCAGGCTCCTCCCGTCTCAGTATGTTCCTTTTAAATGTGCAGCCCAGAAATCCTGAGACTAGGAAAGAAAGGCTGGAGAGACTGAGGTATCAACGCCCTTGATCTGAAAACAATACACTTTGCTCATCATTTTATTAGCTAAACGAAGGCCATCCCATCGCAAAGGGTCTGGAGGGGTAGCTTCCTTTTGTGCCCAGGAAAAGGTGGAGGACCAAACTCAAGGAATACCGGGAGTCATTCTGAAATCAGTTAAACTGCTAGCAAGGTATGAGGCAGGCTGGAGGAGCATGTGAGCATTTGAAGTTTCAAAACATTGTATGCACAGCGTCTTCTACCAGCACGTGAATGAAGGGGGCGCACTGCCCAATGAGAGACAAACCAAGGCAGAGGAAAGGAAGACTTCAACCCAAGCCCATGTGGAGAATGGCTCTGATGCTAGTGAGGAGATTCTCAGGGCGGCAGCTGGGACTAAACTGAAAGCACTCAGTGCCGATCTGATGCAGCTGTGTGGGCATTTGTAGGAAAAAACAAACAAACAAACAAAACATTAACTAAGAAAGAAGCAGCAGAAAGGGCCACAGCCCACCCCAGAGAGCAGAATCAGGGCTGTGTGTCAGGGACGGCACAGCCTGTCTCCGGGTCTGGGTCTACTCAGAATGTTATGAGAGCGAATAGTTTCCTTTCTGCTTTAGCAGCTGGCTAATATGCTGCCACTGGCCACAAACACATCCCAGGGGGACACTGGATAACAACCGGGATACAGAAAATAAAGCTTGCCCTGAAGGAATTCACAGTTCTGTTAGGGAAATTGTATCTGTCATTAGCAGCCGCAGAATTTCTGTTCTGAGACCCTGGTCTCCTCAAAGGCCATGTAATTGTAGCTAATTTCCGTGCAAGTAGTGGGACTTAGAAGTCGGGCCATTTCAGACATGAAAACTATTATCTTGATGTCGCTCGCTGCTCTTTTATAGAAATATTTGAACAGTGGCATTTTTCTTTCTTCCTAAGGAAACCAGAATGTGAAAAAGGTTCCTAAAGAAACAAATGAGATGGGCTGGGGAGGTGCGTGTGCAGATAAAGTGCTGGCAGGCAAGTTTGAGGACAGGTGCTCTAGTCCCCAGAGCTCACAGAAAAGCTGGGGAAGCCTGAGGTCTCCCCTGTCACCTCAGTGCTTGGGAGATTCTCAGGGCAAGCCGGCTGCCTGAACTGGCAAAACGTGTCAGCTTCAGCAAGTGACCTTCTCAGGAAATGAAGTGGAGAGTGAGATCGATACCAACACCAGTCTTTGGTCTCCACGTATAAGTGTGTGCATGGGCCTGTGAGCCCCTACACACTCATGCACACACACGGTGCACACACCCGAGCATTCACATTTACATTTTCTTTTCAGACCCTTTATTCTTATGTCATCTAAATTGTAGATTCATATATACCAAAGAGTGTCAGTGTCACACACACACACACACACACACACACACACACACACACCAATAACACTTGAAGAAAGATAAAGTTATAAATTCACATTGAATCCTATTTTGTGTGGATATGCCCCTTTCTGTATATGTGTGTGTGTGTGTGTGTGTGTGTGTGTGTGTGTGTGTGTGTGTGTGTGTGTGTGTATGTGTCTGTGATGTGTGTATGTGTGTGTGTGTGTGTGTGTGTGTGTGGTGTGTCTGTGTTTTTGTGTGTGTATGTGTGTGATGTGTGTATGTGATGTGTGTGTGTGTGTGGTGTGTAGTGTGTCTGTGTTTGGTGTGTGGTGTGTGTATGTGATGTGTGTGAGTGTGTGTGTGCGTGTGTGTGTGTAGGGAAGACATAGATGTTGTCTTCCTCCATCACTCCCCTTTATTTCTGGAGAAAAGCTCCCTCACTGAACCTAGTCCTTGGCAGTCTTAGGCAGGGTAGCCAGCAGCCCCTGGCCCGGGATCCTCCTGTCCCGTCTCTTCTCCAGCACTGGTTAGGGGTGTGAGCGCAGCCGTAGCTCTTTGGCTGTGGATCCCACGGAATCAGTTCTCATGCTTCACAAGCTCACGAATCACGGCAACAGCTTCACTGAGCAAGCCACACCCCCAGCCCTGCACAGTTGATTTATACCTAAGCAAGTTAGACCTGCAATCCTTAAAATCCCATCCTTATAGTAATTACACACATTGGCAAACCAAGCATCGAGTGCCTTTTTTATCTGAATTTGTCCCAAATCACCTCTAACTCTACCACCTTTGCCCTCAAGTTGTCTTGTGAGCAATGACTTGTTCCCTTAAAAACATTCCTGAGCACAGAGGGAAGTTGAGCACTGCCTACCTGACACTGTGAAGTCCTGGGTTTTAGCCCCAGCTCAGGCCCTCCGCATAAAGCTCCCATCCACCTTCCTTACCCACTAAAGGTCATCACTTCTCAGCAACACACACCATGCCAAAAGTTTATTGGGGGGGGGCTTACATTTACTGAAAGAAATAGACAATGAACAATTCTTCAGAGTAATGGGGGAAAAGAAAGAGAGAAAGAAAGAAAGAAAGAAAGAAAGAAAGAAAGAAAGAAAGAAAGGAAGGAAGGAAGGAAGGAAGGAAGGAAGGAGGAAAACAGTAACCAGACTTCTATGGATGAATCCAGAACTAATTGCTATAGCACTTTACTTGATATTTAAAAATAGTTTATTGAGAGCCTGTTACAGACTATGCCTGAGCCCTGGAAGCATTGAAACTTTAATATTATATCTTATGAGTTGCAGGTGTCTCCTGTATGTTCCTTATATCAACTCACTTCATTTCCTAGAGCAATAAAAGACCTTCTCGCTTCAGAGTTTACAGTCAGTGTGTGTGATAAGCTATTGACTGGATTCATGAGTCTCAGGCACAAATGAACCACGGTCCTCACTTAACACAAGGACGGAGGTACATCGCCACTAGATGGTACTGTTAAATCCCACATTGTTCAAGCTTGACATTAGCAGCGGCGGATTTTTTTTTTTTTTTTTTTTTACAAAGAAGAAATTCCTCTTAGTACATTCTTGCCCTTCCTATCAGCACAAATCTTCTGACTTGGGTCTGCTAAGTCACCCGTTTTGAAGGGATGACAGCCTTTGATTCATAACGAGAACTCGTGGGTTATGCCTGTTCTCTGGGTTAAATAGAACGTGGACTTTGGAAAAGAGCACAGACTCCCCGTTTTCTTTCACAACTGCCTTTGAGCTAAAGAAAACATCACAAGGATTTGAAATAATAATTTTCGTAGCCCACTAGGAAATTTCAAAGAAAACAGAGATGGCATTGAAGAAACATGAAGTTGGCCATTCTTCCTGATAGACGTAGTTGATGGCATAGGCTTGTTTATTTTCATTGCTAAGTCTTGCCTGGGAAGATTGTTGTCCTTCTTAGTGGGATTCAAGCAACCAGGTTGTGGCCCATACCCCATTTAATCCAAGCACTGCAGTTCCCAGTGGTTCCTCTGACAGCCTTAGTGTGGCTCAGTTCCCCAGGAAAACAATCCGTTCATACAGACGAGAGAGCACTGGAAGCTAACTTCACTGTGCACTGCTAAATTGGGTCATTTTTCATTGGAAAAAAATTCCATACTATTTGCATGAGGTCATTTTTATTCTGGTCTGAGATGCGTAGCTGAAGCTCCCAGCTCATTTATGATGAATGCGTCACACCCAGAGATGGTTCTCCAAGTTCCACTGTCAATAATTCCCCCAGAACAGAAGCTTCTCCTCCAGGCAGCCAACGTTTGAATTATTACCTCAAAGGCGCAAAGATGGTTTCAGGATCTTCTACCGATAGCAAAACCCATCAGTGTTCAAGACCCAGATAAAACAACACAGCACTTGCAGGTAACTACTGAGCCCCCTTCTATACGTTTTAAATCATCTCTAGACCACTTACCATGCTGTATGCAACGTGAATGGTTCTATACTATTCTTGTTGGAGGAACAATTGATAATAGAAAGTCTATCCACATTCAGGACAGACGCAGCCTCTTCCTTTAATGTGTTCAATCCACAGTTGTTTACATGAATGGGTACAGAACCCAGGAATGCAGAGGTCTGGTTATGTAGATAAGGATCTCTTCAACGAGGAATACGTTGAATGGTTAAAATGCAAAATTAAACAGCTGAAAAGTATGCTTACATTCACATCTATTCCTACCTCCTTCATGAAAGAGCACATCCTTCAAACATCTAGCTCAGTACCTTAAAAAGAAATCCCTTATATACTTTTACCATAAGTACAAATATATGTATTCCAGTTAAAAGTGCAAATATATATATATATATACATCTATCTATCTATCTATCTATATATATATATATATATATATATATATATGTATGTATGTATGTATTTGAGAAAGAACGGCCCTCATAGGCTTATAGGGAGGGGCACTGTAGGAGGTGTGGCCTTGTTGAAGAGGGTGCAGCCTTACTGACTGGATGTGGCTTTGTTGGAGAAAGTCCTGTTGATTAGGAGGTGGACTTGAGTTCTCCAAAGTCTCTCGCCTCTCTCTCTCTCTCTCTCTCTCTCTCTCTCTCCATGTGTGTGTGCATGTGTGTGTGTGTGTGTGTGTGTGTGTGTGTGTGTGTGTGTGTGTGTGTGTGTGTGTGTTACTGTTTTCAAAGTAAAAATTCCAAATGCCTGTTTTCTGAGTACTCTTACAAAATCTGAAAACACAAAGTGTAAGGATGGTTCCTCAGTCATAGGAAATGTCAAAGGTCAAGAGGACTCAGTCAAAGGCCTGAACAGGACCACTGTACTTGCGAGCTCGAGCAGCTGAGTTGCCTGCAGGAGACCTACGCCTGACCAAGTCCATCAGCCTGCAGGGTCAGTGGGGCAGGGCTAGTCCTTTCCACTAGCTGAGGAGCTACTGACAGTTGATGGCTCCTCCAGGAGGAAAAGTAGGTTTTCCTTAAGGGTGTGGCCCCTGGTAGTTCAACCACTCACAGTGAATGGCCTCACACCCATGAATCTAAAGGCAGAATACACTGGATTAGGTGAGATAAGAGAGACATGGGGGCAGGGGAGAGACGAAAACAAAGTTGGAAAAGGGTAGAAATGAGTCTTGAATGAGTTGGGAAGAGAAATGGGGATAAATATAGTAAAAAATATTGTATGTCTATATGACAGTCTCAAAATATTAACTAAAAAATGTTTTAATGATGGTTTGTACCCTCAAGGGCAGATAGTACATTAAAATCAACAAGCTTAAACTTTAAAAATAGCCCAAGGCTCCATAAACCCAGATACCAGAGTGCATGCTGGCAATGCTAGGGGCTCAGAGAAAAGGAAGCAGAGGATTTCCCAGCAGTGGCATAACTACAGAACTTACTGGTCATAGTTCCTGTCCTGGCTGTGTACTTCAGTACTCAGCACCGCCTGTCCCCTGCCAAGGGATTCTGACTGTCTCAGTGCCCACCTTAGTTACTGTTCATTGCTGGGAGGAGACACCGTGACCACGGTTGCTCTTGTAAAGGAAAACATTTCATTGAGGCTGACTTAGAGTTTCAGAGTTCATTTTTCAGCTCACTATCATCATGGCAGGAGACGTGGTTGCGGTCAGGCAGACACAGTGCTGGAGAGATAGCTGAGCATCGATCTAAACCATTCAGGGGCAGCAGGAAAAAGAATATATAAGCCACTAGGCCTGCTTTGCGCTTCGGAGACCTCAAAGCCCAGTCCCTAGGGACACACTTTCTCCAATGAGGCCACACCTATGCCAACAAGGCCACACTCACTCCAATAAGACACCTACTCCAACAAGGCCATACCTCCTAATAATACCCTCTCTACAAGCCTACCAGCCCAGTTCCTTTCAAACCACCGTAGTGACTATGAGGTAATCCAAGGAGCCATCTCCAGTGAGAGAATGCTGGCTGGGAAGCAAAGATTGAGCCATAATTCAACGCTATCTCATCACCCAGGAAGGGTTAGCTCCCAACACTTGGCCAACTACGACACGCCCCATGAAGAATTTGCTGGCTGATTCTCATTATCACAAGGTCCTTACCTTCCTGGGTCCACTCTCTGAGCAGAGATGCTTCAGCATGAGTGACTTCTCACATGTTTTGAGGAACAGCCAGAAGTAGCGAGCATTCAAATAAACAGTCAAAAAACAAAACAACAACAAAAACCTCAAACCCCTGGCATTAAAGAAGTCATTTCTGGGTAAGTGTCTTCCAGTCTGAGGAGAGGAGCCCTGTTGCTCCACCTAAGAATGTGTTTCCATGGTAAACTACAAGTGGGCAAGGGGGAGTCAGTACTAAGAAATAGAGAGTTAAAATAATGTCAAAGTGGCTGGTGCATTGGCTGCTTAGTCCACGTTCCTTTCAACACAGGAAGCCCTGTTACCATTCTGATGCCCTTGCTCTTTCTACATCTACATCCACACCCATGTCCCTCTTCTGATCAAGTGTGTTTTCTGTTTGTTTGCAGTTCTATTGGAGGCACAGTTTCCATATATCAAAGGCCTTAAAAGTAACAAAGTTTGGCAGGCACCACTGGCAAATACACACATTATGTCACCCACCCCCCTGTGTGACAAAGAACAACCCCCTCACACTGCTGATTGATGTGCCCAGCCCATTGTGAGTGATACCATCCCTGAGTTGGCAGTCCTAGGCTGAGCAAGCCACGAGGAACAATCCAGTAAGAAGCACCCCTCCATGGCCTCTGCACCAGCTCCTGTCTCCAGGTTCCTGGCCTCAACTTCCGCCAAAGATGAACTTCAATGTCGAAGTGTAAACAAAGCAAATCGTTTCCTCCCCAAGTTGCATTTGGCCTTGGTGTTTCAGCAAAGCAATCATAACCCTACTTAATATGGTTAGTATAGTAACTAATATAGTTAGCAGAGTGAGAGAAATGGATCTTTCTCTGAGGTCGGTGGCCTGAACGCAAAGGTGAACCTGGCTTGAGAGGCTAATGTAGACTACACTACACCATCAAGTGACAAGCAAAGAGATGTATGGGAGGAGGGACACGCTCTCATATTTGGCCATGAGAATGTTGGAAGGGGTGGCAGGGCTCCACTGGAAACGTGTAAGAAGAGAAATAGTTAATTGGGTCAGTCTGAATGGAGTGGCTGGGTAAACAATGCCAGTCCAATAGAGATTTAAAGACAGGCAAAGCCAGCAGTCCTTTGAAAGGGTTAAATTGTGTTATCTGCAGAGATCCCAGGACTTTTGGTGAAGGTGGGAAGTGGAGACTGCTGTAGGCAGCTATGGAAAGAACCAGCCAAATAGAGAAGGTTACATAGTTTCAAGGATTGGGACCCTGTGGAGTTGGGATGAGATCATGGCTTTGGAAATGTAACCATTTCTGTCCCGGTATAGTCAGAAAAGGCCTTTAGGGGTCAGTCTAGCATAAAGTGTTCGAAGTGATCAGGACATGTGAGCCAGTAGCAAGTAGAGCGTGTGATTTTATAAAATGACATCAGAGTCGAGATATGTGAGAAAGAAGGAGGTTTCACTTCAGGGGAGTAGAGGACTTGGGAGTCACTGGGTGAACTGAAACTGCCGTCTCATTAATGACTCTCAGTTCCGGGATCATCCTATAAGCTCCATCTGATGTCTTGACTGCCAAGATGGGGACATTGCATGGGGAATCATGGAGGTGTAACAGCTGAGTGGCCAGGGACTTGTTAATTAAGGACTACAGACTCACAAGGGCATCACATCTCAATGAGCAGTAGGATCTTCAGGGAAGGTCAGCGAGGTTTGTAAGAGTAATTATGACAGGTGCAGTGGTTAGGGGTGGGCTGAGGGCTGACGTGTATGTTACATGACTGAATGGCCCCTACCTAGGCATTATGAGAGAAAGGGCTGGAGGAGAAGCAACAAAGTATTGGGGGAGGGTACGCAAAAGTAAATTAGCCTGTAATTTTGACACGATGTCTAGTAGAGAAATTGGGCAGTTTGGCCAGACCAGGGAAGAATAAGGAAAAAACTGTTGTTTGTTTCCTCTCAGACATCCTCGGGAAAGATCAACCAGCCAGATTGTGGTCTGATATCAATCTCAGTGAGAAGAATCAGGGACCGAGAGTTTGTTTGGGATTGGGAGATTTGTCAAGGAAGAGTATGGGGCTCTGTGTTGACTAGAAATAGGGCTTTGAGGCATTCCCTATCTGAAGTCACCCAAGGCTCGTTATAAAGGAAGCATGGCACCATAAAGCCATGGAGCCCATCAACCCTCAAGGGATGGATGTTTTCTCATGGACTCTTAATGGTCTATGAGCTGAATAAGGTCCTCAGAGATTTCCACTGTGTGAGATTTCTGTTGTGTGTTCCTGAGGACAGAATGCCCTGTCTCTTACAAGGGAGACAGACAGTTTCACTTTCAGGCATCCTCCCACTTAAATTGGGGCATATGCTAAAGGTAGGTGAGTTAGGACAAGCCATGTGTCCCTGCTTGCCACTGCAGAAATGGGTGAAGGGTGGCCTTTCTGAAGTAGGAGGCTGTTTTGAGCTGTGTGAATGAGGGTTTGGGTGGTCCTAAGATGGGTGGGATGTGATGATGGTTTGATATTTTGTCTGATGTTGAAAGAAGCCTGGTTAGTAGAATAGAGAGCTACAACAGCTTAGCCCCATTGCCTCTTGGGAACCAGGCCATTATATTTATCATGGGCTTCTATTACCTGGAACTGAAATAGGGCAGGGTTTTTAGTGAGTCGTTTATTGCAACAGATAGGCTTGACAGTGGTCCTTCTCCTTCCCTCTATTAGACAAGAAGTCATGAAGTCCCAGTAGCCCCTATGAACAGCATATAGGGTATGATATGAATAGTTAGGTCCCCATCCAGGGCCTGCATCAGCACCATGGCTGGCCTTTCTGGGTCATGGGCATAGGTTTCCTTGGCCCATCTTTGTAGCAGCGTTCCTATGGAAGATTATCCCTGTATAGCACATAGTTAAAATAACAAAACTTCCTGCAGGTAAGGTCAAGGGCTGTTGTAAGTTCTTTAATCTCCCATTGAGGTGGGAGGGACCAAGAACTCAATTCTGTCTCAGTCTGTGACAGGTCTGACATGGCAAATGGCTCATGTACCCTGATGGTTCAAGTTTCCCCCCTAGACACTTCATGAAGGGGAAAGAGATTTTGCGGTCTAGTTTTGGCTGTCCCTAATAAGAGCTTTCACCTCCTTCCCTTTCCCTCTTCCTAACTCCTCTGTATGGTGTGTGTGTGTGTGTGTGTGTGTGTGTGTGTGTGTGTGTGTGTGTAGGTAAGGTAGAGAGATTTAAAAGAAAGGAGGTCCCTGGGGAGCGTCAGGGACCCTGGCTATAGGGCCATAGGGCCAGAGTGAAAGAAAGCCCTAGCAGGGGTTATCAAGAACATCTGGATTGAATATTGGTGTTCCAAATTTGGCAAGACACATGCAGCTTCTCTCATACAAGGCAGAATCTTGGGACAGTGCCATGAAGGCATGAATACATGGGACTTTAGAGGACTTACTGAGGTCGTAACAGCAAAGTGTAAAGCATAGACTCGGTGTATCGTGGAGGGTCCAGATCTGATATTGCTCCCCAGGCTGTAGCCTGGTGACATCACACAGGAAAATTAAATGTGCGTGGCTCTGATTTGTTCCAGTGTTTAAGAATATAGCTTACTGGGAAGTCAGAAGGGAAAGAGGAGGTCTGTCCCACAAGCAGACCTACTGAGGAACCCACAGGAGGTTCTCTTGGTAAGTAGTGAACCCCTCTTACTATCTATGATCAACTGGAGGCACCCCTTCATAAGGGCAATTCGCCTACAAGAAAGGGCTTCTCCAAGTTCAGGGACATCACCACAAACCATGGTAGCCAAACCATCTACAAGGACATATCTACCGATCAGTTCAAAGTTAAATTATTAGGGGTTCAGTCTGAATCTGTGTGAGGGAAAACGAGGCTCGGTGACTCAATGGAAGGTGGGGCTTTCTCCACAACAGACCTTGAATGGGCAGTAAGCTTTCCTACAAGGCACCTAAAGGAAGCCCAATGCATGATGGGAGTCCAGAGTCACAACTTGGAGGCCTTTGGGTGTCTCTGGAGGGCAGCCCCAGCTAGGACTTTCAGTTGCTCACAGGACAACTGACCAAATAACACTAACGCTACTGGGGGGACAAGAAAAGAGGTCCCCATGTGGGTCCCAAAGTTGTGTCATGAAGTGGTGGTGATGTAACAGGCCAGTGATGTGGAATAGGAAAGGATTTACCAGGACAGGAAGGGAGAAGTAGAGTTTATCAGGGGCACCGTGGTGCAGCCACAGAGGCAGGAGAGTAGAAGCTGTTTGCGCAGAGGCATTCCCGGGGGTGCCCTTATGCAGAGATTTCTGGGCAGGCGGTGTTTCAGCATCTGAAATAATTGCAGATGGTCTTGTTATAGTTCAATCTTTTTGAGGAGATAACGATCCTGCTCACAGGCTACAGCGAGCGGTCTTGTTTGTCTAAGCCCAACCTGTCCTTGGGTAGTAAGCCTTGTTCTGAAGCTAAAATAGATGTGCCTAGCCATCACCCCAAAATACTGTCCACAGAAAGCAACTGTAGGAGCAGAGGGCTCAGAGCAAGGGACACACTGGACAGGCAGGCTGGCATGAGTGCGTGGGAGCCCTGGGGAGCAGGAAACAGGACTTTTACTCTCCGTTCTTGGCCCCAAGTCAATGGCCTGCTTCCTAACTGCTGGGAGCCTGGGAACTGATTCTCAGCCCCACATCCTGCTCCTTGCTGCTTTCAGGAGTCACCGCTGTGCCACTGAGTGGCGGTGCCAGTTGGCAACCCTGCCTGGAGCTGACACACTCACATCTCCCTATGAGGACACAGGCACATCTGCCAAGTTCCACCCCAAGCCCCGGAAAGACGGGAAGACAAGCTCAGAACCTGACGTGTGCATCTGAAACGCTTTCTGCCTCCTTGAGGAATGGGAGATTGAAAGACCAAGAGGAGCAATCCGGCCGCCATCGGCCAGAGCTGGTGCAGGAGCTGGCCTTGCTTTGGTAACCCAGAATCCAGCCTCACACTTCCGACTGACGGACTCTGACCTCCCTGCAGGGATGGGCTGCCAAAGCTACTTTTGATTTATAGTGGGTACTATGTGAAGTCAAAATGGTAACCCACAGAATACACCTGTAATTATTAAACAAAAACAGAATGCAAAGCAAAAAACTCTGCTGACCAGATTCGATAAGAAATGCAGCAATCAGGTCTGGACCAGGAACCCAGGTCAGGCACACAGAAGAAAACCACATGGCTCTCAGCCTGGTGTGGGAGCATCAGAACTGCAAGGCAGGAGAGTGAGAGGAGCACTCACTCCCAGAAGAATTCCTCAGTCAGGAGAGGGGTTGGGGATTTAGCTCAGTGGTAGAGCCCTTGCCTAGGAAGCACAAGGCCCTGGGTTCGGTCCCCAGCTCCGGAAAAAAAAAAAAAAAGATCAGACAGGAGAAGCAGTTGTCCAGCAGAGGAAAATTCAGGAGCTCCGAGAAGCACAGGGGGCAACCTCTAGTAGTTGGTTTGGATGTAAGTATGGGAAGGTAGGTATCTCTGTCATCTTCGGAGGCATAACAAGCTATTAATACAAACAGTGATATAAGAAGAAGTCACAGTGCCTGTGGGCAGGATATCTGGACAGGCTCACTTGTGTATCCAGCTCCAGGTTTCTCAGAAGGCTACAGCCAGGGTGTCAGACAGGCTATGATGTCATCTGAAGGTGCAACCGGAGGACGATCTGCTTCTAAGCTTCCCTCCCCGGTGTGCTTTTCAGAGGCATTCCATTCTGCGAGACCTTAGGATAAGGGTCTTGCTCCCTTGGTGGAGGCTGGAGGCTGCCCTCAGCTTCTTGACATGTGAATTTCTCCAATTTGCTATAGTCACAGCAAGCATGTGAGAAGTCGGAAAAAGATTATATAAAGAAGATGGAAAACGTAGTCTTTTGCAGTCCAGTCTCAGAATTGATACCCATCATCCCTTGCTGGATTACATTCTTTGAAATGGGGTCACTGGGTTCCTCTCCCACATATAAGGGAAGGGGTTCCTATCCATGGCAAGAATATCAGGAGTAGGGGTCGCATCAGAAGCTGGTTGGTTGCATTGCTAGAGATTGGGAAGGTAGAAATGTCTTGGGCCAAATCAGGATGAGATTGTGCAGACCTCGGATGATGAATCTGCATTTAGGTGAGGGTGTGGTGAGAATATGGCTTCCAGAACCACAACCCTCGACCATCTGAGACACAGGACAGTTCCAGGAGGAGACAGAGGTTAGGAAGCATCCTGGTTTGGCCACAAGCAAGACGCGCCTGGTCATTTAACTTCCTTGCACACGTCCCCACCATAAGAGAGTCCTCCATTGGGACCAGCAGGTCTTCCTTGAGAACTCACATACCTCCCTCCAGCTGATGTCCACTTTCAGAAAAATCCCTTGTGATTCCAAAACTGACCTTGACCACGGGTTTGGACCACACGGGAGAAATGGATGACTTAAACATTTTTAAAGACAAAATGAAGTCTGAAAATTATGTTTCCTTTATTAAATAGTTACTGGTTTCTTAGGAATAACTACTTTCTGTTTTCACCAAAAAAATGTAAAATGTACAAATCAGTTAATATTCCCGAATGAATTTTGAAAATAGTTTTTAAAAGCCAGGTATAGTGGCTCATACCTGTCATCCAAGCACTTGAGCTGAAGGGGGAGGATTGCTGTAAAGTACCTTGGGCTACAGTGTGAGACTTTGCCGGAAAAACAAAACAAAACAAAAACAAACAAAAAACGGGAACAGAAAGGGGGACAAATGTCACATAACCAAACTACTTCTTGTCATTACCTCTGCTGTTGTTTCAAGAAATTCCTCATCAGGAGACCAGAGCCTTCTAGAGAGTTCTGGCTCCTTCCACATCTTCAGTTACCGTCACAGCCAATCGCCACACTCCATGCAGAGGATCTTTCCTCTTTGCTCCGCCTCCCTGCCCAGGTTCACGCCTCGCCTCCCTCAGCTCCTCACTCACGTGGTCCTCATGTTTGTCTGCACACAGCGTTTAGACTTCCTTCGGGAACACTCACCACACAGTACTCTGTGTGGCATACGGAGCGCTTGCACCTTTCACAGCCTTTCACCCAGGCGCCACTCGAGCAATCCTCAGAGCTCCACTCCACGTACCTTGTTTTGGACCCACGACCCTGCTCCTTTGTCCCTTTCAGTCTACCTCAGAGACTGCGCACCCACCAACCCCTAACTGTTGTCTTCTCTTAGCATTTTGGGACTTGATGTATTCCATCCATTCTTTTCGTCTTAAGTATCGACTCGACGTCATTAAGTCCTCTTGCACTACTGAGGGAGGCCACGCAATGAAGATAAATTCAATCTTCACAGCTCCCTGCAAAGTTGATATAATTATCTCCAGTTTACGCTTGGAAATACTACAGTTAACGGCTTCAAAGCTAATGAAGGTTAAAGCCAATACCCCAGTCTAGGCACTGAGGTCTCCTCTGGTCAGGGCTCCACCGTAATTCATCAAGTACTGATAAATTTAAATGGGTAAATAAACTTAACTTGTGTTTCATTAATACTGCTGAATGACAATTCTAAGTGTCCGGTCACAGTGCCTGTCTGTATCACACGAAGGCTGGTCAGTTAGGCCTCATACTAGGCCGTACAAGAGCTACATCAAGGAAGTATTGGGATATCTTAAAAGTTGGGCTTTTATAGGAATAGACTCCAGGGTGTAACACTGAAATCTATAAAAAGTACTGAAAGTAACCATTACCATGGCAACACCCTGCATTCATTAGGAGGCTTCAGAGGCAAAGAACTTTAGGGAAGAAGCTTTGCTGAGCATCGCTGGGGCTGATTGGCTCCATAGGGTGGATTTGAACTCTCCCCTGGTACCTGGAATCTCATTCCCAGATTCAAGTCCCTTGTACATTTATGCTGCCCTATCTCTCTCTCCTCACTATGCACTCAAGGCTAGCCTTAAAGGATAACCCTCATGCCCAGCCTCTCAAGTGTTGGAATTATTTATAGGTGTGCACCACCATACCTGTTCCGTATACTGTGTCTTAATGAGAGTGTTTGTGTGTGTGTGTGTGTGTGTGTGTGTGAGTGTGTGTGTGTGTGTCAAGTTGTAGGCCAATGAGAGACCCTGTCTCAGAGAGTAAGTTGAATGATCCCTGAATAGTGTGTGTGTGTGTGTGTGTGTGTGTGTGTGTGTGTGTGTGTATAAAACACAAAGACTAGATTTAAAGATCATGTATATAGGACAGCTAAGACCACTTAGCATCACTGGGTGGCAGGCATAATGTTGGTCCTTACCTTGAATTGTATTAAAACCCCAAAACTCTATTGGACCCAATACCTACATCAGAAAAGTAAAGAAAGCCCCCAAAACCAGAAGGATAAGAAAAATTGCCCAAAGACCTCAGGGTAGAGATTTTTCTTTTACTTCTATTTTACAATGTATTTTTATTTTCTTATTTTTTTAAAACAATTTCATACAGGTATATACTGAATTTTCAGTCTTTCTCACCTCCCTACCTCCTGACTCCTGTTTAAACTCTCCTTCCAAACAGCCCACTGGCACTCTGATAGGGAGGAGACTTCTTAGATGAGGCCCCCAAATATGCACATTACAGAGAAGACTTTGGATGACCCTGTAAACAAGAATATCTCCTCAACAAAGTCATCTTGGTTGAAGTCCGTATGGAGAGCATTCTGAGAGATGACGCGTGGATGGAGAAAGGGTCCTCAAAGGGGATACGTACGGGGCACTGCTGTCCTGCGAACGGCCTGTGGGGATGCAAGTGTGCAGGTCCGTGCTGGCCACCGGCTTCAGGAGGCTCCTGAAACCAAAGACCTAATTGCTAGATATGCTTAACTTTAATCTTAATGACCACGTGAAACTAGTGATTAACATATTATAGATATAAAACCACCTAAGCTATTGAGGGGCTTCGGGAATTCAGTGAGAAAGATAAAAATTCAAATAAGAAGAGGGAAAACTTACATCACCTTGTTTTTAAATTTTGTATTACATTTATTTGCTTCTCTCTCTCTCTCTCTCTCTCTCTCTCTCTGTGTGTGTGTGTGTGTGTGTGTGTGTGTGTGTGTGTGTGTGTGTGTCATAGAACGTGTATGGAAGTCAGAGGACAACCCACGAGACTCGTTCTCCTTCCATCCCAGAGTGGCATCTAGGTTGTCTGGCTTGGCCACAAGCACTTTGCCCCCTGAGCTACCTTGACAGCCTTCATTTTATTTTTGAAATTCTCATCTTCTATTCCTTTTTGTGTGCGTTTCTGTAGCCTGCTTGCTCTCCAGGCAGAGAGAATCAACAGAATACAGAGGGTGATTTGTGAGAATTGTCTCCTAGGACTATGGAGGCCGAGAGGTCCCATGACAGGCTTTGTACAGCTACAAACCCTAGGATGCATAAGGCATGACTGAGTCCAGGTCCAGCAGACCCAGGACCAAAGAAACTGATGGAGAAACTCTCAGTGTGAGGGCCAAGTTCAGTCCAAACACCAGATGGCCCAGAGTTCTGACATCCGTGGAGAGACGAGATGCACATTCTGGCTCCAGGAGAGAGACACGGGGGCTTTTCTTCTGTTCTATTCTAGTGTGTCCCAGGCCATTGGGGGGTGCTCACCCACAGAAGACATGGCTCTCCCCCACTTACTGCCAGGTTCTATGCCAATCTCCTCTGACAGCATACCTCTATGCATGACCATTTGCCAAGGCATCCCTTCATCTAGTCATCTCAGATTATCTAGCACTCTGCCCCAGATTCCTCTCTCGCTATGGAATGACACGACAGGACACACAGACGATCCCTCCTCTTTCAGGGGCTGCTCCAGTGAGGCTGGCTTCCCAAGGTCTGTGAGCTTTCACAAGCAGGTCATTTGCTGACAGGGACACTGTGCATTCTCATAGTGAGTACAAGATGGGTTTCTCTGTGGTCACCTATGCATTCGAGTTCATTATAAAGAAGGAAACATCACAGAAACCCAAAAGACTTTTAAGACCACGAATGAAGGATTCTGGAATCTTCTCGGTCCCACACAGGCTAATGGTCTAAAATTAAAATTGTGTTTGTTTGTTTGTCTCTGAGTGTTTTGTCTGCATATATGTCTGTGTACCACATATGGGTACAATACCAGAAAATGGCATCAGATGCAGTGAGCTTGGAGCTGTAGACAGTTGGGAGCCACCATGCGGGTGCTGGCAATCAAACCCAGGTCCTCTTGAAGAGCAGCTGGTGCTCTTAACCACTAAGCCATCTCTGCAGCACCCCCCCCCCGCTAGCATTTCTAGGGCATATCATATTCTTCATTATATTCTTTTTTGATGTTTAGACTCCTGAGGAGGAAATGCAATGGCTTATGAAGCTAATGGATCCTTTAGTCAAAGAGAACACGGAAGACATGGTACTGTGCTACTTAACAGGACAGAGATGGTAGTGCATGTTGTTGTCACTGCCCTCAGAGACATGTAAGTTAGACTCAGAGCAAAGAAATTAGTAACAGCCAACGTGACTCTCCGTGGGGTGTAGGGTGGGAACGTTTGGTTCTCCATGCTAGCTGGAAGGGCTGAGACTCACCACGGGGCTCTTTGTTCCGTGTCACCGAACACTGCAGAACTGTGAATGACAAATACTGCTTTACTCAGAAGCTCAGAGACAGGAACAAGAAAAAAAGATTTACATGTGACTTATCCCATTACTCCATGTAATACAGCTGTCAAGTAGAACAGGCACCACCTCTTTAGGAAAACGAGAGCACAAGGTATAGAGTCTTGTGGTAGAGAGTCTTGGGACCCTGACCTGGGGAAAGGACTGGCTCCTACATCCAGAGTTCACATCTCAAGAAATAAATGGCCAGGGCCAGCTCAGTCTGAAGGAGGAAATGGAAGGGCAAAGGCAGACTTACAGCCAAGACTCTGCAGTCGAACTCAGGGCCGCGGCTATGTGTCAAGGCAGCCATAGTCATAGCATCAAAAGCATGAGCTCGGGGAGCTTCCAAAGCCTCCGGACCATAGATGCCACTGATCTTTAGAATTCAAGCTTGGAGCACAAAACTTAAGCACAATGTCAAGAGACAGTGTTACAACCAGAGAGTTTGAAGTTATTAACTGGTATCACTCTCATTCTGGATTGAACAATAAAACCATTGAAAATAAAACCGTGTAGAACTGGGGTGTAGTGTGGTGGTGGAGCACTTGTCTAACATGAGCAAGGTCTTGGGTTTGGCCCTCAGCACCACAGCTAATTAGCTAATTGGGTGATTAATAAATTGAAAGCAAATAAATAGGATAAGTATCCCAAGTTAACCGAGCACAAGAGGTGAGTTGAATGGAAAGAACCGGATAGTGGGAGCAGAAACAGAATCGAAAGCAGATTGGGCAAAAGTTACTTTTGAAGAGAATAATAGAAACGTTGTGGTAAGTGACGGGTTGTTTTCAGTTACATTTTCAGTGTAAGGATGAAGGCAGAAAGAACTTCACTGTCATGGCCATTGAAACTGGCCGATTTGTGAAATCTTGCCTTTCTCTCTGTGTAATCCCGATTTCTTGGAAGGTCAGATAAAGAGCTTACCCTGAGCTTGGGGGCAGGGAACCTTTGTGTGACTCCATTTTTATTTTTAGCCTGGTGTGTTAGCTCCAAACAGTGGTGCCATGTAATTTTTAGTTAACAACATTTCTGCTGGATTGGCAATCGGTGAGTAAGTGAAGGGGGTTGTGGGAGCATGCCCTGGTTTTTGACTTAATTTAATTTTCTGCTGTTTTTGATTAACTCCATGAAAGATACTGCATCTTTCCCGAGGGACTCCTAGCCTAAATGGGCAGGCAGCTCCAGGCAGCTGATGGCCTTGGTGCTCAGGTCTGAGCTAGAACCCTGCAAAGGAAAACAGCGTAGATGGCTGTCTCTCAGCCTTCCGAGGGCTGTAACCCTTTAATACAGGTCATGATGTGGTGAACCCCAACTACAAAATTGTTTTGTTGTTGCTTCATAATCGCAATTCTGTGACTGTTGTGAATCATAATGTAAACATCTGCTATGCGGGATATCTGATATGAGACTCCCTCCAAAAGGGTCGTGACCCACAGGTTGAAACCTGCTGGCTTAGATGGACACAGCCAGGAAAATGTGTGAAGATTTAATTCTAAATTTCCATTTCATTGGCTATGAAATTCCTTCTGTTTTATATTTTATCCTTAAAATATCGACTCTGAGGAGACGGCTTGTGTTCTACTTTGGTCTTTATATCAGTGATAAACGCCGCGACCAAAAACAACTTTGAAAAGGAAGGCTTGTTTCAGCTTGCAGTTTACAGTCCACCACGAATGGAAGTCAGGGCAGGAACTCAAAGCTTCCTGGAGGCAGGAGCTGTGGAAGAGACCCTGGAGGAGCGCTGCCTACTGGCTTGTACCTCGTGGCTCTCTTCAGTTTATGGTTTTAATTATGACCTAGGACAACTTGCCCAGCAGTGGCCCCGCCTACAATGGGCTGGGGCCTCCACATCAATCACTCATGGAGAGACTGCCCCATACCCTTGCCCACAGGCAATCTGACGAAAGCATTTTCTCCATTGAGGTTCATTCTTCCCAAATGACTCTAATTCATGTCATGTTGACAAAAACAAACAAACAAAACCCTGACCAATACAGCTTAGTAGTGAAGCAACTGCCATACAGGCATGAGGCCCAGAAATTGGATTTCCCCAACATTCACACAAATGTAAGGTCGGAAAGGCAGTCCCCTGTAATTCCAATCTCAGAGGTAGAGACAGGGGATCACCAGAGCAAGCTAACTAGTGAGACTAGCTATATCGGTGAGTTCTGGGTTTGATTGAGAGATCCTGCCTGAATGAGTAAGGGGAAGTCATTACAGATGATTCTCGATGGCACCCTTGGGTTTTTCCAATCAGGCAGACACAAATGTGAACATACACCCATAAATACACATACATGAAAGTTTGTGTCAGTTAAGAAAAAAGAGATAATATCACTAAGCATCCAAATGAGTAAAATTATTATTCACAAACATGATCTTGCCTGGACACTGGACAATGGTTAGGATGCCATAGTTACTTAGGTATATTTTACAATTTAAAATTTATAAGAAGACATTAAACATAGCCCATTCTGTTCTGATAAGTAATTTAATAATTATGCATGGTAAAGTATTATTTGAGTACTGAAAATGAAGACTATATTTGCATAAAACTCCTTGTACAGTCAATAACAAAGTTTTTCAATTGAGGCACTTGAGGTGTGGTCACTCTGGGTACCAATGGGCTACCCTGGGAAATGGGAGGTGTGGTCACTCTGGAGGACCATTGGGCTACCCTGGGAAATGGGCTGTTGGGTGACTTCATCATTGTGTAAGAACACAGAGTGTACATACATGAACCAAATAACCACGGCGTCACAGGTGAGAGACTCCCTCTTAATTTTCTGTGTATGTATATTGGCATATGTGTGTTCACATATGTGCATGTACACACATGTGACTTTGTGCACGGAGGCCAGAGGTCAACCTTGGCTGTTGTTCTCAGGTGTTACTCATTTTTATTTCTGAACCAAGGGTTCTCACTTACCTAGAACTCACCAAGTAGGCTAAGCTGGCCAGCCTCTACCTCTCTCTGTTGGCGATGTAAGTAGGCTGCCCCGCACCTGAGTTTTGTTTGTTCTCTCTTTGTTTGTTTTGTTATGTTGTTTAACATGGACTGTTATTGGGTTTGAACTCGGGTCATCATGCTTTTAAAGCACTCATTTCATCCACTGAGCCATTAGCTTTGACCCTGGTGAGATCATGGGCACTTTTAAGTAGCACAAGACAGTACTTTTAGTGCTGTTTTAAAATAAATGCACTCCAAGGAACAGTTCTTTGTGTTAGACATAATCATGATATAAGTTATAGTTTTGTCTTAAACAGGGTTGGAAGGCGACAACCATCTTTGTCTACTCCCTGAAGTGTGGTCTTCCTGTATTCACTTTCGTAAGTCTCAGTTTCCTCATCTGTACTATGGGTTGCTTCGAAAAAATAAGTGGGCAAACCTGTCAGCACTGGTAATTTCTCCCAAAGTTGGTATCTTCTCCCAGCATCAGGTTTGCCATCCCTATGGTTGGTTCTACAAATGTGTACATTTTCACAGGAATAGACACAAAGTGCTTGGATAGAACCATTTTGGAGGGTGCAGAGAAGTGAGGTCTAGAGCAGGCAACACAGGGATGCAAAAAGGCCTCTCATATCACAGTTAACTACAGCGGGAGTGCTCCAGTCAGTGGCGCCATGATTTTTTTTTCCAGATTCGGGTGTGGCAACGACTAGGGTGGCTTCACCTTCATGGCTTAAACGTCAAGGCCCTGAAAAACACTGATCCAAAAGAGAACACTCCCCCTTTCCAGGAGCTTTGGAAATTCAGCAAACAGTAGCTTAAGTTTTTTGTCATCGTTGAGATGGTAGTAATGGTTTTTCTGTTTTGTTTTTGAGACAGTGCTCCATTTTTCCCGTTTGTACAAATGATTTTCTTAGCAGTCAGTGCAGTGAACATGGAAGTTGTTGGTGTTTGGCCACCCAATAACTCACTCAGAGCGCTGGAGATAAAAATAGAGACCTCGATCTCAGAGCAGAGAGCCGAGCAGCGTGTTTCTTTAGTGTGTTATAATTAAAACTGTTGTGAACGCTGCAGCTTCGTTTTGAAGAGGCTGAGAAAACCCTTTTTTCAGGTTCGTTCGAGAAAAACTCACACTTCCTGGATTCCAGTTTGTGCCCTAGGATCTAAAAATGAACCTAAGGTTAGAAATGAAAGGCAGCCGTGCACCCGGACTGGTGCAGCCACAAAGGGATGTGTGCAGTGCACACCCCGCTCACATCCAAAGCACGCACTTGTGATAAACTCCGCCGAAGCTCGGCAAGTTCATTTTTAAACCAAGGATGTTATTGTTCACACATGCTTTTTTTCTTAACCGCGGACTGAGATCAGCTTCCAGACCCTATCATCAACTGTGTTCTCACCTTTTGGATTGAATTCTTTTTAGATTAATTGAAGCATTAAAAGAAACAGCAAGATGAAAAAACATTTCCAGCAAAAGGAGGTGGCTGAAGGGTAGCCACAGCTTTTACCAGACTACAGTTTTGGAGAAGGCAGGACCCCACCTCAGAGGCTGTGAGAACATTGGGAGTGGGGCTTCCTAGCCCAGCACTTTGCGATGGTTTGAATGCACTCTCCTGAAGTTTATGGGTTAAAAACACAACCTCCCAAAATCGTATATTGATGTATTTGGAGGTGAGACCTTTTGGAGTTGACTAGGGTTAAATTGAGGGCATGAATTGAGATCTCCTTTGACTCATTTGTGCTTGAAAGCCAAGAAGGAGACTTGCTTGGCTACACATCTGCTCTCTTTCACCTTGTTACAGTGTTGCAAAAAAGCCCGGAAGCGAGCACCAAGTGGTTGCTCCCACCCAGCTCGTCTGTGCTCCATCCCCTGAGCTGTCAACGAAGTAAACTTCTGTGTTAGAGTAACACCAACCTAGGATCTTCAGCTACAGCATCAGAAGACAGACACACGACAATGGGGACTATGTTCTTTTCTTGGCACAATGTACATCAGGGGATGGCCGATTGGCCCCTGGGCCATTCAAACTTAAAGATGTAATGATGTGGTTGGAGGTCACACTATGGGAACAGTGAAAGCCTTGGCGACCATGGTGGATCCTTCTGTGGCGCTCCCCACCTCTACACTATGTCTCAAAGCTTCAGAACCTTCCAGCACTGCTGTTCCTAAAGGTTGTTTTTGTGCAAATGTCTCAATCCAGGGTGTTCCATGGTTTAGGGGAAAGTCAGGATGTGAAATGCCCCCCACCCAAGTCCAATGTATTTAACACATGATCCCAGCTGGTGTTTCTGTGATGGGCAGCTGTTAGAGCCTTTGGAAGAAGAAGTGTGGCTGGGGGAGGTGTGTCACTGTGGAAGGGGGGCTTGCAGTTTATACCTGCTTCTGGTCCAGGATCTCTGCTCTTTGAAATGACAAGATGTGAGGAGTTTCTGCTTTGTGCTTCTATGATAGCCTTGCCTTCACAGTTCATGATTGGATGAAACAGGGAGCCAAAATAAATCTCTTCTCCTTTAAGTAGCTTCTGCCAGACGTTCCTTCATAACAAGGAGAAATGTAACTTAATGCTCCAGGGAAGTAACCTTTTTTGGTTTTGTGTCTAAGACAGTGTCATTGCTATATTGAGATTAGGGGTGTCTGTTGCCATGTCCCCCTAAGGAAGAGAATCTCGCTGTAGAAAAAGCCTGCAGTGAGAGTTTAGTTGTTCCTCTCATTGGTAAACTGTGTGGTTGTTTGTTTTTGTAGCACAAAAAGCCTTCCTTTGTTCTCATGCCACAAGTGCTTTCCTGTCCACACCTCCTGTTCCTCATCTGTGCAGTGTGGACATGAGCCCCATCTCACAACTTACTCTCAAATAAAAGTGGGAGAACATTTCAGAGAGCTTCCTGGGGAAGCAAACGCCAGTCCAGACAACACTGCTGGACTTAGAATTTCCTCGTATTAGCTGCAACAGTTCCTATATCAGTGCCTCTTGATCCCATGCTAGACTGCTAGAAATGGCCTTACCATTGAATTGACTCCTTTACCTGGTTTTCATTTATCTCTAGCGAAGGAATGGGCCACCCTCTGACCATACTCAGGAAATCCACATCCCTGAGATGTGCTCTCATGGATTGAAGCAGTGTTCTGCTAAGAAGATTACATATGCATTGATGAGTCCAGATGAAATAGGAGGTTTCATATTCTGTCGGTTTTTTTTTTTTTTTGGTAGAAAGAATATGGAACGGTACAAATATGCATTGTTCATGTGCAGAAAATAAATTGGGGAAGAAAATAAAAAGCCATCCCTGTTGTTACCTCATGGGAGACAGGGATGGACAGGAGAAAATTTTTTCACTGTACATTACCTCATGAATACTTTTTACATGTTTGAATCCCTACTCTGCCACACTGAGACACTGTACTGTATTCTATTCTATTTGCTATATTATTATTGGTTCAGAAATATCAGTGATGAGAGACAAGTGTGTTGGCCCCTTTAGCTTCGGTGCTGAAAAGGCAGAGGGGCAGATGGATCTCTACGAATTTGAAACCAGGCAAGGCTACACAGAGAGTTCCTGGTAGGTCACAGGGGAACTTAAATTAAAAAAGAATAAAGCTCTAGGATGAAGTTCAGTTGGAAGGCTGCTTCCTGGATTCAGTGTCTGGGACTGCGTAAACCGGGAGAACAGTACTCATTGGTCTCCAGAACACAGGAAAGAAACCCTCAGGAAAATCCCAATTTCAAAGTCACCTTCAGCTACACAGAGAGTTTGAGGCGAGCCTGGGATGTATGAGGCTTTGCCTCAAAAGCATTTTATTTTTCTCATCTTTAATTCATGTAGCTGGAAGGTTTGTTGCAAATCTAGGAGGTAAAGTCTTGTGGATGAGTAAAGAATTATGCTGTAAGGGATGGGAAGAAGGAACTGGAAAGAGACAGTCTAAAACGGAACTGTGCTGCTAAGTGTAGAAGCACACACCCTTAATCCTGGAACTCGAGAGAGAAGGACAGTGAGTTCCAGGCCACACTGGGCTGTGAGACACCGACTGAAAAAAGGAAAAGAAAAGAAAAAAGTTAAAAAAGGAAGAAAGGAAGGAAGGAAGAAAGAAGTAAAGAAGGAAAAAGGAAAAAAGTCTATGCGTTACCTGAGGGTCAGGGTGATAATGTGATGTTATTTGTGAGTTAGTTCATACACACACACACACACACACACACACACACACACCCTTAACAAACATCACAGATATGATAAACTCATATGAGAAAATTAAAACTGGAAAAGGCAGAAATGATCAAGAAATACAAAAGGAACAAGCATAAAGGTAAATCACTGGGTTGAAGCGGTCAGTGTCTGTAATCCTACTGCTTGGCAGACTAAGGTGGGAGGATTGTGAGTGCAGAGCCAGTCTGAGCTGTGTAGACATTGCTAGGCCATTTTGGATGCAGTGTGCGATGGTTTGAATAAAAACGGCCCCATAGGCCCATAGGGAATGACACTATTAGGAGGTGTGGCCTTGTTGGAGTAGGTGTGGCTTTGCTGGAGGAAGTGTGTCACTAGGGGGTGGTCTTTGAGGCCTCAGAAACTCAAGCTAGGCCTAGTGGCTTACTGTCTCTTCCTGCTTCCTGCCTATCCAGTTGTAGAACTCTCAGTACCTTCTCCAGCACCATGTCTACCTGCATACAGCCATGCTTCCCACCATGACGATAATGAACGGAACCTCTGAAACTGTAAGCCAGCCCCAATTAAATGTTGTCCTTTATAAGAGTTGCCTTGGTCATAGCATCTCTTCACAGCAATAAAAATCCCAACTAAGACATAGAGTGAGTATGGGATCAAAGAGAGAATGAGATCATTTTAAAAGTTTCTTATAAAATAGGCACTAAACCTAGACTTATCAGTAATCATTTTAAATAAACACATTAAATAAATTAAACAAACTAATTAAAAGATACAGACCATGCCAGGTATTGTGTACTCCTTTAATCCCACACTTGGGAGACAGACAAGTGGATCTCTGTGAATTCAAGATTCATACAGTGAGTTCTAGGCTAATGGGAACTACACAATGAGATCCTACCCCCCCCCAAACAAAGATACACACCATTTGAGTCTGAGACACAACTACTAGAAACCCACACTAAATAGGAGACATGTGTAGCTTCCAAGAACATGGATATATGTAAATACAACGTTAACATCAATTAAAAGGAAGTAGTAGTTTTTAAAGAATAGATTTATGAGGAAGAGATGATCAGAAGAAGGATGAGTATCTCACAGTGATAATAAGTCACATTCATGACTGGGATCTTCAGCACCACTGGCTGCAGTTCTAACAGGACGAAATTCCATAAGGGTACAATTGAACTAAATGGCCCTGCGCACCCTGACCTAACAGACCTTCGTTACCTCTGTCAACAGCAGAACATGCTAAAGGAATGTTCACGAAAGCAGACCACACTCTTGCCTGTAAAACAGTACATTTTAAAGACCCGAAATCATATCAAATATGCTGACTAAGTTGTCTCACCTGGGAATTTATTCCACTTCGTGGCCTACATGACATTCAAACAGGCTTGAGGAGGACGGTGACAGAAAAATTCACCAGAAAAGCCATTTTCTATTCTGCTCATTTATACATGACACTGGAATATATAACATCTACAACTATTACAGTTTCACCAGTTTTCAAGACACATTTAAAAAGCACAAGGCCTTTACAATAAAATTTAGTGAAATAGACTAAGTATAAAATTAGATGCATCGACATGTAGAACTTGGGAGAATAATTACTATACTTTTTATTTTTGCCAGATGTTCGGAAGAGGTGCTGGATTTTTACAAGTAGCCATTTACATTCATCAGACACTTACTTAAATCATCAACATGAGTTCATAAGTAAATATCTTGTTAATGTAAAGAAGTAAAAAATTCCTTCCAAAATCCAGAAATTAATTTTCTTAAAAGTTCTGGAGACTAGGAAATCAAATATGCAGATTGTAGCTGATTTAGTTTCCAGCAAAAACTTTCTGCTTGACTTATAAATGGAACAAAGGAAATAAACATATATCATTTATACATGGGATACCATACAATTAGGAGCTCAGTTTATACATTGGTCAGTTTCTTTTCCACTAATAGCAATGAACAGGTAAATTAAAAAATCAGAAACACAATGATACTTATAACATTGCTACTCAAAATAAAATACTTGTCTATTAATGAAATAGTTACAATTTTTATATTATAAAACTATAAACACTGACGAAGTAACAACCAGGATATTGAAAAGAGATTACATGTTAATGGATAGGCAGACTCCATATTGCTCAACATCAGTTCTCTCTCACTTAATCTCTAGACTCTGTATAATCCTAACCAGAATTCCAGGAAGGTATTTTGAAAGCTGTAGGGATCCAAAAGACCCCAGAGTTAGCCAACATAATACTGACAAAGAGTTGGGAGACTGACAATGCTAACCTTCAAGGCTGACAAAATGCTACAGCAATCAGGACAATGTAACTCTGGCAAAAGAAGATATGGTAAACATGTAGCACAGATTTAGATCTACACAGGTAGAGCTAAGTGATCTTTGACACAGCAGTCAAGTGGATACAATAGTAGAGAACTTCAGTAAAGGAAGCTGGGAGATCTGGACAAACACTGAGAAAAATGAAGCTAGACACAGAAATGAAGTAAACAAATGAACTCAAAACAGAGCATAAACCCGAATGTAAGATGCAAAATTACACAAGGCCTAGAAGGTAACACTGGAAAAATTTAGGTCATCTGGGGTGGTGATGTCTCTCTTAGTATGACAACAAAGACATGTCTAATGAAACACTCACGATGGAACAAAGAACTGATGAACTGAGCTTCACTGAAACTAAAAACTTAGACTCAGCAAAAGCAAGACCATGAGAACTTTCCAGGCATGGTGTCACACACCTTTAATCCCAGCCCTTGGGAGGTAGGTGCAGGTACATCTCTGTGAGTTCAAGGCCAACCCGGTCTACACAAGTGAATTCCAAGCTAGCCAGGGCTATGTAGTGAGGCCTGTCTCTTAGAGAGAGAGAGAGAGAGAGAGAGAGAGAGAGAGAGAGAGAGAGAGAGAGAGAGAGAGAGACAGAGAGAGAGACAGAGAGAGAGACAGAGAGAGAGACAGAGAGACAGAGACAGAGAAAGGGCTGTTGGGAGAGAACACTAAGCCCTGGATCAGTAGAATTATTTCAAAAGGCTTACTCAATGAGGGACTGTCATTCAAGCTATACAAAGAACCCAGAATTGATCAATTAAAAAACTACCAACTTAATACTTTAAAATGGGGAGCAGACCTTAAGAGACATCTCATGAAAGAAGAAACACAGATGTCAATCAAGTACTCAGCAAACACTGTTGCAAATTAAAACAACTCTGTGAAGCCATCCCACACCTGTGAAGGTGGAAAAACGAAATTAATGGCGAGTGTCAGAGAAGATGTGGGGCTATTGGAATGCCAGTTTGTTGTTCGTGGAAATATAGAATGGCTCAGTCATTTTGGAGACAGCTTGGCAGCCTATCAAGAAATTAAACATAGGCTTACCAAAGGATCCATCAATCATACCCCTTTGTCCTTACCCGAATAAACTGAAATCAAGAGCCCACACACAAAACTGCCTAGCAAGGTTAATAGCATCTTTACTTCGAATTCCAGCACTTGGAAATAGCCAAACATTCGTCAATAGGTGAATTTGTAGGCAAACTGTGGTACAGCCAAGCACTTGAATATTACTCAGTGGTAAATAAAACTGAACAGAAGAACCTTAGATTTGTATTGCTACATGTTAAGATTTCCATATGAAACGTCACCCATTGACTCCTATGTATGAACAGTTGTTGGCGCTGTTCGTAGAGGTTGTGGAACCTTATGTCTAGCTAGCCAAAGCTCTGTGGGAGCGGGGATAGAAGTTATATATAGCAGACCTCTCGGCTTTCTGATCTGCGGAGGTGTAAGAAGCCATATCATAAGCCACAAATGCCTTTCTTGTCACGAAACTGAGGCAACAGAAATCTTTCGTCCTGTATACTCTTTCCTTTTTTTGGTTATTTTTGTCGTGGCTATGAGAAAATAACTGAAGCACTAGCTAAACAAAGACAGTCTGAAAAGGCGTGACTGTGTCCTGGAATAGAACAGTCTGGAAAAGTAAAATCAGATTGTGAAAAGGATCATTGGCTGTCAGGAGCTTAGCAGGTGGAGTGAAGGAGAACGAGCAGATGGAACACAAGTGCTGAACTATTTTATAGCACTCTAACGGTAAGAACATGACATCATGCCATTTATAGGCACAAATACACAGTAGTCTTCAACATAAGGAACAATCCCTTCACGGGAAGCATGCACTTATGCTTTAAAGTGCAGGCCCCTTTGTACTCAACTACTTTTTCGTCTTAAAGTTTATTTTGTTTCATAGTATCACAGCCAGACACAAAGTCACTATTTGCACAATTTACCTTCATTCTCTTGCTTCCAATATTGTTGAATCTAAACTATCTTTTGAAGATAGCACAAGAGTTGGATGCTCCTTTTAAAATCTAACCAGCCTGACAACCTCTGCCTTTTGATATAGAATGCTTGGTTCATTCATATTTAGTGTAATTTGCAATACAGTCAAAACAGAATCTGCTACTTTTGTTTCCTTTTGCTTTTCACTCTGGGTCTTACAAAATAACTCAGACTGTCCTTGAACTCCTAATCCTTCTGTCAGTCTCCTGAGTGCTGGGGTTGTGAGAATATGCTACCTAGCCTGGCTTTTATCTGCCACTTCACTGATTTCTCTCTGTATGTAGGTCATGACACAATTTTGTTTGTTAATGTTGTTAATGTTCCTTCCTTATTGCCTTCTTTTCTAAGTAGGTACTTTCTAGTGTGTCACTTTAATTCTTTTGTTAATATTTTGACCATTTTAACTATTTTTTTGTCTTAGTTGGTGTTTTAAATCTGATGCAGCTAGCAAGACATCAGATCAGGGAGTTTCTGTGAATACTGTTTGATACATGCTATCTGGGTGGATACTGTTCTCTCCCCTTTTTTTGGAATCACTGGCTTCTACAAACCAAATTGCTCTTGTCTTCCTCTCTGGGGCTGCTTCTGTCTGGAGACCATCTAGATTCCACCCTGGCCTGTAGCCCAGGTTCCCTCCCAGCTGAGCCTGAAGGGTTCACACCTTTTGATCTGGGCTCCTTCATGCTTCATTGACCATGACCTCAAAGCTTCCTAATGTTAGAGCAGCCCCACTGCCAGAGGCCAGTGAGCAAGCTGTGTTTTTGATGCAGACAGCGGGACCTGAATCTGATGTATTTGAAAGAGTCTTTCAAATTCTATTTTCCTCTGCTTGCCTTAAAAGGCTGGAAAACATTCTCACCCCACACTACCGCCACACATGTCAAGTCTTTACATTCCTACCAGTTATCAGCTATGCGCTTTAACGTCCCCTCCCCCTTTAACCCAACTTCAGATAAATTATTACTGAGATTCTAACCATTAATGATGTGATTATGTAGAGTTAGCTTTTCATGCTGTAAAATGACAGACTATCTTACACATGTTTTCTGATAGATCTAGGGCACCAAATCCCTTCTGGATATTTTTCTCTGAAATTACACTGAGAGAAATAAACAGCTGTCAGGAGTAGGGACTTTGCTAGCCGCTGAACTGCTGACTCAGTGCTGGCCAATTCTCTGTGTCCTGGAGGGTAAGGCGCACACCCTAACATCCAAGCACTTACTTTCCTTTAGGAGGGAAACATAAATTTGTTGTGAGGGTTAGGAAAGAAGACAGGGCCATGGATGGAAGACACAGATGTGTGTACAAGTGACCGCCAGCATTCTAGATGTTCAGTCATAGTCAAAGATGCGGTCAATATTGAAAATAGGCTTGACATTTGATCTCATAACTTAGAAAGTCTGTTCTTCTCATAGTTTCCTGAACCATACAAGTTCTTGTTGATTTGCTCTGTTTTTAAATCCAAGACTCTATAGAACAGCTACATGCAGACAGTTCTTGACACATATAAAACTAAGGCTTTTAATCCCAAGGCTACCTTTATCTTAGATTCTCATCTAGAAGTAGATGTAAGAGGTTTGTTGACTGAAGCTGAGAGCTATTTCTGAATTGGTTGTTTTTCTTGTTGCTCTGACAAAACAACCGTGAGGACAACTTTCAAAGAGGGAAGATTGATTTGATTTGGCTCATGGCTTCAGAGAGCACAGTCATGGTGGCAGAGTGTAACAGGCCATCTCTCAGGAGCATCTCAGCTCCTTGGTGGACAGGAAATTGAGAGCTAGAGAGAGGAGTTTGGGACAAGATACAGCCTTTAAGAATACCTGTGATCACCTACTTCAACCAGGTAGGCCACACCTCCTAACATTTCCAGATCCTTCCAAAGTAATGCTACGGTCTGGGGACCACACCCCATCGTGAGCCTTTGGAAGGCATTTCATAGACAAGCAGTAACACATGCTTTCCTTGGCAAGATGATGGGCTCATAATTCAAGCTGTGCACACTGATAGATTCTTTTAGTTGCCATCCAAAGGTCCTGCTTCATAGCTCTAATAGTCAGCACAGGTAACATTGTTTCTTCCATCTCTGGTGGGTCTTGATGTTTTCTTCCTTGAGGTAGGAGAGTGTCCTAGAAGAGATGTAAGGGAAACTCTACCTTGTCCATTCGTAGGGATGCTAGAACAAGAGGGGTCCAGTAGAACACGGCTGGTGTAAGCAGAGAGCATCCATCATGAGCTCTGCCCAGAGAGACCTAATAGCCTCCAAGCTAGACCCAAGTCAGTGGTCATGGAGAGAGTTATGCTCAGTCAAGAGTTGATAGACTGTGTGGAGGACACTATTCTGGCACTGGAGACAGCTCCATGAGTGAGATGGAGGAGAAGCTGGGTCTGTTAAAGGCAGTGCTGTGCAAGAATTGTTTCTGGACCTTCTAGTTTCACCTGCTCTGGCCTCAAATTAGAGGAGATCATGGAATCAACACACAGGAAGCCAAGGGCATCACCAAGACCCAAAGCCATGCCACGGCACAATGTCACTCATACAGGTCAAAGCCCACAGTGCACAAAGGACAGAAATAATGTATGCATCTAGTTTTAAATTGGCTGGGTTGTTATGTTGAATCCTCTTAGTTCTTTTGCTTTTTTAAAAAATTTGTTATTATTTTTTTTTTTTGGTTGCTGGCAGTAAAAGGTACTTGAAAAGGGCAGGGACGATACCTATAATGGAGCAAGAGATGTTCTCTCTGAACATCCAAATAGTAGCTAGTGTCATCCCAGGTAGGTTATCGTTATACAGGAAATGTGTATGCACACACACACACACACACACACACACACACACACACACACGAAAATCTTAGTTTGTGACAACCATTTACCATGTGTCCTGTCCTTCCAAAGGGAAGAAGTGAATCAGGAATTGTGCCTCAGCATTGCCAGCAGAGATCAAGATGAAGGGCTGCTTGTGCTGGTCCAGGTCACTGCCAGCCGCCTCTGGAAGGCATCATGAGCATCAGCAGTTCTCCCAACTGCTTGATTCTCTCTGCAGCTGGCTCAGTTGTGCACTCACACCAACAGTCTGTCCAAAGGCTCCCTGCACGTGAGTTGCCAGTGTCCCACAGAGCATTGCTGTCTGCCTGGCTCTGCAGACTGAACTCTCCTCCATCCAGAAACTAGCAACTACTTCCCACACGTCAGCAAAGAAAGTGATAGGTAATCCAGACTCAGTTTGAGTTTTTCTTGCTTTCTTGCTCCTGGATCATAGATCTTTCAGTCACATTTAGATTACATGTGCCTTTTTTTCCCCCTCTGTAGAAGGGATCGGACCCAAGGAATATTCAGTTTCTTAAATTTTTGTTTTGCTCTGCTTTGACATAAACTCTCACTTGGTAGTTCAGTCCTGAAAGCCTCTGTGTAGCCCAGACTGGCCTTGAATTTTTAACCCTTCTACCTTGGATGGTGGTACCACAATTTGCCACTGTGCTTGGTACAGATCGCCTCCTCCCTTTAATGTTAGCTAGTTTTCTCGTAACAAACACTTCTTAGCAAGAGCAACTTAAGAAGGAAGGACTTATTTGGCTTCACAGTTTAGGATACTGTCCATCATAGCAGCAAGAGCATGTCGGCTGTGCTCGCTCAGGTGCTTTCTGATCAGAAAGCATGTGCGCGTGTGCGTGCGCATGCGCGTGGACGCACTTTCTCTCTCAGATTGCTTCCCTCTTGATATCCATTCCAGGACCCCAGCCCAACATATGGAGCCATTCACATGCAGGGCAGGGGTGATCTCCCTGCCTCAGTTAAACCTCTCTTGGAACACCCTCAGAAATACTCAGAGTTGCGTCTCCTAGGTGATTCTAAACCCTGTCTCCCTGGCAAGACATCATAAGCACGTGATGTAACCGTTTCAGCCACTTCAGGTGTTTAACTCAGTGTTGTTAAGTGCGTTTGCCTGGAGACATCTGTAATTCCACACCTCTTCTGTCTTCATTACATTTCCAGAGGAATTTGAAGTGTTCCTTCATTACTTCTTTGTGTTCAGCAAGGATGCATTTGATTTATCTAATTTTAAAGACCGCATGCCATTTGTGTGATAATATACAGAAATATCTGGAACTGGCCAAACTAAATTTACAAAAGGGTTATTTTCAACTCACTAATAACCCATGCGATGCCTTTGTTATTATAAACACACATCATTTTCTCCTACATACTGTTTTTTTCACTAAGTTTGAAGAGTTGAGTCATGTATAATACAAACATTAGAAGAATGTCCTTAATTACATATGTGGTACTCCTCATAAATTCAGAGCAACCTATTCTAATGTTTTAAAAATATTATACAACAATGAATATTTTTAAAGTTAAGTATGGGTGACATAAATACTATATTCTTTTCATATACACACAAGTACATTTCTATTTATAAAATTTAGGCGCACACACACTTTAAAGTTGCCTGGCTCCCGTATGAGGCCAGTATTTGGAGGCGAAAGACCAAAAATATTGGCACCAAAAAAATTGCTGTCAGGAAAATTGGGGGTTGTTGACTTAATAACACAAGGCATAATTGAGGCTGCCTCTGGCCCTTGTTGTGGCTGATAAGGCTGATAAGGCTATGATTAAGAGCCCATTCTTTTTATTGGTCATAGTCTTTTCCTTATTCTTATTTTTTTATAGCCACCTTCTCCAGACAGTAAAAGCCTCACTCTAATTTGGGAACTCAGTCACCTTTTTTTTTTTTTTAAACATAAGCACCGCCCACAGGGGAAGTGAATTTTCAACAAGTTACTTATAGATACCTGCTTTCTTGTTTTCATTTGAACACAGTAAGCATCAAATAAAGAGCTCGTTGCATCTGGAAACCTTTTGTCAGTTATAAAAGTAAAACTGGCCTCAGTTTCTCTAAGAATTTGTATGTTATTCTTCCCCACTTCTATGCCCACTCTCTACCAACTGTAGAGGACCACTACACTTGTATGATTCTTCTGAAAATAGTGACTGAGTTATGAAAACTTGAGTCAAGCTAAATTCCAAGCACTGGACTTCTGATAGGATCAAACCAAATGGCTGATCCATCTAAATGTTTGACATGCTTAATCAAATCATTGGTTTTATCATCAATGAGTTCATCATCTTTCCATTACGGTGACAAAAACACTGTGAGAAAATCAACTTATAAGGAAGAAAGGCTTATTGTGAACTCATGGTTCCATCAACTTACATCAGCTTAGACTTTCTGAGTTCAGTCACCCTGGCTGACCCTCCCACCACCAAAGCTTAGCTGAACTCCCATCAACCCTCACCTGAACTGCAGACCAGAAGAATCACTAGTGATAAAATTGACATTGATCTAAGAGGTTACATTCTGGGCTGGTTTATCTTGCAACAGAAAACTGAGACAAGAACTGGTATATGCATGGGGATGTTTCATCCTAGCACACAAAGCATGTGTCTTTGGCTGTGGTCGAGGTGGCAGCAAAGGAAGGAGAGAGAGTCAGGAGTAGCAGTACACCTTGTTGTAGGAGGTGTGACACTGAGGGTAAGCTTTGAGGTTTGAAAAGCCCACACCCTTCCCAATGAGCTCTCCCTCTACCTGCTGCCTTAGGATCAGGAGACACAGCTCTCAGCTACTGGTCTAGCACCACGTCTGTCTGCTTCCCGCCATGATGACCATGACCTCTAAAACTGTAAAGCCAGCCCCATTTAAACGCTCTCCTTTGTAAGAGTTGCCTTGGTCATGGTGTCTCTTCACAGCAATGGAATGGTGACTAAGACAGATGTAGAAGGTAGAGAATGCAACCAGTAAAACTGTTGATCTGAAAATGGAGATTCCCAAACAATTAAGCCAAGAGTGAACTGGAAGTTTGGCTCTTGTTAAAGATTCTATAAAATGTAGAAAAAAAATCCCTGGCTAGATAGTTGGACTTGGGAATATCTTTATGACACTTTCTTGGCCTCGCATGTGGCCCAAAGTAAAGAAAAGCTGATTTAGAAATACATAGGTTTTACTATGGTGTGATCTTCAGGAAGATTCACAGTAATCCCCAGGCATTTAAAATAAATTACATAGCAGACATACTGGCAGACCAGTAAAAAGCCTAGACACAGCAAAGTGAAAGAATGCTTCAGGGGCTGGAGAGAGGGCTCGGTGGTTAAGAGCACTGACTGCTCTTCCAGAGGTCCTGAGTTCAAATCCCAGCAACCACATGGTGGCTCACAACCATCTGTAATGGGATCTGCTGCCCTCTTCTGGTGTGTCTGAAGACAGCTACAGTGTATTTATATACAAAAAAAAAATGCTTCAGGCCTCCATTTTTTAAAAGCAAGAAGCATTTATTACCAATACTCTCCAGGCAGAGGGAGGAAGATCTCAAGTTCGTGGCCAATCTAGGCTACATAGTGAGATACAGTCCCATCCCACAAAAAGAAAAAAATGAGGGTTGGTGGGGTGTAGCTCAATAGGAGTGTTCTTACTCAGAGTATTCAAAATCCTGGATTTGATTTGTAGCAAAACACACACACACACACACACACACACACACACACACAAAAATAAAATAAGGAAAACTCATAGACTAGCATCAAGAGCACCAAAGCTGAACTGAGGAACCTTTAAAAGAACAACAGATCAAGAGACCACAAGATGTCAGCCCAGACTACCATACGCAGCAAAACTTTCAGTCACCATAGGTGGGGAAAACAAGATATTCCATGATAAAGTCAAGTTTTTAAAAAACTATCTATCCATAAATCCAGCCCTAAAAAAAAGTACTAGTATCCAACCCAAGGAAGTTTGTATTTTCTTCAATAATTTATTATTTAATTCACTTTACATTCTGATCACATTCCCTCCCTCCTCCTCCCAGTCTCACCCTTCTCTTCCCCCATTGCCTACTTCCCTTCTCCTTAGAGAACAAGGAACCTACCTTGGGTACTGCCCAACCCTGGAACATCTAGTCCCAGCCGGACTAGGCACATCCTCTCCCACTGAAGCCCAGCCAGGCAGTCCAGGTAGAGGGAAGGGGATCCAAAGGCAGGGAACAGAGACTGAGACACCCCCTGATCTACTTGTTGGGGGACCTACATGAAGACCAAGCTGCACATTTGCTACAAATGTGTAGGGGTCCTAGGTCCAGCCTCTGCATGTTCTTTGGTGGGTGGTTCAGTCTCTATGAGCCCCCATAGGCCCCGGTTAGTTGACTCTGTGGGTCTTCTTGTAGTGTCCTTGACCCCTCCAGCTTTCTCAATTATATCCCCCACTCTTCCAGAGGATTCCCAGAGCTCTGCCTGATGTTTGGCTGGAGGTCTCTGCATCTGTTTTCATCTGCTACTGGACGAAGTCTCTCAGGAGACAGTTATGCTAAGTTCTTGTCTGCAAGCATAGCTGTGTATCACTAATAGTGTCAAGGGCTGGCTCTGTCCACAGGGAATGGGTCTAAAGTTCGGGCAGCCATTGGTTGTCTGTTCCCTCAGTCTCTACTCCATCTTTGTCCCTGCACATCTTTAGGCAAGACAAATTTTTGATTGAATGTTTTGTTGATGGATTGATGCCCCCCTTGGTCCTCAGGAAGTCTTGTCTAGGTACAGGACCAACCCAAAGAAGTTAATTACATAAAAACAATAAAAAGGGTCATAAATAATTTCACAGCAGCGAAACTCAAAGGAAGGAAACACACCACTACCACCAACAACAATAAGAACAATAACTATTACTGCTGCTGCTGCTGCTGCTGCTGCTGCTGCTGCTGCTGCTGCTGCTACTACTACTACTACTACTACTACTACTACTACTACTACTACTACTACCACCGCTATGACTACAAAATAACAGGCATTAACAATCATTGGTCATTGATATATATCAATACCAATGGACTTGATTCTCTAACAAAAAGGCCCATACTAACAGAATAGATTTAAAAACAGGATCCATCCTTCTGCTGCATTCAAGAAACACATCTCAAGTTCAAAGATATACATTACCTTAGAGTAAAAGGTTGGAAAAAGATTTCCCAAGCAAATGACTCTAAGAGGCAAGCTAGTCTGGCTATTCTAATACCTAACAATATAGACTTCAAACCAAAATCAATCCAAAGAGATGGATTATGAAACTCGGACTCAAGGAATAATCCACCAAGATGACATTTTAATTCTCAATACCTACAGCAGAAATGCAAGGACATCCACATTTATAAAGGAAACATTGCTAAAGTTGAAATCACATCACACTTTAATACTGGGAGACTTCAATACCCACTTTTGGTAATGGGCAGTTCATCCAGACAAAAACTAAAAGATTGGAAATCAATATGGTGGTTTCTCAGAAAACCGGGAATTAATATACCTCAAGAGTCAGCCATACCACTCCTAGACATATACCCAAAGGACACTCCATTCTGCCACAAGGACACTTGCTCAACTATGTTCACAGTAGCTTAATTCATAATAGCCAGAAACTGGAAACAACCCAGATGTCCCTCAACAAAAGAATGGATTTTAAAAACCAAACCAAGCAAACAAACAAAAAACCAAACAAAGTGGTATTTTTGAACAACAAAGCATTACTTAGCTATTAAAACAAAACAAATAAAAAAATAAAGACAATGAAATTTTCTGTCAAATGGATGAAACTAGAAAAGATCATCGTGAGTGATGTAACTCAGACCCATTAAAACAAACACAGTATGTACTCACTTATATGTGGACATTAGCTATAAAATAAAGGATAGTCATGCTAGAGTCCACATACCCAGAGAGGCTAGAAACAGGAAGAGCTTGATGAGAGGGATGCAAAGATCTCCCTGGGAAGGGGAAATAGAATAGAATTCTTTGTGGACTGGGGGTGGGTAGGGATAGAAACAAGAGGGATCAGGTCAGGGATGTGGAGAGAGAGAATACTGGGAGAGAATACTGGAATGGTGGGGGCAGCATTTTGAGGGTAAGCTAGAAATGTAATGCAATGAAAACTCTATGGAATCTATGTGGGTGACACTAGTGAAGACTCCTAGTAATGGGGGACAAGAAGGCTGAACAGGTCATCTTCTGTAACCAGGCAAGTCCTCAAGTGAAGGGACTAGGAAGTGAATCCAGCCACAAAACTTCAACCTACAGTTTATCACGCCTGCAGGATGTGCGGGACCAGAACCAGCTTGTCACCAGAAAGATGTCACCCAGAAACCGATGGAAGCGGATGCAGCTCTTACAGCCAGATATTAGACGGCGGGCACTCTGGGAGTCCGGCAGAGGAAGGAGAGGAAGGAGATTGGAGAAGCCATAGGGGCCAAGGACACCATGAGAACACGGCCCACAGAATAATGTCTCGTTTTCGCCCTTCCCCATTGCTTTTAGATAATGTCAAAGAACAGCAACAGTTTATGCAAGAATTGACAAGATAACAGAGGGGGGTTAGAGAAGAGCCCTCTAAGAAAGACCAGATCCTGACAGGCAGAGGTTTCAGTGCTACCAAAAGGAGTACTTTTCAGACTAGGACCATAAAGAAAATACTGAAAACTAAAATGGAGATAAATGCCGCTATTATGCACAAAAATAGGACCGGGAGGAAAGGAGGCTGAGCCCCTCCGAGGTCACTACCCACGGATGTGAGGTAATTGCTTCACTCTGGTCATTAATTTCTGTAGCTTAAGAGCTGACTAAGAACCAAGTAGGAGTGGGGTGTTCTTTAAAGTCCTTGGCTCACGCGCTCTTATTTTAATCATACAATTTAAATTATAGCATTTAAAGCGAGTTACTGTTGTATAATTTGGGCATATTTATAATTTTGATATATTTGTATCCATACATATAAAATGCCTTGTGCCATACAGACAAAACTGTTGTAACGTTGCCAGAATGATCCTTGGCATTGCAGAAAACCAAGCATAAATTATAAACCAGACGACGAATAAATTGCACCACACGTAAATACACAATGTCTACTGATGAGGGAGAGGCTTGCAGAAGCGATAAGTTCTCACAAACCGGGAGAGTGCGCTTGCCCCATGCGGAAGCATCAAGGGAACTAGTCCGGAACGCGCGCCTGTCAGAAGACAAGCAACAAACAGATTCACAGGAGAGGACACAGTAGCAGCTCAGTTCTCCCCTCAGGCAGGAAAAAGCAAGCTACAGGGATACCATGTCCTAATCCTCACACTGGCGTCAGCCCTGTCCTGTCCAGTGCCAGCAGCCTGCAGAGCACAGTGTGCAGGCTTCATTCCACAGACATGGGCTTTGTGGAGCGCAATCTGCGACGTTCGAGTGAGAGATGTGTGCAGGTCATCTCCGGATGTTATACCCCAGGATCTACAGGGAAGGGCCTTTGTACCCTGCTAATCATTTAACAATAATTAAAGAGAGGAAGAAGAAAAGCATAATCGTGAGCCTGTTTCTGAAATTAAAAACAAACAAACAAACTAAACTAAATCACCCATAATCTGAATCGGGATGCGCCTATTCCTAACAGGCTTCAATCTCATGTGTTTGTTTATTTATTCAGGGACAAGGTTTTGTGTAGCTCAAGCTAGTCTCAAACATGCTATATAACCAAAGATGACATCGCACTTCTGATCCTCTGCCACCTCCTCCCAAGTGCTGGGCTTATGGACATGTGTCACCATGCTTGTTTTTGTTTGTTTGTTTGTTTGTTTGTTTTTGCTGGGCTTATATAGACAGACATGTGCCTGGCTCTAGGTAGAGCTGGAGATCAAGCACTCTACCATCTAAGCTTCCTCCTAGCCCTGATCTTTAGACTTGCTGCAAGGAACAAGTACCTTCTTAAGAACCCCCACACCCCCACCCCACCCCTGCCATGATGTCTGTTAACCACAGTTCTACTTTCTTCTTCCGAGAAGTGGAAATCTCCATTTGTTTCCACAAGAGGAAGGCTGGCCCCTGGGTGCACCTGAGTCCCACCATCTTGGAGACAGCCCAGGATTTACGGACTGCCAACACTACTGGAGTGTCCTTTTGCCCCTGGCTGCATGCTCACCAAGGGATGGGTTCTAATCCTGAATTTCCTGAGTATTCTTCCCACCAAGAGCCTGGGTCCCTAATGCCCCTATACTAGATACAGAAGAGTCAACGATTGCAAACTGAAAGATTTAAAAATAAACCTGGGGGATTGGGGATTTAGCTCAGTGGTAGAGCGCTTGCCTAGCAAGCGCAAGGCCCTGGGTTCGGTCCCCAGCTCTGAAAAATAGAAAAGAAAAAAAAAAATAAACCTGGTGGGGCATCTGAGTGCCCAAACAATCTTATGTCTATCAGTGAGAAACAGTCAACATGATGCAATTTTCAAAAGACAAAATAGGGAGCTCACCAAAAACTAAGGATTAAGTTTTAATTCTTCCACAAAACATGCACAATGTTTCCACATGGGAAGCAGTATCTACTGTGGCCAAGCAGAAGAGGCTGCTGCAGTCTGAGACCAGTCTCTAGAGCTTAGCCATGTGGTGCAGGTCTGTAATCCCAGCTGCTACAGAAGTTGAGGCAGGAGGATCACAAGTTCAAGGCCAGCCTGGGGAGTTCAGCGAAACCCTGCCATTTTTTTTAAAGTATTTTTAAGGCTGAGTGTGGTGGGGGCAGAGGCAGGTGAGTCTCCATGAGTTCAAGACCAGCCTGGTTTACATAATGAGTTCCAGGACAGCCAGAGCTACACAGAGATCCAAACAGTTTTGAGACCCTGTACTGAAAAACAAACAAAACACTAACAATAACAACAACAATAGTAATAATTTTAAAATATAAAACATCATTGCGGTGAAGCTCAGTAGCAAAGCATTGCCTGACCTCCAGAACCTTGGTTTTGATCAGCGTGCCACAAAAGGAAGGAAAGAAAGAAGGGGGGAGGAAGGAAGGAAGGAAGGAAGGCAGAGGAAGGGAGAGACAGACGGAAAGAAAAAAAAGAAGCAACTTCCAGTTGGCTTCGACTGTTGGTATGACAGAATAATTGTATTTTGTTCAAGAGGCAATGGATTTGTACATGAACTTTCAGGTTTAGAGAATACTGTGCAGACAAGACCACCTGTTTCTTTTGGATTACAAACTCTGCAGACCGTGATGCAAACCCACACAGGAGGAAGATGTGATTCCTCTATTAGCAGGGCTCTGTCTTGGCTCTCAGGAGTGGCAGGTGCCTCCATTGGTAGGTAGCATGGTTCTTAGCTCCCCCTGCTTCCTAAGACCTCCAGCCACTGGAGTCACTTTTATAATAGTTTAGTACCTGAATAGCTATGACCGATGTATGTTTGACTGTTTTGCCCATAAGGAGTGGCACTATTAGGTGGTATAGCCTTGTTGGAGAAGGTGTGTCGCTGGGGAATGGGGCGAGGGGCACTTTGAGGTCACCTATGCTCAAGCTACACCCAGTGTGACACAGTTTCTTGCTGCCTGCAGATCCAGGTGTAGAATCATCTCCTTCTCCAGCACCATGTCTGTCTGCATACCACCATGTTCCCGCCATGGCAATGATAGTCAAAATCTCTAAAACTGTAAACCATCCCCAATTAAATGTTTCTCTTCTATAAAAGTTGTCATGATCATGGTGTCTTTTCACAGATACAGAAACTCTAAGACAGTGTCCAAACCCCGGCATTTGCTGTTTGCTTCAATCTTCTTGTTTGTGTATTAGATACTTTGTGTCATTAGCGTCCAGTTCAACAACAGAGTATGGTTTTTTTATATTGGCCATTTGACTTGTTTTAAAATTACTGCTGTACTGTATAGAACCCCAATCTTTGGAGTGAACAAAACGCTCTGGGCTATTTAAGCTTAAAAGTAGTGTTAACGGCTGGTGCGTTGGTTCAGTGGGTAAGGGGGGTGCTGACAAGCCTGATGACCTCAGTTCCACCCTTGGTACCCACGTAGTAGAAAGAGAGAACTGACTCCCTGAACTTTGATCTCTGACCCTCACACAAAAGCTGCGGTTGCATGTGTGATGCCACTTACAAAACAGGCAAAGACAACGGAAGTGCAGTGTTAAAATTGAAACGTGAGTTTTAAAGTGTAAGGTTAAATACTGAACAGAGTTCCAATATGTTAGCAGTGTGCATTGTATGTGCTCAGACTGGGTAGCATCCTGTGTAATATATTCCCAAATAATTAAAATAAATAATGCCCATAATAAAAAATAAGTATAAATGCCCCACACTTATGCACATAGTGCACACTAACTGGACTTGGCAAATTATAAACAAAAAAGACATGAGGCCGACTGTGGGACTTTTTGGTGATGTAGAAGGAGGGAAGTGGCAGGTGTATGTGATCATATTCCACTAGCGATACTGCATGAAACTCTTATGAACAGATGAATAAGATTGGCTAGAAATTCCAGAGATGAGTATCAGCAGTGAAGGTTTCTCCCCTTAGAATGGCGATCCTCCTCTCTAAAAGAACCTCAGCCATGAAGACTTGACAGTGAATGGCATAATCCATCACTATGTCAATCTAATTTCAAGAATGGCCCCTATAGGCTCATAGATTCAAATGCTTCTCTGTCAGTCTCCTATAGGCCCATATATTTGAAGGCTTCTCTCTCAATCTCTCTCTCTCTGCCTCATGCTTGTGGATCAGATGTAAGCTCTCAGCTACCCCTCTAGCACCTGCCTCCCTGCCCACTGCTATAATCCCAGCCATGTGATGATGGACTCATCCTCTGAAACTTTAAGCAAACCCCCAATTCAGTCTTTATCATAGCAGTGAAAAAGAAGCTAAGACAGACATTGGTGTCAGGGACTTGGGTATGGCTGTGACAGGCCTAGCCATATTGTAGAAGACTTAGAGACTTTAGACCAGAAGAGTGCTTGAACTAAATGGATCTTAGTAGGAGTGTGGAAGGCAGCAACAATTATATACAAGTACAATGTAGCTGTCTTCAGACACACCAGAAGAGGGCATCAGATCCCATTACAGATGGCTGTGAACCACACCATGTGGTTGCTGGGAATTGAACTCAGGACCTCTAGAAGAACAGTCAATGCTCTTAACCACTAAGCTATCTCTCCAGCGCCCTAGAGACCATTCTTACCTGACAAAGAATGGCTGCCTATTGCCCTAGTTCTAAGAATCTGCAGGAGGCTAATTTGATGAGTTTTGTTGGCGAAGAAGATTTGAAGGCAGTGTGATGTTGACTCTGTCCTATGGTTATTAATCATCTCATGCAGATCTACCATGAAAATGAGCAGCAAACAAGGCAAAAAAAAAAAAAGGAGGGAGAGGGAGAGAGGAGAGGAGAGTAGAGGAGAGGAGAGGAGAGGAGAGGAGAGGAGAGAGGAAGGGAAGGGAAGGGAAGGGAAGGGAAAGGAAAAGGAAAGGAAAGGAAAGGAAAGGAAAGGAAAGGAAAGGAAAGGAAAGGAAAGGAAAAGAAAGGAAAGGAAAGGAAAGGAAAGGAAGTGCCAAGTGAACAGTCTGAAGAGAAAAGGCACCAGGGACCATACTGCTGGAGCCAAGCCCTGATATCTTTAAGTAAAGGCCTGGTGTGAAATGAAATGAAGGAGTAGTGGTCTCCGGGCAAGAGCCCACCCAACTAATCCTGGAAATTGATAAAAAGAAAGAAAAGAAAGGGCCTAAAACATTATCTGTTCCGAAAAAGCAACAACACAGCAAAGTTTATGCAAATACAATCCAAGGAGAGCAATGAGGGGGCCAGACTCTGTCTCAGGCTGGCAGCGGAACTTGGCAGCTTCCCCTAGGTGCTTCTGGCTTTAGAGCCATGAAGGATACAGGAGTCAGGAACTGTGAAACTCCCTCTGTGGTTAAGGAAAGCTGCCAAGGCCAGGAGTGTGACAAAGGAGTCCCGCATGGAGGCTTGGGGAAGCCATTGCTGGAAAAGCTGCATGTGTTGGGGAGCCCAGGGGATGCACCAGAGTCATGGGACATTTGCTAGGGAGGGGTGCACACAGGGAGTGGAATAAACCCAGAGAGAGAAGTGCATTGCAGTTGGTGAAGCTGGGAGAGTTGAGCTATCTAAGCCCTTTGACATCTAACTTAGAGTTACAGAATTTGGAGTTTTCCCTGCTGGGTTTCAGTTTTGCTTTGATCGAATATTTCCTCACTATGCCTCCTTTTCTCCCTTTTCAAATGTAAATGTATATTCTGTGCCACTGTGTGTTGGAATTTTGTAAATTGCTATTGATTTTACAGTGTTTCAATTAAGAGATTGCCTCAACAATAGTGATAAAAACTGCATGGTATTGGTACAGAGACAGACTGGTAGACCAGTGGAATAGAATTAAGACCCAGAAATGAACCCACACACCTATGGTCACTTGATCTTTGACAAAGGAGCCAAAACCATCCAATGGGAAAAAGATAGCATTTTCAGCAAATGGTGCTAGTTCAACTGGAGGTCAACATGTAGAAGAATGCAGATCAATCCATGCTTATCACCCTGTACAAAGCTTAAGTCCAAGTGGATCAAGGACCTCCACATCAAACCAGATACACTCAAACTAATAAAAGAAAAAGTTGGGAACCATCTCGAACACATGGGCACTGGAGAAAATTTCCTGAACAAAACAGCAATGGCTTATGCTCTAAGATCAAGAATCGACAAATGGGATCTGCAAAGCTTCTGTAAGACAAAGTACACTGTGGTTAGGACAAAATGACAACCAACAGATTGGAAAAATATCCTTACCAATCCTACAACTGATAGAGGGCTTATATCCAAAATGTACAAAGAACTCAAGAAGGTAGACTGCAGGGAGACAAATAACCCTATTAAAAATGGGGTTCAGAGCTAAACAAAGAATTCATAGCTGAGGAATGCCGAATGGCTGAGAAACACCTAAAGAAATGTTCAACATCTTTAGTCATCAGGGAAATGCAAATCAAAACAACCCTGAGATTCCACCTCACACCAGTGAGAATGGCTAAGATCAAAAACTCAGGTGACAGCAAATGCTGGCGAGGATGTGCAGAAAGAGGAACACTCCTCCATTGTTGGTGGGATTGCAGACTGGTACAACTGTTGTGGAAATCAGTCTGGAGGTTCCTCAGAAAATTGGACATTGAGCTACCTGAGGACCCAGCTATACCTCTCTTGGGCATATACCCAAAAAATGCCCCAACATATAACAAAGACACATGCTCCACTATGTTCATCGCAGCCTTATTTATAATAGCCAGAAGCTGGAAACAACCCAGATGTCCCTCAACAGAGGAATGAATACAGAAAATGTGGCACATCTACACAATGGAATATTACTCAGCTATCAAAAATAATGACTTTATGAAATTCATAGGCAAATGGATGGAACTAGAAAATATCATCCTGAATGAGGTAACCCAATCACAGAAAAACACACATGGTATGCACTCATTGATAAGTGGATATTAGCCCAAATGCTTGAATTACCCTAGATGCACAGAACACATGAAACTCAAGAAGGATGACCAAAATGCGAATGTTTCACTCCTTCTTTAAAAGGGGAACAAGAATACCCTTGAGAGGGAATAAGGAGGCAAAGTTTAGAACAGAGGCAGAAGGAACACCAATTCAGAGCCTGCCACACATGTGGCCCATACATATACAGCCACCCAATTAGACAAGATGGATGAAGCAAAGAAGTGCAGGCTGACAGGAGCTGGATGTAGATCTCTCCTGAGAAACACAGCCAGAATACAGCAAATACATAGGCGAATGCTAGCAGCAAACCACTGAACTGAGAACCGGACCTCTGTTGAAGGAATCAGAGAAAGGACTGAAAGAGGTTGAAGAGGCTCGATTCCCCATATGAACAACAATGCCAACCAACGAGAGCTTCCAGGGACTAAGCCACTACCTAAAGACTATACATGGACTGACCCTGGACTCTGACCTCATAGGTAGCAATGAATATCCTAGTAAGAGCACCAGTGGAAGGGGAATCCCTGGGTCCTGCCAAGACTGAACTCCAAGTGAACGTGACTGTTGGAGGGAGGGCAGTAATGGGGGGAAGATGGGGAGGGGAACACCCATATAGAAGGGGAGCAGAAGGGGTTAGGGGGATGTTGGCCCGGAAACTGGGAAGGGGAATAACAATCAAAATGTAAATAAGAAATACTCAAGTTAATAAAGATGGAAAAAAAAAGAGAGAGAGACAGAGAGAGAGAGATTGCCTCGAGTCTCAGAAGGGACCTTGGACTTTCTTTTTTTTTTTTTTTTTTCGGAGCTGGGGACTGAACCCAGGGCCTTGTGCTTGCTAGGCAAACGCTCTACCACTGAGCTAAATCCCCAACCCCGAGTCTGGGGACTTTTGAGGTTGGACTATGTATATTTTGAATTTTGATATGGCTGCAAACCCAAGATGACCACGGAATGGAGTACGATGGTTTGAATGAGAACAGCCCCCATAGATCCATATGTTTGAATGTTTGGTTCATAGTTAGTGGAACTGTTTGGGAAGGATTAGGAAGCATGGCTTTGTTGAAGGAGATGAGTCAATTGGGGTGGACTTTGAGGTTACAAAAGCCCACACCATTCCCAGTTAGCTCTCTGTGTGTGCCTTGTGCCTGTGGAGTGGGAAGGTAGGGATCTGATACCCACAAGGGGGCTTTCCCGAAAGGAAAGGGAGAATGGGAGAAGGACTTTCATGAGGGGGTACTGGGAGGAGAGGAAGGACTGAAATTGGATTGTAAAGGGAATAAATAAATTTAATACAAAAAAGAAAAAGACAGTTGTCCTCTGACCTTCACACAAGGATCTATGCACACACCGATCTGTGCACACAGAGAAATATACAAATATACATGCAACACCGAATATAATAGGTGTTAAAAAATAACATAGCACAGAGAAGAGTACTTTCAAGAGACCTGAAAAATTAGCCTTTATGCTGGGTTGAGGATATAGTTCAATGGTAGAGGCTCAAGCTTAAAAACTCTCCCATAGATTTGTTTGATACTGTGAATTGTAACATTAACTGAAAGAGAGATGGGGGATGGGCTAGAAATAAATAATTCAGGGCCATCTAGTACAAGTGCCTTTGGATTTCTGGGAAGGAACCCAGGACACACTCCCACATCCCTGCTGTTGGCAACATGCAGAGACTGGTCATATGCTGACTCCTTCTGAAAGAAATAAAGGAGAAGTACTACTTTTGTTCTTCGTCGACCATCCAGTGGGGGTGCTTTCTGACATACGAACTGCAATTGCGTTATTTTATCTTCATGGATGTTTGGATAACTTTAAGATATGGGAATGGACATCTGCCAGCAAGAGTGCTCTGAGACCTATCAAGAAGCAAGCCACACTGCCTTTCAGATCTACTACAAGGCTGTTTCCCATCACCTTTTCTTGATTCTGCCTACTACAAGTGTTTACTCCAATCAGCCTACCCAACCCCCAATAAAGACTGTCACTGCCATCCAGGGATTGATGTGGGGAACAAATTATTACTCCTTGGATCTGCTAAGCCAGAGCAGCTTTGTACTGTCTGTATGGCAAAGGCACGAGAGGTTACTTACGGGTGCGAGTTTCTCTTCCTGTTGTTGTAATACAAAGTCTTGGCAAAAGCAACTCCAGGGAGGATGACTTTTTTGTGTCCACTACTGGCAGAAGTCATGACAGCAGGAGCCTGGGGCAGCTGGTCACATTGTGCTCCCAGCCAAGAAGCAGAGGTACTCAACTAGCTTTCTGCTTTGTATGCAGACGAGACTCACCCCCCTACATTTAATGGCTCCACCCACTTTTAGGATGGATCCTCTGGCTTCAACTAACTTAATCAAGGCATCCCCCACAGTCATTCCCAGAGGCTAGTGTAATGTGGACAACCCCTCCCAGGTGGTCCTCCCAGGTGAGTCTAGTCTGTCAAACTGAAAATTAACAGTAACCATCCTGGGGTTGGAGATTTAACTCAGTGGTAGAGGGCTTGCCTATGCAAGCACAAGACCCTGGGTTCAGTCCTCAGCTCGAAAAAAACAAAACAAAACAGTAACCATTGCATAGGGCATTTCTACATTATTTGTTTTAGGACACACGCAGCTCATTGGCTGAGCAGAAATCTTAAACTGCAAGCCCTTTCTGATTGGTTAGTCAACTGGGCTCTCTCAGAAGAGAGATGTTGACAGTGGGGTTAATAACCTCAATGATGTCTCCAAGTCTACAGGAGCATTTGAAGGTTTAAGCCTTAGCGTGTATACAACTCTTTCTCTCCCAATCTCTGGATTTAGGTCTGAGTCTTAACTCCATTTTCCTTCACAGAATCAAGCATCACCATCCAGACATCGCTCAGGGGGTGAGAGATTAGGCTTTATGTTTCGGCGAGGATGCACATGGTATCCCAGGACACACATGCCCAACTTAAACAAGAGTTTGTAAATGTACAATAAATTCCAGAGTTTCCAATTCAACTTTATTGTGGGAGCAGTACCTTAATTGGATAACCTGAGCATTGGCTGTGTCCCAAAATGTGGGAATCCCTGCTTTAAATGTTATTTATGTCTTTACCTCATCAGCCTGAGTATATGTCTATGAAGAACACAAATGCAGATACGCCTAACTCTATCTCTTACCTTCTTTCCCAAATGCTACTTAATTTTTATCATTTTTAATGTTCTTATGTCATTTTCTATTGTAGGTGCTTTCTGTTCTGTAGACTGAATCAATGCTATAAGTTAGTTATTAAACATTAAACTTAATAAAAGAATACGTACAATATAATTACTATTAGACTCTTGCCATCTCTGTAGCAAATACCCCATTTAAACAATTTGTAAGAGGGAAAGGTTACTCAGACATTACTGTAACTAACGCCAAGCTCACTGCTCTCTTACTCTGCACACAGTAAGCTATTCACACACACACACACACACACACACACACACACACACACACACACACACACAACCAACCTTTGGGATTACCTGTGCAAAGATAAGTTATTAATTACTTGCAGATAGAAATGTTCAATTACACCCAAAGAAAAAAGCACAGAGAATCCTAAGTCTCTAAACCTCTAAGCTGAAGGAGAGGAAACCACACGTCAACGCTCAGCAGGTTTTCTTCAGAGTTCTGGGCTCTCTCTGTTTCAGCCGCATTGTTCAGCTACAGATGTCTCTGCTTGTTGGGTCTCGTTCCCTTTGTCCAGGGTAACTTCCTCCCTGCCACAAACCTCGAGCAGTGTTCAGGGGTCAGCTCCCAAGCCTCTGTGTGACTTTTCCTTGGGCATACCCAGTTTAGAATTATTCCCTGTGAGTTTTCAGGCAGTGCTTCTCTGTCTTTGAGCACAGAGATGCCAATAAGGAGCCTGAGCTCTTTGGATTTTTATTCTTTCGGAGGTCATCTACTCTGCTACTTGGGAACTGTTAGGATTGTCTTTGTCTTTGTCTCTGTAGTTTTCTGTCTTTGTGAGTCTGTGGACAGCTGTCTTGCTCTTGGACTGTGCACTCTTGTTGTCTGAACCCCATTTTCCTCCAGACATGGAGGCCTAGTATCCTGCTTTCATTTCTCCATGTATTAATTTCCCATGGGATTTGTTTCAGAACTGTCTAATAGTCACTGAGTATAAAGGATCTATAAAGTCTTTTAGCTTCTCTGTCATATTTGGATTTTCCTATTGAAAACATTTTAAGAGAGAGAGAGAGTACATGTGTGTTTGTGTGTGGGTTGTACATGTGTGTTTGTGTGTGGGCTGTACACATGGAGGCTGAGAGCAAATTGCCCGTGTTGGTTCCTTCCCCTCGCCACTCGGATGTGTGACTGAACTCGGGCTGTTGGGTCTGGCAGCACACACACCTTTACCCACTGAGCTCTCCCACACCATCTTTCCCGTTCAGTCCACTTAGTCTGCAGTTTGTCATTAGCCACTACCACTCAGTCCGTCCACCAACTGCTTATGTGGCAATCATTTTAATTGGCAGAAAGTCTCTCTTGCTTTCCAGTTGAGCCTTCCTCTTAGTAACCAATCTTATTTTTGTGACTGCAGTCATCTAACTCTGTAAGAATTCTCAATAGAATAATCTCTTTTGCTCCTCAGATCAACTGTTTAGTTCATTTGACATGGCCTCACGGTCACACACATACATGTGTGTGCACACACATGCATACACACACTCACATGCACACACACTCACATGTATACACACACCCCATAACAGCCACACACACCCACACACATATACATGTGTGCATACACACACTCACACACACTCACTCACATGCACACATGCACACATGCACATGCACACTCACACACCATAACAGCTACTTATCATTTTAGGCACAATTCAGTGGCCTTACCCACATCCAGTATGTGTGTCAGTCATCATCATTATGTGAATTTTCAGACCTTTGGTTTCTGTGACAAATACTTGACAAAACAACTTTAGAGGTAAAGATTAATTTTGGTTTCTGGTTTTAGAAGAACCTTCGGTCTTCAGGTTCCAGGCAGAACATCATGGCTGCTGAAGCCCAAGGTACATGCTGATCACTCCATGGTATAGAAGAGGGGATGTCAGGACAAGGCAGGGGAAAGTTCTCAGGAAATGGTCCCTAGAGACCTACTCATTCATCTGGATCACCCCCCACCTTCTAAGGTTTCCAGGACCCCAAATAGTACAACCATCTGGGGAAGAAATTTTTATCAGTGACCCTATAGGAGACAATTCATATTCCAATAATAATATCCTTCTCCAGAAGATTCTGTTTTCCCAACGGGACACGACTCAATAACAATGGCCCCTTTCTGCCTGTCTCATGCAAGTGGCATGGTGGTCAGTGCCTCTGTGTGGTGTGGTTTACTCAGTACACAGTCTTTACCGCTGTGGTCTTCTTAATGCTGCTGCCTTTTATGCTGTGCCCTTGGCCGGTGTATCAGTCTATCTTATGCACGAAGGGTTACAATAATGGGATTGGAAACAGTTCCTGTTTCCCCACAAACCTCTCCGTCATGGGGACAGAGGGTTAGGACCCATTAGGTTTCAGAGCGATGAAGATGGTGATAACAGGCAGGCTTGGGACTCCTCACTTGATAAACTTAGGAGGTATTTATTCTGGAATGGGTGCATAGATGGCCTTACTCATTTTCTTTCCATGGCTCCTGATGTGAACATTTATGAAGTTATTCTCCATTCCAATTGTCATTGAACCCAACACTAGAACCCAGGGTCCTTCTGGGGACATGGTTTTCTGTAGGGAACTCAGTACCATTCTTCCAGAGCTTTGAATACACGGAAAGAAACTAGCATGTGAAGGGGGCCTGTATTAGTCAGAGTTCTCTAGAGAAATTGAACTTATAGAATGAATGTGTGAATGTGTATGTTTGTGTGTGCACAGAAAGGGGATTTATTAGAGTGGTTTAGAGGCCATGGACCAGCAAGTTAAATAATGACCGTCTACCAACAGAAGGTCTAAGAATCCAGTAGTTGTTCAGTCTATGAGGCTGGTCTTCAGTACAAACCATAATCCCAAAGAATTAGTCTCTAATGCCAGTGACTTGCCAGCGAGACTGGGAGCAGGCAGGCAAAGAGAGCAAGCTTCCTTCTTCCATATTGTCTCCATAGGCTGCCAGCAGAAGGTGTGGCCCAGAAGGTGAATCTCCCTACCTCAATAGATCTGGATTAAAGATATATCTTCCCATCTCAAAAGATTTAGATTAAAAGTGTGTCTTCTGACTGCAAATGACTAAATTAAGAAAAAAAAGCCCTCATAGTTGTACCCAGTCACTTTGGTTTTAGTTCATTTCAAATGTGGTCATGTTGACAACCAAAACTAGCCACCACAAGCCTACTTCTTGTCAACTTGACACACAGTCACATCTCCTTATGTCATGCTTAAGTCCCAAATGAAAACAATAACCAGTCCATAACTACGCCTAACATGATATAACTGCCCTGTACAACCAATTATACACATTATAGATTTTAAACAAAGTGGCAATGAACCTTGACAGACATGCTTTTTGTATCTCAAACTTAAATATAATAACCACTGATGTCATCTTAATCGATGTTATGTTACATGATAGAGAAATCGAGGAAAGAAAACATAAATATCTGTACAAGCACATTTTAACGTATACGATAGAAACGTCATGTCACTCATTTCTGTGACTGGTCATTCGGTCTTAGTTGGTACTTATACCTTCCTCTGCTACCCGTTCTGTACTTCCTCCACCCTCAGCAAAGACCTCAGCAGATCCTGGCTCTTTTCCTGGAGGAGTGACGCATACCTTCATTCCTGAGGGTCTGTGCCCTTCGTCATCCTTCCTGGATTAAGTTGTCGTAGTTTCCATTGACTTTACTCATGGGACATGGCAGCACCAAGAGATGCTCTGGGATCTCCTGCCCTCCAGACATAATCTTTCTTACCTGCACGGTAAGAAAGCAATCCAGCTCCCCATGATATTCTGGGTCACTCACCCCTCCTAACACTGTTATTCCTTTCTTAACCTGTTGATTTAAGGGCAGGGGGAGGTCTGAGCTTCCAGTTCAATGGAATGTTTGTTGTGGCTCCTAGCAGGGGCACTCCCACATCGGGAATCAGAACTTCTAGGCCAGCAAAACTTAAGATCAAAGGAACAGGAAGCAAAAACTTTCCTAGTGGGTCTCTAGAAGTGATAATGAGTGGAACTATTCGCTTTCCACCCCTTAAGAATTTGGGAAAGTGGCCCTAGGGGTTGCTTCACCAATTGGGTCCGGGGTAGCAGAGATGAAATGTTGCTTTAGCAAGTTGACTCAAGAAAGTTGGAGGGGAGCCATGGGGTGGATCAGAATTGTCCAACCATCATTGAGCTAATCAAGACATTAAAATTAGCTGGTGTGTGTGTGTGTGTGTGTGTGTGTGTGTGTGTGTGTGTGTGTGTGATTTGCTAATCCAGAGAGCTCTTGGGTGGGTACAGTGCACCCAGAGGCCTGGCAGGAGCCAAAGCGGTCTAAAACCCCTTCCTCGGGTGAGGTAACCCCTTGAGAATCTGAGGATTCAAAGTTCTCAGCTTCCATAGCATCCTCCCACACATCACCACTCCACATTGCCAGATCCCGTTCTTTACCAATAATGCCCTTTAACAACAGACAGGACAGGGACTTAAATTTTAACTGGAATTCAGCCAACCTCATGAGTGAGGGCTCCTGCTTGATTTTCTGAGAATTGAGCTCTGCGACTGCAGGAAAGAAGATTCTCTTCCAGAGCACACTTAAAACCTTTAAATGATTTATCCAAATCTGGAGCTGGTCAGTCTTGTCACTGAACTCACTGTTGTCCATCACTGTATTCTGGGATGCTAAAAGTTAATTTCATCCGGGGCCCATTCTTTTCCTTTGTCCACTTACCCAGAGCATCCAACCAGCAACGTCAGTTTTCTTATTTTTCCACAAATTGTCAAAAGTTTTATATAAGGAGTCACCGCAGTTCAGGAATCAGGATACGCAAATGCGCTGTCTTCTTATGTTTGAAAATAGTTCACACCATGGGCTTTCAGTACTCTCCAAAGCATCAGGAGAGGCTTCAGTAACTGTGGGTATTGGCAAATTGGAAAGCCTATTAGAGATACTTTTAAAACAAATGCATCCTTATACTTCTGTTGCTATAAATCCATTTCAGGGACCAAAATCTGGATTAGTCAGGGTTCTCTAGAATGACAGAACTGGTATCATGTATATTCATTCATGAGTGTGTGTGTGTGTGTGTGTGTGTGTGTGTGTGTGTGTGTGAATGGTTTACAATGACAGCTAGTAAACAATAGCTATCTATCAAGAAAGGTCCAAGAGTCCAGTTCACAAGGCTGGAGGTCTCAGCTGGGCTTCCTGTATGCTAAATTCCAAAGAAATGGGCTCTAATGCCAGTAAAGAAAGGGACTTGCCAGTGAGCGTGAGAGCAAGCAGGCGAATAGAGCAAGCTTCCTCCTATGTCCTTTATAAAGGCTGCCAGAATCTATGGCCTAGATTAAAGGTGTATCTTCCCACCTCAAAAGTCAACATTCCTACTTCAAGTAATTTAAGTAAGGGAAATATTCCCTCACAGGTGCGCCCCACTGCTTGGGTTTTAGTAAACCCCAAATGCAGTCAGGCTAAGAACCAAGAATATCCATCATCACAGAGCCAGAAATGTAGACGACTCTTCCTCACAAGTGATGACTGCCTTACTGCTGTGCATTTACACTAAACTTTCTTTATTGGTCCATCCATTGACAGACATTCACATTGTTTCCATAACTTGGCTGTTCTGAACAGGGACATAGTGAACACGGGTGTACAAGTATCTTATGGCTGTTCTGAACAGGGACATAGTGAACACGGGTGTACAAGTATCCTACACAAGGACTTCAGTACAACTAGGCAGATAACTATCAGAAGCAAGGGGCTGCTGGATCCCAGAGCACTCCTATTTTAGTTCGTTTCATTTTCCACTATAACTTTATTAATTCGTATTCCCATTAACAGTGTGGGAGAGTTTCTTTTTCTCTCTGACCTTTGTTATTTTTGTCTTTGTGAAAGTGGTCATAATCAAAATAAAATCACTGGGGTCAATGCTAACAACAGCAGGACAGCAAAGTGAATGGGGAGGTCACAAAGGGGGAGTTCTTCCACATGATCATCTGATGGGAAGTCTTGTAAAAGAGTGAGGAGACCCACACTGGTCAGGTGAGATGGCTCAGCAGGGAAGAGCTTGCTGACAAGCCTGACAATCTGAGTTTGATCCCAGGACCTGCATGGTAAACAGAGAGAACCAAACCCTGATAGTTTCTGTTTGACCTGTGTACACACACACACACACACACACACACACACACACACACACACACACGTGCACATGCTGATAAATAAATGACTACTAATTTCTTTATTTACAGATGAAATTGTATTGGGTGCATGTATGTATGTATGATGTTGTAAAGTACATCCTGGACTTTACTATAAGTGGTATTTTAGGTTTTTTTTTTTCATTTTTTATTGGTTATTTTATTTATTCACATTTCAAATGTTATCCCCCTTCCCAATTTCCCCTCCATAAATCCCCTATCCCTTCCCCCTCCCCTTGCCTCTATGAAGGTGCTCCCCCATCTGCCCAGCCACTCCTGCCTCAGTGCCCTAGCACTCTCCTATACTGGGTCATTGGGCCTCCACAGGACCAAGGGGCTTCCCTCCCAGTGATTTCTGACAATGCCATCATCTGCTACATATCCAGCTGGAGCCATGGGTCTCCCCATGTGTACTCTCTGGGAGCTTTGGGGAGGTCTGGTTTATTGTTCTTCTTATGAGGTTGCAGTTCCTACAGTCTTTGCCCTAACTTCTCCATTGGGGTCCCCATGCTTAGTCGAATGTTTGGCCATGTACACCCACATCTGCATTGGTCGGGCTCTGGCAGAGCCTCTCAGGGGACAGCTATACCAGGCTCCTGTCAGTAAGCACTTCTTGGCATCGGCAATACTGACTGGGTTCGGTGGCTGCATATGGGATGGATCCCTAGGTAGGGCAGTCTCTGGATGGTCTTTCCTTCAGTTTCTACTTCACTTTTTGTCCTTGCATTTCCTTTTGACAGGAGGAATTCTGGATTAATGTTTTTGAGGTGAGCGAGTGGCTCTATCCCTCAATTGGGGTCGTGCCTATCCACTGGATATGGTCTCTACAGGTTCTCTCTCCCCTTTGTTGGGTATTTTAGCTAATGTCCTCCCTGTTGGGTCCTGGGAAACTCTTGGGTCCCTAGCATCTGGGACTTGCTAGGTGGCTACTCCAAGTTCTCCCTCCCCCACTGCTACACACCTCCTTTCAAATTCCTGACCCTCTGCACTTCTCCCCCATCTTCTCCTGTATCTGAACTGCCCCCCTTTTTCCTTCCCCCACTAATTTTAAAAAGAGCTACAAGCTTCCACAGAGACCACCACAGTCTTGTGCAAAAGGTATCCCTACAAGGACATCTGCCCAGCAACTGTCTTCTCAACCCGGGCTTTATGTCATTCTTGTAATAAGCCTCTGTTACAGACAAATGTTATTATTTCAAAATATGTGATGCGGTCCTCATGCATTAAGGACTCCTCTTTGCCTGGGCCTCTTGAGCCCATCATTTGCAGTGGCATGGATGTGCTGCTGCGATGCTCGGCAAGTCCCAAACGGATAGCATCGTTCTGTGATGTTTATTTAGATTGGCATCCTTTTACACTGGCCATCCTGACAGCCACCATGGCTTCATTGCCTCTCCCATAATTAGCGCCGTTGACTTGTTCTCATGGGCTTAGCCATTCACACATCCTCCTTTCAAAAATGCCTGCTCGGGACCTTTGTCTGTTTCTCAAGAAAGTTACTTGCTCTGTTTCTGTCCAATAGCTTGAGTTGCTTGCGTACCGTGGCTGTTAATCTCTCATGAGACCCGTGACTTAGGGGGTGGAAAGAACTTAAGAGCCTGAGAATAGTGAGGAATGATGGAAAACACTGTCCCTGGGCTCCGCATGCCTATGGCGGTTGTGAACTCATGGTGGATATAGAGAGACCTGCGTAACATCAAGCCAGCCACTATTCCAGTATTGCTTCGGGAGGAATTCGTTTGGCCCCAACTAACTGAGGAGCTGTTGACCTTGGATAGCCACTGGGGAAGGGAGACTCATTCTTCTTGAGGGTGTGGCCATTGGTATGCCCCATTTCCGTGTGGGCAGTACTAAATCGGTTTATAGGTAAGACTTAAGAGGGGCATAAAGTTGGAAGGTATGTGGGGACCCTGGGGAAGTTAAAGGGAGGGACAGAGGGGTGAGTGCTTATATTACTATACACACATGGAACTTTCAATTTTTTATTGAAATGGATTTTTAATATAATAAATTCCAATTAGGATTGTCCCTCCCATAACTCTTTCCAGATCCTTCCCCACCTTCCCTCCCACCCAAATCCGCACCCTTTCTTGTTATCTCTCGTTGGAAAGCAAACAGGCCTCTAAAAGGAAAAAAAACAGATAAAATAAAACAAACATGAAAAGGACAAAACAAACAAATGAATAGAAAAACAAAGAACCAAAGAAAAGCACACCACACACACACACACACACACACACACACACACACACACAAAGACACACATATTGATATGCACAGAACTCACCTAAAAACGTAACATTGGAGACCATAATATATAAGTAAAATAACTGTAGGATAAATTAAAAAAAAAAAAACTCCCAAAATACCCTTGAGTCTCTTTTGTGTTGGCCCTCTACTGCTAGGCATGGAGTCCGCCCTTAAATGTTATTAGCATATCCAGTGAGACTCCATTGGGGGGAAAAAAAAACCCTAAGTTTTCATTTGTGGGTGGCCATCAATTGGAATGGGGCCTTGTGTCCATTTCTCCTCTCAGCACTGGGACCCTGTCATCTGCAGACTCATGCAGACCCACACATGCCCTGCGCACCCTGGTTCAGGCTCTGTGAGTTCACATGTGCACCAGCCCTGTTGTGAGTTCACATGTGCACCAGCCCTGTTGTGAGTTCACATGTGCACCAGCCCTGTTGTGAGTTCACATGTGCACCAGCCCTGCTGTGAGTTCACATGTGCACCAGCCCTGTTGTGAGTTCACATGTGCACCAGCCCTGTTGTGAGTTCACATGTGCACCAGCCCTGTTGTGTCTAGCAGGCCTTGGTTCTTTGGTGTCTTCCATCCCCTCTGGCTCTTACGTTCTCTCCTCCTCCTCTTCCACGAGGTTCTCTGAATGGTGAAGGGAGAGATTTGATGGACATATCCAATTTAGGACTGAGTATTCCAAGGTCTAACACTCTCTGCACCTTGTTCAGCTGGGAATCTCTATTCATTCCCATCTGCATCAGGAGGAAGCTTCTCTGATGCAGACTGATCGAGACACTGATCAGTGAGCATAGCAGAATATCATTAGGTGTCATCTTGTTGCTACGTTCCTTTAGCAGAACAGTAATACTTTATTTTCTCCTGGATCCCTGGCCTATCTTGTCTCAGGTTCTTGGCCACCTGAGCAGTGTCGTCTCATGTACTGGGCCTTAAATCCAATCAGAGAGTGGTTGGTTACACCCACAAGCTCTGTGCCACTAATGCCCCAGCACATCATGCACTCAGGTCACCGCCGTAGTTTGAAAGGTTTGTGGCTAGGTTGGTGTTTACATTTCTCCTTTGGTAGCAGGCAGAGTACCTTCCAGTACCAGGAACACTAGTCAGTAGGGGGTAAGAGTTCTTGGTAGGCACCAGCTCAACTTCTCCATGTTCAGTGAGTTGAGTAGGTGTTCTCTTCAGCAATAGGGTCTTAAATCAGTTCATGGAAAGCAGTCAAGAGCCTTAGCAACAGCCTGGGTTATTTGGGGACTTCCCATGAGAACCCTGTGACCAACAACTCAATTAGATGTAACCCATTCCTGGAACAGGAGGCTTCGTTTGGTGGTGAGAGATATCCAATTGGGCCTTTGTCTCCTCTGTTGTTTGATGGTTCCATTTAGATCACTTTCATATGTGCACATATTTTGGAAGCCTCTATGTATTACATTTCCATACAACCCCTCAAATGCCCTTAACTTTAACTGTTTCTATTCACTCCCTAATTCCTTTCTTACCCCTATTCCCATTTGGTCTCCATTTCAGTCTCTCCCCACCCATGAATATCTATTTTCCCTTCTTAAGGAGGCCCATCCCCTCTCACTAGTCCCTTACTTTCTAACCTCTGAGGTGACATAGATTTTAGCTTGCTTATTGCAGACTTAACAACTAATGTCTGCATACTAGGGAACACATGCCAAATTTGTCCCTTTTTTGTGTCTGGATTCATACTAATTAATTAATAATTTGGGATAATTTTTCTAGCTCCATTCATTTACCTGCAAATTTCACAATCCCATCTTTTAACAGCTGAATAGTATTCCACTATGTAAATGTACCACATATTCTTTACCCATTCACCTATTGAGGGACATCTAACCTGTATCCAACTTCTGGCTACTACAAATCGAACAAGTGTTTCTACAGTAGGATGTAGAGTCTACCTTGGTCTTAACGTAACAATGGCATAGCTGCATCTTGATACAGATCTATTCCCAGCTTCCTGAGGGATGGCTACAAGTTTGCACGCTTCCAGCAGCGGATGAGTGTTCCCCTTGCTCCACATCCTCAACAGCATGAACTGAAATTTCTTGGCCAGTCTAACTTGTCTAAAATAAAATCTCAAAATGGAGCCATACTCAATTTATCGCTACTCAAAAGATCCTGGTGGAGGTGGCAGTGCGTTCTTGATAACTGCCCCAATGCTTTATATTCCTGAATATCATACACACACACACACACACACACACACACACACACACACACACAGAGAGAGAGAGAGAGAGAGAGAGAGAGAGAGAGAGAGACTGTATATTTTGATATGCCTAAAACTGCTCAATGGCTGGGCCACTTCCTAACCTCCACGTGGCTAATTTACATCCCTCTGATATTCCCAAAGTTATCCCTCCTAAAACCTATATTCCATCTTGGCTGCCCTGGACCCAGACGTGCAGTCCTCTTGGGCCATGATCCCGGCTCCTACATGATGGCTCTCTGTCTTCTGCACCTCTCAGGCATGGTGTCTCTTCCCCTTTCCCCAGCACGGTGGTTCCTCTTCTTCCTCAGTCCCTTGCCCAGGAAATCCTAAAAGTCCCACCTCCATCTCTCTACCCAACCATTGGCCACCAGCAACTTTCTTTACCAATCAAAACCAACTAAGGGCAAGGTCCCCTCGGTGTCTTAGGGATGTGTGGATTCTCGAGGACTCAGATTAACATAATACAAGCAACATTAGACCAAACCCACAATATCAAAACAGTTTGCTTTGCATGTCCATGATGCATAAAGAAGTTTTCAACTTTTCTTTAAGTGCTTCTCAGACAAAAGAGTTTCCTCTCTTGAAAATACTGGTGAAGATCTGTACCCCATTTTGTAATTGGGTTATTTGTTTTCTTGATGTTAACTGTTTTTAGTTCTTATATATTTTAGATATTAGTGCTCTACTGGATGTGGAATTGGTAAAAACATATTTTCATATTCTGTAGCCTGCCACTTTGTCCAAATGATGGCGTCCTTTGCCATATGAAAGCTTTTCAGTTTCATGGGGTCCCTTCTACTAATTGTTCCTAGAGCCTGTGGTTTTGCTATTCTGTTAAAAAGAAACAAACAAACAAAATAACAACATTCTCAAAACATTTCACTTAGTCCATAGGTTATCTTTTTAATCTTCTAATGCTTTCATTATCATCGTATCTTAAAGACTTACTATAGTATTTTAAATGTGTGTGTACATGAATTTGTGCATGAGTGTGTGCATTTGTGTACATATGATGTCTGTAGAAGCCAGCAGTGTTAGATTCTCCTGGATCTTCTCTACGCCGTGCTGGGAATCAAACTCAGGTCCTTTGCGAGAGCAGTGTGTGCCCTTAGCCACTGAGAAGTCTCTCCAGCTCTTATTAGCATACATTAATTACAAGCATATTATGCATATATTAATCATGGTTTCATTATGAAATTTTCATATGTGTGCATAATGTATTGTAATCACATTTTCCCCGTTACCCTCACCCCACACATACTCCTGATTACTCCCTTTCTCTCCTCAACTAACTCCCAACTCTCTCATGCTCTTTTTTACGATCCACACTGAGTTTCCTTAGGGTTTCCTACAGGATCACAGTCTATCAATGGCTATGCTGCTGGGGAAATTGTCTCTGCCTCTCCATTCATTCTCCTGGGTGGTGGTGATGTGTATGTAAAATGTTAATATTTTTTTATTTTATTGCCTAAACCTTTGGAATTACATCTAAAAAATCTTTGCCTAAATCAATGTCGTGAAATAAAAATAAAAAGGAAAAAACCCCATTTTTTAGCAAATTTCTAGTAACTCGAGATTATGCCAAGTACTAGAAGTCAAATCCAGAGAGAAAAAAAGGACACATTTTTCACATGTGTTTGCCATCTGCAAACACTGAAGGCATCAGGCAGAGAGCAGCATGCTAAGCTCAAGGCTGGGGCTGGGGAGTCATAAAAAAATGAAAATCACAGGGTACCAGGCTGCAGTTAGACAGCAGCAGAAACTTTGATACTCAGCTGAGGTACCACATGGCAGGGTGGCCATATTGAGGCTGCATCCTTACATTTCTAAGGACCGAGAGTGTGGATCTCATTAAGAACCAGGGCAGACCTTTGAGGGGATAGGTGGTGTGGTGCCTCTGGCTGCTTCTCTGTGCCTGCTGTTTCGAATGTCACTTTTTCTCTCAGCTGTGACTTTTCAGTATTACTCTTTTCAACTGTGTGTCATTCTTCCTGAGCCCCAGCAATGGCTGTACCTCTGTTTGCTGATGGTCAACTTTTGGTTTGCTATCTTCTTGGGGAGCTGACCATCCATCCCAGTCAGGCCACCATCAGCCTTGGAGAATTGTTCTAACTAGTCATTTGAATTATTATACTAGTAAAATTCAACGTGAGAATCTTGTTTCCCTTAAATATTTAAGCTTTACAGATATCTTGTTCTACTTAGAATTTTATGATTTCTATCAAACCAGAACTCTTCAGTTAATTCATATATTTATATTAAGCTAAATATATATATGTATATATATGTATGTATATATACATATATATATTTAGCTAAACAACTTTCTTTTGTTGTTTTGAAATACAGATTTAATGCAGTTGACCCACCTCAAACATTTCAAATCAAGCAAGGGAGAGTTGCAAATATAAGAAACAGAGCCCGCCTGAGCATTTAAGCCAACTACCATTCTGCCAAATCAGCCCGATATTTTTGTCCATAAAATTCCTTTAAGCCTTTCAAAACTTAACAGAACATGCACAGGACAACATGCAGTTATATTTAAACAGAACTTACATAAGAGTCCACTGCATTCGTATACCTCCAGAATTATAAATCATTTATCCAACTGAGAGGAACAAGACAAGCATACCAGACCAACTGACATTACAAGGTCAACAGCATTGGACAGTGACATGCTCTCTAAATTAAACACCCTACAGTCCCCCGGGGCCCAGCACCCCAGCTGCTCTGGGATAAGCCGCTTCTTGCAGGCCACTTTGATGTCCTGGCCTAGGCAGCAGAAAATTTCATGACCTTCAATCATATCAATTAGTTAATTGAAATTTCAGACAAGCCGGTGTTTTTACCCTCAACCCCAGTGACCCACTCGTGAACGATTAATAGTAAGTGCTTCCTAGATCTAGATTTGTGTTTTAAATTTCATTCTCTGTGGTTCTTATGTAAGCTGCTGCCTCCAATTTGGGATGTTGTCGTGGAATTTCCCATCATCTAGCTGCTGCTGTGTCCCTCTTAGAGCCTTATCCTGAGTAGCTGAGTGTCCACACCTTCAGGGCTGGTCCATACCGGAGACTGATTCTGTTTCTGTCTTTATTCGTTGAGAAGATCTAATCTGGATGCAGCAGAAACCCCGAGTTAACAGTCCACCTCTGAGTCTCCTCCCTATTAATTAATTTAATTTTGTGCGGCTAAAAGAGAATTATAAAATACCCATGCTTAGATGCCCTGCCAGGCTTCCTGGGATTATTGGTCTGCGAAAGCTGATTTCATGCCCTGCTGTTCGTTTTGGCTCCTCGGCGTATCTCTAACGCCAACATGAGAAGTCTGGGCGTGGAAATTCCCTTTTGGACCTGACAATGGACGCAACACCTAGCCAATCGTGTGTGTCCGGCAAGCATTGAGTGGATGAAAACGATGGTAAGACAGAGGAATTGCTAACCTGAATCACTTCTCCTTCTGTTACCCACACACTTTTCCCCTGGGGAGTCACAGATAGGAAGAGGTAGGCTCACAGCGAGCACAAGCACGGGAGAAATGCCTCTTTCATCATTCTTTCGGAAATTTGATACTTTGTGTCAATGACAGCATCCATTTCATCATTAGACCCCCCCTCCCCACCTCGCATACTGAGCTTTAGATCGCTGCTGCTGAATATATCAGAATTCTATCCAAATCCTGCAATGTCCGCAGGGAGCAACCATAATCACCAAGTGATGGTATGCCTGACCCCACTCTTCCGTCTCTTGACTAGTCGGATGATGCCACACACGGCTCTTCGTCAAAGGCAGGAAACATCAGATGGTGTCACACCACTTAGAGATAAGGGAAGCAAATGAAGCTCATTTGACGGGAGAGTGGGGAGTCGAGCAGACTAGATTATATTACATTAGTATCCTGGGAGATGGAGGTTGGAGGCTGGCTAAATTCCAATAATTTACTAGAGACTTTGAGAAATTTTCTGAAGTGAGGGAAACGGCACTTTCAAAGCACAGATAATACTGACGGATAATGTCAAGACCCTTTATGGCAAACATTGTATGCTACTCATTCAATTTCCTTTCCCCTTTCCTTCCTGAGAAACATTGTGCGTATTTTTTTTCCAGGGTGGAAAAAAAAATGGCACACTAAAAAATCTTTTTCTTCAGCCTCTCTTGAAGTTAGAAGCTATAAAGTGAAATTTAAATAGAAGTCTTCAATTGAAATAGGAGTCCCTGGATGTGAGGGTGATCTGGCTGTGACATCTGTCACCCCATTGATCGCCAGGGTTGATTCAGCTGATCTGGCTGGCTAGGCGGGTGTCTCCTTCCTCCCTCACTGCTCCGTGTGCGTCCCTCCCAAAGTTGTGCACTCAGTCGAAGAGGACGACCTTCCCTGAATAGAGGAGGACCGACCTTCGGCCAAGGGCACACGAGAAACGGGAGTCTCTGAATGTCCTTTTAAAGGGGTACTGGGGGGTTGGGGATTTAGCTCAGTGGTAGAGCGCTTGCCTAGGAAGCGCAAGGCCCTGGGTTCGGTCCCCAGCTCCGAAAAAAGAACCAAATAAATAAATAAATAAATAAATAAATAAATAAATAAATAAATAAAAAAAAGGGGTACTGGGTTGTTTTTAACAAAGAGCCTATCTAACCTTTGCCTTTCTCATTCCAATCCCACTGGGCATCCCAGCTGGGACTCTTCCTTAAAAAAGGAAGCAGAGAAAACCAAAAGAAATGCTTGGGTCGCTCATGACTTTGTAGAGCCTCCGATGTTGAACTGCTGATTGGTTTCTTAGTTCCTAGCACCCACATTATTCCTGATATAGCCTAAAAGTATGGGTGTTTGTTACATAATAAATAAAGGATAAACTAACTCATAAAACAAAAGTAGGGAAAGTAGGAACCAAATGTAAATTCTACCTGCCAGTTGGGCCACTGTCTACAAGAGGAGAATAATCTGAGATAGAAAAGGGTAAAGCTCCCATGACATTAGGCAATAGGGCACCAGTCTAGGGGAGCTCCCCGGAAAAGCTGAAGTATGCCATTCAAAACAGCAAATTTGAGGAAAACTGATGCCATCGTGATGTATAGGAGAGGGGAAAGGGGACATTTCCTCAAGAGAAAGAAGCACACCATTGATGATTTCTTCTTACTGACTGTTATCTATATAATTCATATCTACGGGCCACTCGGGAGCAGAGGTAAAGGATGCTGTAAGAGGGCTGCTGACCATTGGCTGTGCGAGCGAAATGCCTCATGTCCACAGAATGAAACTAATAAAGCAACAGGAGAACGGCTACCACCGCGATGTGGCAGCTAATCAATTTAACCTGGCTCCTGCAGGAGCAGTAATTAACTTCTTTCAGTCCCACTCACGTTTGCTCAGGTAAAAGTAAGAAGTATGCACCTGGCCATTCCCCTGATGCCTTGGGGAGTCCTAATACATTAAACCTCTTTAATTTTACAACACAAAGGTCCTTTTTCTTGTTGTTATGCTAGAAGAAAAATGGTTTACCAGCCTTCTGAGATCCAAAATCACCTCTTTGTTTTTACCATGTAGGTATAAGGTTTTGTGCACTGTATAAAGTTTAGCCTTGTGTTATTCAAATGCTGATTTCTCTGTCCTCATATCTTGTTTTAATCAGGACACAGCATTGTAATGATTATGCCAAAAATCTCCTGTCCCAAGTTTGTGTAAATAATTCTTATCAATTATTCTCTGCCTTGTCAATAAATGCTGATCATCCAATGACAGGGCAGAAGAGAGAATAGAGCTGGACTTCACCAGTCAGGGGTGGAGAGGGAGAATGAGAGGGAGAGGGAGAGGGACAGGGAGAGGAGGGGAGATTCAGATCAGCCTGAAGAGGAAGAGGAAGGAGTTCTTAGAGTTCACCTGGAGCATGGAGGGCCTAATTGCAAATATTATTGGGATGTTGGCTAGGAGGTAGCCAGATTAGTTTAGGAGGTTAAGATAGATTATTTGACTGCTCAAGTAGTGAGGTAAAGCTTGGAAAATAAATCTTGGTCTCTCTGTTGTTATTGGGAACTAGCTAGGATAAAGAAATATAGCCACCATATTAATTCACTGATTATATTCATATTTAAAATTAATATTTACATTACCAGCTCTCCACTGCAGGGAATGTCATCAAATATTTCTTATTAACCCCCTGCATATGCTATATCTATAGCTATAGGAGGTCATGGCAGATCTGAAAAGGTACCCAACGGGCTCAGGACTGGGGTTGTGGCTCAGTTGGTAGAATGCTTGCCTAACATCCATCAAACCTTGGGTTCGATCCCCAGAATGTCATAGCTGGGCATGGTAGCACCCACCTTGTGGTTTGAATAGGAGTGACCACCCCCCATAGGCTCATATATTTGAATGCTTGGTCATTAGGGAGTGGTGCTACCTTAACAGGGATTACAAGGTATGGCCTTGTTGGAGCAGGTGTGGCCTTATTGGAGTAAGTGAGGGCTCATTAGGAGAAGTGTGTCACTGGGCAGTGGGCTTTGAGGTTTCAAATGTTCACACCAGGCCCAGTACCTGACTCTACCCATCCCTCTAGATCTGTGGAACTCTCAGCTACAATCCAGCACCATGTCTGCCTGCATGCTGTCATGCCTCCCGCCATGATAAATCTGAGTGTAAACTAGCCCCCATTAAATGCTTTAAATTATAAGGGTTTACATGGCCATGGCATCTTTCCAAAGAAATAGAATGCTGACTAAGACACACCTGTAATCCCAGCATTTGGTAGGTAGAGACAAGAAGGATCAGAAGTTTAAAATCAGTTACAGAGAAAGTTCAAAGCCAGTCTAAGCTATAGAGTAGATAGATAGATAGATAGATAGATAGATAGATAGATAGATAGATAGATGAGAGATAAATAATAGATAGATAGACAGACAAACAGATAGATAGATAGACAGATAGATAGTAGACAGATAGATAGATGAGAGATAGATCGATAAATGAGAGATAGATAGATAGATAGATAGATAGATAGATAGATAGATAGATGACAGACAGGTGGACAGATAGACAGATAGGTAGATATAATTAAAGGAAAACAGGCAGAAAGAGAAGAGAGAACTCTAGGTGGCACTTTACTTTTATCTGTGACTTGATTACCCCCAAAGCAACAATTATCATGTCTTTCATCAAAGGAAATCACTAAGGCCTCATGACAAAATTCTATAATTTGTTTATACATTACCGTGTACCAAACGAGTATTTCTGCTGTTTGAATTCTAGGCAGCTCTTATTTCATAAAACAACTCCTTTTTGATGAATAGTCTACAAAGCACAAGAAAAATACACAGTGTGAATGACTGTGCATTTTATTTATAGTCAGTCCAGAGTTTTTGTAAATGTAGTTTTCCTTGTAAGTTTGAGGTCAGCCCTGGCTATAGCAAGACTAGACCTTAAAAATATTTCTTGGCACAAATAAAACTGAAAATATAATGCAACAAAACCTAAGGAATATTGCAAAAGCAGCACTTGCAGGGAAATTTGTTGTGTCAAATATTTAAAAATAATCCCATGCTACTGCCAGCATGGCACCGGCGGACAGACTGGTCTGTTCTCAGCCCCGCAGACTGGCCAACCTTGTTCTCATCTCGGCAGACTCTCTGCTCACGTTGCCAGCCATTCTCCCCCTGTGGTTAGCCGTCCCAAATCCCCGAAAACCAGGTAAAATCGAAAGTCTAGAGGCTTCTGATTTATCAGTCAGATATATCAGTAAATTCTCACCCCACAAAACGTCCACACGATGAACTCAGAGCCAACTGATGTTGATATAAGCTGCCCAACCAGACTGGACATTGTCCTATAATAATCCATCCCTGATATTCATAGCTACCTGTGGCTGTTTAAAGCCACTCGGAATTTGGATGTCTGTCTTTTCCTCCATCTTCCTTCCTTCTCCTTGTCTCTCCTATCTCTCCCCTCTCTAAAAGTCTCAGCCCGCCTTCTTTTTCCACTGCCCCATCAGACTACAGCCTTGTCTTTCACCTGCCCTCACCTGCTTACAGACAGCAATCTACAGAAATTTTCAACTTAAAGTCAATCGGTCATATATTAGTCCATCAAGGAAGGAAGAAAGGACAAAGGGTATAAAAGTTAACAATAAAAACGTGTTATACAATCAAGGAACTGTAAAAACAAGAGAATCGGCTCAACACCTAGCCAACTGTGTGAGTCCAGAGAGTACTGAGTGGATGAAAAAGGTGATAAAGAAGAGATGAAGACTTGTTAACCCGAATCACTTCTCTTTCTGTTTCCCAGACACTTTCCTGAGGGCCGAACTAGAAAAAGCAAAAGCAAGAACAGGCCAATCCAAACCCTAGATTAGAAGAAGGAAGGGGGGAGGAAGAGAGGGAGGGAGGGAAGGAAGACAGGGAAGGAAGGAGGGAGGGAGGGAAGGAAGAGAGGGAAGGAAGGAAAGGGGGGAGAAAGAGAGGGAGGGAGGGAGGGAAGGAGAAAGGAAGAGGGGAAGAGAAGGAGGGAGGGAAGGAAGAAGGAAAGGAGAGAGGGAGGAAGGAAAAGGATGGATAAAGATCAGAGCAGAAACAAACAGAATACAAACTACAAACAATTCCAAAGACGATGAAATGGAGAGTTGGTGTTTTTAAAAACACAAGGAAAACTGGCAAAGTCTTGGCTTTGCTCACAGAGTGAAAAGGGGGAAGGTGGCCATTCATAAAAGCAGAGCTGAGAAAGGATTCATTGCGACTCCAGAACAACACGGAGGATTCTTATAAATGCAACAACCAATTGAGAGCCCGTAGGAAATGACTGGCTTTCTGGGTGGATGTGACCGACCAAAACTGAGCTGCGGAAATAGAGGAAACCTGAACAAACATTTCAAGAACCACACTAATGCTAAAGCCATCGGCAAACAAATAAAAGTAATGACTGCTAACAAAATAAAAGATAAAAACCATATGATCACCTCAATAAATGCATAAAAGACACTCAATAGAATCTAACATCTATTCGTGATAAAAAAATTAAAATTAGATGTAAATAGAATATACCTCCAAACAATAGGCTTGCCCACACGGAGGAAGGGAAAGTTAACGTTCTTTCCTAGAAAGTCAAAGACAAGACAAGTATATTCAGTTTTGTTACTCGTAGTAAACACAGCACTGGAAGTCTTTGCAATAAGACAAGAAAAGAAAATAAAAGTCATTCGGGTAAAATAGAAGGAGTTAATGTATCCCTGTTTGCAGATGTCAAAACTTTATATGGATAAGCATCCAAAGACTTCACCCAAACTCTGTTAGAATTGATAAACTAACTCAGGAAAATTACAGGACATAAAATCAACCTACCAAAGTACTCGGTTTCTAGATACAACAGTCACAAAATTGTTGACCAAAAATCACGAAAGCAATTTCATTCACAATAGTTACAAAATTACCTAGAGGTAAGCCAGCAACGACTGGTGTCTACGGAGAAGAGACAAAACTCGGATGAACTAAAGATGTGCACGATAGTAAAAAGAGATTCCGTGTTCCTGGATTAGGAGAACGTGGTTGTGGTGGTTCACTTTCTATTGCTGTGATTAAACCCCATGGCAAAAAGCAACCTGAGGAGGTTTATTTTGTCTTACAACTCCTAGGTCATACTCCGCAACTGAAGGAAGCCAAGTCAGGAACTCGGGGCATGAACCTGAAGGCAGGAACTAAAGCAGAGACCATGGGGAGTAGTGGGAGATGCTTGCTCAGCCTGCTTTCTTACACAACACAGAACCACATGCCCAGTGGTACTGCCACCCACAGATGGACCCTCCCACGTCAATCCCTAATCAGGAAATGCCCCCCAGATCAACGATAGAGAACCTCAATGGAGGGTCTCTTCCCAAGTGTCAAGCTGATAAAAACTAGTCAGCACAATGGTTGGAATATCCATATCATGCAAAGCAATCTACAGATTTGATGTAATTATTATTGAAATACCAACATATTAAAAATTATTATCGAAATACCGATTTTATTAATATAGTAAAAGAACTCCTAACATTTGTAAGAATTCATGAAGGGGGGTTGGGGATTTAGCTCAGCGGTAGAGCACTTGCCTAGCAAGCGCAAGGTCCTGGGTTCGGTCCCCAGCTCCGAAAAAAAAGAAAAAAGAAAAAGAAAAAAAAAAGAATTCACGAAGGATCGCAAATAGCCCAAGCAGTCAGATAAGAAGGAGGAAATCTGTACAAGGTACAGATTCCAAACACATCTGCACACACTACCAAACAAGAGAATAAACTGTAGAATACATCAAGAAATCAAAATCAGCAGAAAAATGATTTTAAAATGTATTAATTGCCTGGATAAACATTTCTCCAAAAGGACTTTACAAACAGCCAACTAATAGTATTTTGTAATGTGTTGGGCTGGGAGTAGGGCTCAGTGGTAGAGCCTTTGCCCAGGGTTCTTGATTTGATCCCCAGGACACACACGGCAACGTCACTAATAAAAAAATGCAAATCAAAAGCTCAGTGAGTTATATCCTTATCCCAATCACACTGTTGTTATCAAAAGACCAAAGGCCAAAAGACCAAAGGCTGGCAAACGCATCCTTCTTAGGTCCACTTTTCCTGTGCCCGCTTTTGTTCTTTCCTTTTGAGTATAGCTTTGCCAATCGATGTCACCTGTCCTCTCAATAACTATTTCATTATCTTTTGTGTTCCTGTAAAAGAGTACGTGTAATTTTCTTTGCAGGTGTGGTCTGCCAGGATTTATTCTCTCTCTCCATCCCCCTTTTCTTTCTCTTTCTTTCTCCTCTCTCACCTCCGTCCCTGTCCCTTCCTCTCCCCCCTTCCTCTTTCTCCTCTCTCCTCTCCCTGTCTCCTCCTCTCCCACCCCCTCTTTCTTTCTCTCCCCCTCCCCTCTCTCCTTCTCTCCCTCCCCCCTTCTCTACCCTCTCTCCCTCCCCCCTCTCTAACCACCCTCCCTTCTTTTCTCCTTCTCTCCCTCCCCCCTCTTCTCTCTGTGTGTGTGTGTGGCCCTGTCTCTCTCTCTCTCTCTCTCTCTCTCTCTCTCTCTCTCTCTCTCTCTCTCCTCTCCCTCTCCCTCTCCTCTCTCCCCCCCCCCTCCCTCCCTCCCTCCTCCCTCCTCTCTCTCTCTCTCTCTCTCTCTCTCTCTCATTAGCTTGTTCCCTTGCTCTTCTCTCTCTCTATTTTCTTGTGCCAACGCTTGAGCCCAGGGCCTCACAAAAGCTAAAGAAGGGCTCCAGCACTGAATTGCACCTCCAGACTTTCAGCCAGATTTTATTCTCAAGAGTTGGGATGTATTTTCTCTTTTATAAAGAGTCGCCTAAGAAGGAAACGTTTCTCCCACTTGATATGCTGATGAATATAAGCCTGTAATTTTTTTTTGGAGAAGCATTTTTGACTGCAGATTTCATTTCTGTAATTATTATAAGCGGGAAGGCTGAACATATGGCTTATCCTCTAACTGGAGCATGTTGAGAATTAAGGGGGTTATGAAAATAATCAATGGACATTAATATTAGGCGTAAGCTGGGGCTGTTATGGGCAAAATGGGACATTACTACTCTTATAAAAAATTTATTTCTTTCCTGTGTTTTTGTTTGCAAGCCTAGCCTCCAGCAAAATTTGCTATTTCTTATTATAGATTGCCTATTTCTTCCTGAATAAGTTTTGTTAAGTTGTGTTTTTAAGGAAATTTTTACATAAAATGTTTCGTTGAGATTTTTCTCAAAATATTTTCTGCTTCTTTATTTTCACATGATTACATTTTTTAAAAAAATCTCTAATTTGTAGGTTCCTGAACCACTTTTGTGAAAGAACTCTGTGATGCTGAAAACCTCTGAGATGTCCTGAGACTTCGCTTTGTGTTCCCTTTGCATTGAGCCAATGTCTGTGTGTGACAAAAATGAGAAAATAGGAATTCTATAGCAATTAGACAAAGACATCATTATGTCAATTTTTATTCAAATTGTTGACATCTTCGCTGATATTTGTTTGCTGTTTATATCCATAACAGAAATATGACACAGACACTATTTATAATCGGTTGCTTTGTCTTACTTAATCCTTTAACCTTCAACTTCTCTATTCTCCTATTGTGTTTTCAAAATTTTTTCTGTAAATGGTGTCTGACTAGGTATCTTGCATTTGAAACATTTTGTTCATTGACAGGAACTGTAGTGAATGCCACAATGTCCAGGCTGTGTTGTGGAACCATTCCTGAGAACAGGACTCACATTTTGTAGCCATTTACATCTGCAGATAGAGTTTGCAGTTTCTGTTTGCCTTACCTGTTACATGGTTTTCCTCTTCTCTTAGCTTATCTTGGACTTACTGGGTATTTTAATTATTTGGATCTTTTCTCTTCCAAATATTTAAAAAAAAAAAGTCATGCATTTTGACAAACCCAGAAAAACAAATGCTACTTGATCTCTTCTGTATGGAATCTGAAAAGGTTACATTGTAGCAGTGGAGAGAGTGATTACTACCAAAGGCTCCAGGAGGGAAGATGAGTGGGTACGGAATTGCTTTTTAGAGAGGAGCGATAGGTTCTACTGTTCTATGGCCCAGCAAGGAGATTATGGCTAAGTAGCAATGTATTATATATATTATATATTAAATAACTCCAAGAGAAGACTTAGAATGCTCTTGCCACAGGGGGTAAAATGCTAAGTGTTTGGCGGGATTAGTACAGCAGTTACTGATTTGACCATTCCACAGTTCAGCAACTGGATCCAGCAGTGGCAGAGGTAGTTGGTAGCACGCTGTCACAGTGGCGGTGTAGTCAAAGCAGCAGTCAGAATAGTGTGACCATAGAGACCTGTGGCACTAGCACATTCATCATGTCATTCATAGGCATGAAATAGATTAGAAGACAATTAAACTTTCAAAAGAATAAAGTCTAACTCGACTCACAAAACAGAATCACAGCCTGTGAAACAAGTTTTTTTTCTCCATCTTTATTAAATTGGGTATTTCTTATTTACATTTCAAATGTTATTCCTTTTCCCGATTTCCGGGCCAACATCCCTCTAACCCCCCCTTCTATCTGGGTGTTCCCCTCTCCATCCTCCCCCCATTACTGCCCTCCCCCCAAGAATCTCGTTCACTGGGGGTCCAGCCTTGGTCGGACCAAGAGCTTCCCCTTCCACTGGTGCTCTTACTAGGCTATTCATTGCTACCGATGAGGTCAGAGTCCAGGGTCAGTCCATGTATAGTCTTTGGGTAGTGGCTTAGTCCCTGGAAGCTCTGCTTGGTTGGCATTGTTGTTTTTATGGGGTCTCAGGCCCCTTCAAGTTCTTTCAGTCCTTTCTCTGATTCCTGTGAAGCAAGTTTTTTTTTTTTTTTTTTTTTTAACTTTTTTTTTTTTTTGGAGCTGGGGACTGAACCCAGGGCCTTGTGCTTTTTAGGCAAGCGCTCTACCACTGAGCTAAATCCCCAACCCCATGAAGCAAGTTTTAATGTCAGTTTTTAGAGACAGAATCCATTAAATGAAAAGGATCTAGACTCCCCTTTAGAAGTACCCTGTTTAAAAATAGAAAAAAGAAAAAGAAAAGAAAAGAAAAAATTAGAGTGCTAAGCATTCTGCCCATCTCCCTCTAAGGGACCTGTGACCATTCTCAAAGATAACTGCATTGAGGAAAAGAAGAAAAATCAGCTTTTTGAGGGGATTCTGTTGACTCCTAACTGACCCTAGACCTAAAAGACCCAAAGAATCACCACGGTCTCCCTGCCATGGTAGGTCGGTGGATGATTGAATTTTTTGGTAAGTCCACTCACAATGGGACCAGTGGCTCCCTAACCCTACCTCATGGCTTCTTTTCCAAGTTTCAAAATACAGAATTGAAACATACATACTCAGCAGGATCCCCATTTTTTGTTCCTGACCTGGGAAGTGAGGCTAGGACATCTACAAAAGCCAAGAGGCAGCCACAAGAACTTTCTCTACCTAGAGCAACAACAGTAAGGTAAAAGCAGCAGTCATGTGGTGGGGGTGGGGTGTTGCAGGGGTTAGTTTCATCACCAAGGACCAAGAGATGCAAAGGTGGCAGTTTTCACCCCATCCCCATCCAGCAGTCCTGTTAGCCTATAGGGGTGAATGGACCTGGGAGAGTAACGGCGGATAATCACAAGCTTAAACTTAACCTGGTGTTACACCATTCTTGCTTGAACGAAGTAACACACCATCTGGTGGCTGGTAGGTAGTTATTGATTTGGTAACGGCTTCTTAATAAATCCTTGTTAATAAAACCCACTACACAGGCTGGAGAGATGGCTCAGTGGTTAAGATGACTGACTGGTCTTCCAGGGATCCTGAGTTCAATTCCCAGCAACCACATGGTGGCTCACAACCATCCGTAATGGGATCGGATGCCCTCTTCTGGTGTGTCTGAAGACAGCAACAGTGTACTCACATACATTAAATAAATAAATAAATAAATAAATAAATAAATAAATAAATAAATCTGAACACACACACACACACACACACACACACACACACACACACACACACGCACTTCCAGCTGGTTCACAGGAAACTTCACTACGTTTCCCTTTCATACCGCAGCATACTGTCCCGTCGTTTGGATGGCGTTACACTTGCTAGAGTCAGTGAATGAGAAGGAGCAGTTGATCTGCATGTACGTCTTGGTGAGATACTCGCAGGTCCAGGGTGGTAAATAAATATTTTTTTTAATTCAGGGATCTTCCAGCGCAGTGAAATGTGTATGATATCTGTCTTGTAGGCACATTATTATACCTTCAAAGACGAAGCTGGTGTGTTGCATGTATGACCCTTTTCTATAACCAGAGAGATAAAGTGCCTACTGCGTGTGGCTTGTGCAAATGAGCACCTGCTCACAGGGGCACGCTGCTCCACCCCGGTTACCAACTGGTGCAGAGAGCTGTTAGCTTTGAGTGGGGACGAGGACAGGAGATGGCTCTGCAACACCTCCAGCGTCTGCCGAGGATGCTGCTCGGCCCCTAGGGACGTATGACGCAGCAGGCGAAGCCATGCTGGAAAGCTTCGATGGCAGATAGGAATGCTATTTGGAGCTTTTGGCAAGCGCCGAAAGGTGAGCTCAAACTCTGGAGCAGCATCTGCTGCGTTCTGCAGGTAGCTGTTACCTTTTTATTTTTATTTTTATTGAGGAGGAGGAGGTTCTGGGAGATTCCTGTCATGTGTACCATGGTCACAGTGGAACACTTAACCAATGAGCCATCAGCTACCATGTGACCTGAGCTATGGACCCTCAGTTGAATGCCGACTGGCCACAGAGTCATGACGGCGAGTGTGTACAGCAGCACTTCATGGCATCCGTGAAATTGAGCCTGACTGTGTGAGGAGGACCCGAATGCTGTGGTCCCCACTCCTGCTGCCCTACCTGTAACTGTGACTGCATAAGAAGTCTCTTGCAATCAGCAGATGGGAAGAGAAGACTTAGGTCTGATTACGAGAGTCATTCTTGATATACAGAAAGAGGACACCTGTGGTACTCCCGCCTCTTTCTGCGACATCTCCAAAAGAACTGTGTATGGGGAAATGCTCTCACTGAACAGCAGAGCAGGGCACCTGGTTGCTCCCTTTTCTTGGGAGAAATGACCAGATACACACTGATCCATGGCCCGTGCCCAGTGGTTTAGTTGGATGGGACTCGAGTGGAAAGAAAATTGGTGACAAGAAAGTATTTGTGACGTGAAGAATGATCACCAAATGATGGCAAGCAAAGGGCGACTTTTAATACCAAGTGACTAAGATGCCACCTTCTGTGGAAATAAGTCAGCCTCTCTTCCCCAGCCACTGTGGTCATTGCCTACAATGAGGGGCTGAACCAATTGCTGTATAGCCAGGAACAGAGGCTACACATGGGCTCAGCAACGTTGTCTTAGTTAGGGTTGTACCGCTGCGAACAGACACCGTGACCAAGGCAACTCTTTTTTTTTTTCTTTTTTTTTTTTCTTTTTTTCGAGCTGGGGACCGAACCCAGGGCCTTGCGCACTAGGCAAGTGCTCTACCACTGAGCTAAATCCCCAACCCCCAAGACAACTCTTATAAGGACAACATTCAATTTGGGCTGTCTTACAGGTTCAGAGGTTCGGTCCATTATCCTCAAGGTGGAAGCATGGCAGCATCCAGGCAGGCCTGGTGCAGGAGGAGCTGAGAGTTCTACACCTTCATCTGAAGACCTCTAGGAGAAGACTGACTTCTAGGGAGCTGGGAGGGGAGTCTTAAAGCCCATGCTCACAGTGACACATGTCCTCCAACAAGGCCACACCTCCTAATAGTGCCATTCCCTGGGCCAAGCATATGCAAACCATCACAAACATGCACAACCGAGGCTGCTGTGGCTTCGGCTATTGCCAAGTGCTCAACCTTCTTGCAGCAGAGACCAACGATCCGTAATATAAGCCATTCCCTGGGATAATCACCAGCTACTTGGAGGCAGGTAAATTCTATTGTCTCTCCCACAATGGAGAAGTGATGCTCTGTTCTGAGTGGAATGGATAATTAGTTTGAACATGGATTTACCTCCCTCCGCACAGCACTCCTGCCAGGCTTACAAAAGGCCCCCTCCAGTGCTAGAACAGCTTCTGAGCAAGGAGCTCACTGTCCAGAAAATGGAACCTAGCAATGAGCTCACTGAATTTACCATGTTCTCCATGACCTCGCCAAATGCCACTAACTGATGACTTACTGACTACAGAGATCTATTTTTCCCAATTCTAGAGGCTGGGAAGTCTAAGGTCAAGCCATTGGTAGACTGGGGTTTGGTGAGAGCCCACTGGTGGGGAAAGCAGCCTTTAATGGCACCAATATGTGTTGGGAAAGTTTTAACCTAATCGCCTCCCCAAAGCCCCAACACCCAATACCATCACCATTAAAGGGCATCGAATACACACATTCTGGGGGGCACACATCCAGACTGTAGCATCTACCATGCTGAAACAGCTCTCTTGATGGAATGTTGAAAGGACCTTTTGAATATTATAATGCCAGCTATGTGGGGACGCTTTGCACAGCTGGCCAAGGTTCTCCACAAGGCCACCGATGTTCTGGACTAGCACTCAGCAGTGCTTGCCAGCATCCAGAATCAGGATTTGTAGATCCAAGAATCGTGGAAATGAGAGTACATCGTTCACTGGAAACTCTTGTGCCTCTGCAGCAGGAAAAAAAAAAGTTTTGCTCCTTGTCCGTATGAGCGTGTGTTCTGTTGTCCTAGAGGCCTTAGAGCCAAAAGGGAAAATGCTGTGATCAGGAGACACGAAAATGACTCCATTGAGCTGGAAAAACAGGCCCGTTAGACTCCTCGTGCCTTGGAATCAACAAAGAAAGGAGTTACTGTGCTGGGTGGGGGTGGCTGATCCTGAGTCCCAGCTCAGACTGAGGATCTACGATGCTGATTACAATGGAAGTGGGGAAGAGACTGTCTGACATGAAGACAGCCCTCACAGCATCTCAGAGTGGTGCTGTATTCTGTGCTTCAAGCCAATGGAAAACTAGATCCTTGCTAAGGAGGGCTACTAACGGTCTAGACCCTTCAGGAATTAAGGTTGGGCCCCCCCACCAAATGAAGAACCACATATCCCTGAGGGCTTGCTCACGTACTGTTGGGCTCAGTCACATGCATCTTGTTCCTAACTGTGGTGTTTTCTTGGCAGATTGTCCCCTTCGTCTTTATATAATGCCTTTGTTTCTTCCTGTAACAATTTTGTTCCCGAAAGTTTCTTTTATCTGGTGTGTACGCAGTCATCCAGGCTCTTTTTATTACTATGTGCATGGAAAGTGACTTCCTATCCCTCCTCCGTTAACTCCTTTGTATCTTTCAAATGTGTCTTTTGGTAGCAGCTTGGAAAGAAAGGGTGGAAGTCAGACGTGTCAACATGCCATAAAGCTCATCATTCTTGCCAAGACTTGGAGGGCTTTGTCCCTGTTGCTATTGTTGTACTGATCTGTTTGGGGGTTTGGTTGTGGTTTTGGGGTTTTGGGTTTTTTTGTTTTTGTTTTTTGAACAATCCTCCTTGGCGTGTTGCAAACCTTTGGTTGATCTCTGGAATTTGGCCTTTTCTTAGGGCTCTGCCTTGTGTGTCCATGCAGACTCTGCTGCCATCCAGAAAGTTCTCCTCCACTCATGTTCCCCTCCGTCTTTCATCTTCCCCAGTAGGTCCACCTGCCTCTCTATAAATCCACCCCTCAGCACAACGTAGCGTTTCATCAAACTCCCCACAAACTGCAAAAGCCGTGCAAAAGGACAAAGAAACAAAGGACACCGAGAATGTTTGCTAGTGGACTTGGTGTCTCTTAAGAAGATGGTATTGGGCGTGGTGGTCCTTGGTGCTCAGGAGGCTGAGGCAGGAGGATTGTGATGGAAATTAGCAAGCACCCGGTTCAAAATGACTTTTATTACGTGGGAGTGTAGCTGAGCGTGCACTAGCCCCAGTGTTTGATCCTGAGTCCGCTCTGAGGTCCACTCCTGCAAGTGTGAGCATTTGAAGTATTGGAGATCTACTGCTTCTTCATTTCCTGTCAGAGCTAAAAGTCCTAGACAAATGGAAGTGAAATGGATGTGGAGTTGCTTTCCTCCCTGAGCATGAAATAATGCTGGGGTCCCAAACCACAGGAAAATCCATGTGCGCTAATCTTACGTGCCAGTTAATCAAAAAATGGAGAGGGAGACAGTGTGGAGGTTGAGGACTAATATTTGGTATTTCTTTCTGATGGGCATACAGGCACCTTGTTCCCAGTACTCATGTGTATATTACACACATACATATATAAATAGTTTTGGCTGTCCAGGATCAGATATGCCCAGTATCAGCTACTACATCAGTGAGTAAAACAGGGTCAGTCCCTCAAAGAACGGTTCAAATTTCAGTTAGCATAACACATGACTCTGAGCAAATGGATGTGACTCAGACTCTGCTATTGGTAATCCAGTCCTCAGCCCCTTCTGATGGTGGTCCATCATAATCAGTGATCATCACAACAGACTATTAGTGTGTGGCTCTGTGTGTGTGTGTGTGTGTGTGTGTGTGTGTGTGTGTGTGTACCATGCCGTGTGTGGTAGTTTGAATGGTAATGGCACTCATGGGCTCATATGTTAGCAATCGTGGTCTCTGGTTGATGGAATGGATTGAGAAGGATTAGGAGGTGTGGCCTTATTGAAGGAAGTGTATTATTGGGGGTGGGCTTTGAGGTTTCAAAAGCTCATGCCATTTTCAGCTCTGTGTGTGTGTGTGTGTGTGTGTGTGTGTGGTGTGGTGTGGTGTGTGCTTATGATCATGTGTGTATGCATATGCTTATGTATGTGTATGTTTGTGGTATGTGCTTTTACATGTGTATGTGTGTGCATGTGTGTGTGTGTGTGTGTGTGTGTGTGTGTGTGTGTGTGTGTGTGTGTATGCTGGGTATCCAAAAGCTCCAGTCCCCATGCTTACAGAGAGCTCTTATCCACCAATCCACCTGCACAACCCCATGGAGGTTCTTCCAGAGTATGCCTGTGCTTGGTCAGTGGACATTGGCTATTAAGTTTCGGTGCTGGCACAGGGATGCCAATGCATCGCTGTCTTTTCTTGTTGTGCTTGAGGCATACAGCATTGTACAGAACTGGAAAGAAGATATTGATCAAGACAAAGGTGCAGAAAAGCAACAATAAACACAGTGAGGATGGAATTCAGTTGCAGTCTGTTACATAAGAGGAAGTACGGAGGGAACAGGCAACTGTGAGAACCATACCTTCCAAGGCCATAGAAAGGAAGTCAGCAGACCTTACTGAGTGAGGATGGAAAGATGTAAACCTGCATAAACTTGTAATCCCATCACTTGAAGGCTGGGGCAGGAGGATTGACGTAAGTTCAAGTTCAGCCTTGGCAACAGTGAGATCCTGTCTCAAACAAGAAACAAGCAAGCAAAAAGAAACGTTGTACTAGTGTGCTCCAGTCTTTCTGGGATGAAACACTGACCACAAGCAGCTTGGGGAGGAGAGAGTTTAAGTTTACAATTCTGCATCACAGTCGTTCACGGAGGGAAGGCAGGGCAGGAACTCGGAGCAGGAACCTGAAGAAAGCCATGGGAGAATGCTGTTTACTGATTTGCTCCTCATTGCTTGCCCAACCTGCTTTCTATATATTCCACAACTACCTATCCAGAGGTGGCACCATCCACAGTGGGCCAGGCCCTCCCATAACAATCTTTACTCAAGAAAATGCTCACACCGACAGATCAGGCTGACAGGCCAATCTGTGAGGCAATCCCTCAATCGAGATTCTCTCTTGGCAGGTCACTCTTCTTTGAATTCACTTGACAAAAACTAAGCAGCATGAATGTGACAAAAAGAATAAGGATATAGTAAAGGAAATATGATGAACAAAATGTAGAATTACATGAAAGGATCCCTGAGATCCTGCATGGTTGCCGCGTCCAGGTAACAGAACGCTGATAGGAATCGTTCGCCAAAGCACAGAAAGGGCACTGCGTGAGTGAGTACATGGTGCCCTAGAAGCCAAGCATAGCTCCAAGTGCCCGTGATTCTGTGCCTTTTGCGGGTGTAGCCGCATGTAGGAACCATGTAGTGGCCAGAGATAGATATCAAGTGTCTTCCTCAAACCTTTGTCAACTTTCTTTTAGCCCAGGTCATTTGCCGACTTGGCAAGTCTCACTGACAAGTCCCGTGTTTTTACAGGGTACTGGGGATGGAGCTTGGGTCCCCATGCTTCAAGCACTTGGCCTACTGAGCTGCATCACCAGCTCCACCCCCTTCCAGGGGGACTTTGGATCCACAGAGGGGATTGCAGGCCTCTTGCTCCCATAGTTTGCTTTTAATTCTTAATACCGGCAGTATTTGAAATCATAGTGTAAAATGCATCTGTTGCCTACTTTTCTCCTTTTCCCTACTTTATTGACCCCACGATATTCTCTTTTTACTGTTCCGCAGTAAGTTTAAAGGTCATGGGACAATCTCAACTTTTCACAACTGATTACTGAGGTACAACTCTACATTTCCAACTCTACATTTCCACTGTCCAGAGCTACCACGTACGTGAGGACTGCGCACCGTATAACATATATGCAACACACTGGGTAGAAATATAAGATCATCCATCACGTCCAGGCAGAAAACAAAACTTGTAAGGGACAAACCACTACGCGGTAATCATATCCATTTTTTCCCCTGCTCTGAGATTCTTTGCGGTCATAATCGACTGCAAACAGGCTGTCAACCCCCTCGGGGAAACTGAGGCACGTGGGGAGCGGACCTGCGTGTTGCGAGGTTCTCTTAGCGCCGCCTCCAGGCCGCGCCCGCCGCCGGTGCGCAGCGGTGCCGAGCTCGCGCCAGGCGGCGAAGAGCGGGCGGAGGGCGCGCACGGCGGCGGTACCGGGCCACGCACGGCGGCGCGAGCGGGCCACGCACGGCGGCAGGAGCCGGAGCAGGGCGCGCGGTGGGGCGGCGGATGGCCCAGAGCTGATCTATGCGGCGCTTGGAGGGGCTGTGTCTGCGGCGGCGGCGGCGGCGGCGGGGCCCTGCCCGGGAGCGGAGCGGGGACAAGATGAAGTACCAGAAATACCTGACGGTGCTGCAGATGGCCATCGGCGTCACCCCGTCCAACCGCGGCAGCCTCCTGCCGCTCAAGAGGAAGCTGTGGTAAGGACTCGGGGCTGGGGCGCGCGAGGACGGGGGAAATGGGGATACCAGTGGCGCGCGGACAGGGACTGGGGTGCTGAGGGTGGGAGGGCAGGGCCGGAGCGCGCGGATAGGGACAGGGGCGCAGTAGCAGGGCGGGGGCTCGGGGCCTGGCAGCGATGGGGCGCGCAGAGCTGGTGGAGCAGCCATCGCCCAGCGCCCGGGCCGCGCGCCGCGCTCCTGCGGGCGGCTCCGAGAGCGCGCGGGGAGGGAGAGGCTGGGACCCCGCGCCCTGCATCCCGGCCTCGCTCGGGCTCTCCTTCTCCTGGGCGCCAGGAGTGCTGGCTGGGAATTGCACGCAGCCGCCGAGCTCTGCCGCAGACCGCGACATAGCCCTGCAATCCACTGGTCCTTGTCTGTCTGTGTGGCTTCTGTTATTTCCCCGAATGCACCTGCTGTTGGGCACATAGTAAAAGATGAGCTGTTCCCACGCTAAAGGGAGGAAGTTGTGAATTTAGCGTCGCTTTGTCGAGGACTGTCATTTTATCTGCACGATTTCTGCTTCCTCCAACCTGGAAGCTGTTATGGAGGTAATTGAAAAGAACACCGTCAAGTGAAATGTCTAGGAATTAACCAGATCTGCTTCGCACAGTCGTTTATCCCGTAGGTTGCATGTTGTATTAGCATCCAAATATGCCACATGGGATCCCAGGGCCACCTGGGCATTCCACTGACTGGAGAGGTGGGCTTAAGATTCACCCACAAAAGAAACAGGAAAGGCAAAGTGGTGGGTTGGGCATAGGAGTCTGGAACCAGTAATTGTGAAAGTCAACGACCGTTTTAATTGGAAAATTAGTAGTTAGTGCTCAGCACAGGATATGAATATTTTATTTAAATATTCAGTTCTATTGACTGTGTGGTAATATATTCCTAAGTAGGGAAACCCAAAGTGAGGCTGCTTTTGGGAAGTGGAGAAGTAACTTCTGCTATATAAAACCTGAAACAATGCTTCAAAGTCTATCTGGACTGATCAATCGAAGAAATGTGGGTTTTTAAAAAAGAATTCCAATAGTGGTCAATAGTGAAGGAAAGACTACAACTGTGGTCACAGAGTTCAAGTTTCCCCTGTGCCACTCACAGTGTGACCTTCAGCAAGTTATTGTCATGGGTAAGTGGAGACTCTTGTTATCTCTCTGATGGCCTTACAAAGATCAGCTCTAATGTCAAACCAGTCTGTTCCTACTGCTTTGCCTGGGTGAGTAACACAGGCTTGGGAAATGTTAGCATTTGATAAAAACAAACTTATTTTGAAAAAGGCATTTACACTTGCTAACCAGCCAAGGACAGCACATAGAAGGCCAGATTGGTAAAACTGGCAACAGTTGGATTAAGATGTGTTCTTGGTGGCTGGGCGTTGGTGGCACAGGCCTTTAATCCCAGCACTCAGGAGGCAAAGGCAGGCAGATCTCTGAGTTTGAGGCCAGTCTTGTGTACTGAGGTAGTTCCAGGACAGTCAGGGCTTCCCAGAGAAACCCTGTCTACAAACAAACAAACAAACAGGATGTGTCCTTGGGGAAAGGGGGCGTGGCTCAGCAGAGGAGTGTTTGCCTAACACATGCAACAGCCTGGGCTTGAGCCAAGCACTAAATATTTAGTGCATATATATATATATATATATATATATATATATATATATATATATGATCTTTTTTTTTTTTTTGCAAATAAATGAAGACTGGGTCATTCTAAGGCAGAGCAGGGTAGTGAGTGCCTATAATTCCATCACCTGGGAAACTGAGGCAGGAATATATCTTGAGTTCAAGGCCAACCTGAGACCCTGTCTGAGCAAAACAACTGGGAAGATGGCTCATTGGGTATAAAGGTGCTTGCCCCCAGGGGCTCATCGGGCTTAGAGACACACACAGTAAGCCATAAAGCAAATAGGTCACTCTTGGCTGTACTGATGGCTTATGGGGGTCAGGGAGGGGATGTCAACACCACCAGTTCCTCCAGCCTGCAACTGTGCATTTAACTGGCTGATTTTTCAAATAGATTCTCTGTCTCTCAACTAGGATATAAACTGCACAGAGAAGGACTTTTCTCTATTTAATCCATTCCTAAATCTCCTAAAAAAATGCTCTTGAGGCCGCAAATAGCTTCTCAAATAAATATTAGTTGAATAAATATGTGGATTCTCTGGGGGGGGGGCTCTGGGACGCAAACCTAGAACCACACACAGATAGGCAAGGCATTTTCCACTCGGCCACGTCCCCAGCCTAATAAATGGATTCTTAATCATGCACGGCTAGGGAGGAAGTTTAAGGAAATAATTTTCCTGATGCTTGATATGGGCTAATGGAGAAGCTGGGAGGCATAAATGTCAGCGTTCAACAAGATTTATTCTGTTTCCATCATTTGGAGGGTAGAGTCCCCAGACACAGAGTCTAAGACTGGACCCAGGTAATAAAGTCCAGGTAATTTTTGTTCTCCAGTAATTCACACTGGAGGCCAAGAGTGAATCACGGTCGGGAATGAAACCGTCTTACAGGAGAGATGGCTCCCTGGTTAAGAGCACTGACTGCTCTTCATGAGGTCCTTAGTTCAATTCCCAGCAACCACATGGGGGCTCGTGACCCATCTGTAATGGGATCCAAAGCCCTCTTCCGGTGTGTCTGAATAAAACCATGTTGCTAAGAGATGGCTCACAGAGAAAGCTGCTACGTTTCACATCAGCTTCTCCATGTTGAAGAGCCACTTCACGTCCATCTAGTGCTAGTTTCAGCTAGGTTCATCCCCTGTCCGAAGTGGCAGAGTAAAGCGCATAACCTCTTCTCAAAACAGAAGTACAATTCTTTTTTTTCCCCACATTTATTTATTTTGTGCGTGGTGTGGGTGGGCTGTCTGGTCTATACCACGTGTGGATGAGTGGGTTCTCTCCTTCCCTTTGTGGGTCCCAGGGGTCAAACTCAGATCCTCAGGTTTGGCAGCTCTTATCCAGGCGGGCACCGCATCCATATTAGTGGGGTCCTGTAAGGGACAAAGGAAGACAATGAGGAACACGGAGGAAAAGGCCATGTGAGAACAGAGCCATCTCACTGCCTCCCTCGCCCCCTTTTTAAGTTGGAAAATGTTGTGCTGCCCAACTCCTGTATCCATTCTTTTTCCTCCAGAATTTTCTTCGAGATAGCGTTTCATCTTGTCAGGGCCTTGTAGCGATTGCTTGGGGAGTTTGGGGAACAGCCCTGTTAAATGTTACACTGTTGTGCTGGGACAGTCCGAGTTCCAGCTTCAGAGCTGTATGTTGGAACCTACCTCAGATTCCAGCAGTATAGCCAGACCTTGGAAGGCACTGGCGACGGCATCTGCCCACTTAGAACATGTGAGTTTATACTATAAAATCTGCAAATATGTGCCAAGATGTTTCTGAAAATGTGTAATGTTCCTCCCCTTGCCCCCTCTCTCTTCCCCCTCTCTCTCCCCCCTCTCTCTCTTTGAATGATTATGTTATGTGTAAAAAGACCTCGTGCCTGCAAAGCTTGTGCCGGCGTGAAGGACGGAGTAGGGTGATCTCATGCTTCGTTCCCACACTCGAGTCTACTTTGGGTGCTGTTGGCTCTCAGCTTCCCTTTGTGTTGTGTCTCCTGGTTTCCTGACTGGCTCTGCAGAGAGATTGTTGGATCTATGCATCGACTGAGGTGGAAACTCAAACAACCTCACACTGGAGGGACTTCCTCCCAGATCATCCCTTCCTCGAGTGTCCTGGAAAGAAGAAGCGGGGGCGTTTTCAGTGATCTGTTCCGGATGGTTGTCACTGCTGTTGTGGTTAGAGTGTGAGTGCCTTTCTTCCCTGTCGTTGTTGAAGGCCTGCTCTGCCAGCCCAGTTAACTGCCGGAGGTAATCATTGGCCGGTGATTGGACCATAAGGTCTCTGACCCCATCTGTGGACTCCACTGTTGGCGGACTCATTATTGGAAGGTGTGATTGGAAATGGATGGAAACTTCCAGGGCAGGGAGCGGAGGGTGAGTTGAAGGGTGTCAGTGTGGCCGTGTCCTTGGAGGCTTTATCTTGTCCCCAGCCCCTGGGTGTTAGCTGATTTTATTCTGTCTTCTCCATGTGGTGGGCAGCTTGTTTTTCTCTCACAATGATGTTGCTGCTTCTAAGCCCAAAGCTTAGAAGCAAGGAGTCAGCAGATGGACTCAATGCGTCTGAAATGCAGTGCCCAAAGAAGACTTCCCACCTTCGAGATCGTTTCCTCTAGGTGTTTGTCACGCAGACTGAAAGTTGACTAACGTAATGGTTGGAACTGCCGGGACTGTTGCCCCTGCCTGGCCAGGTGTGTGTTTGTGTGGCCAGCTGTCTTTCTTTGGGGACCACCACTGGTTGCTGCACTGTGTTTCCTAGGACCCTGACAACAAGGACTGTGAGTCCTAAGTCAAGGTCTACCTGCCCTGGGTGGCTCTGGATTGGACCTCCTTGTCCTTCCTAGTTATGGTGGCCCAGGTGTTCTCAATGACCCTGCTACTCCAGTCCCTGACTCCACGAGTTCATGGCCGTTTGCTCCATCCGTGCCCCTCGCCTCCTTTTCTGCCCTTTACAAACGTGCATCGCTGGATTCAGGGCCCATCTGGGTAATCCAGGATGCTCTCGTCTCAAGAACTTCAACTTGATTACATTTGCAGATACCGTTTTTTCTAAGTGAGGTGAAAATTTTCCGCAGGCCCAAGTAATAATTACCCTGATCTATTTTTATGTGAAATGTGTCAAATGTTTTCATAATAATTTTATTTCCAACAGTCTTGAGGTTTGACACCAACTGCTCCAAGGAGTGCTTACGCTGACCTTAGGCAGGGGCCAAGCCAGCTCTGCTCAGTTTACTCAATGGTTGTTGGAAGTTACATAGTCTCAGTGCGCTTGTCCTGCAGCCTCCACGTCATGGTGGATGGCGAGAGCTGCTGGTTAAGTCACTGTAGACCCAGTGAAGATGCTTCCCAAGCATCCTGTCCTTCCATTTAGCCACCTCTGTGAGGTAGGTTCCGGTCTGTCTGTCTTTGTTTTTACAAGCAAAGTCACTAGCTTGCCTAGACAGGAGTTTCATGCTGGTTACTGGGGTTAGAAAGACACTTGAACAGGAAGAATACCACCTGGGAAAAGAGAATGGCTGAGAATAGATGCAAAGGAACCAGGGACTGCCTTGTAGAAGAGTCTTTTCCCAGTGCTGGTCCATGGTGCACCGCTGGGTTGCTGGGTCGACAAGGTTTTCCTGCAGGACTGATCCCTTCAGTTCACAACCAACTGTGCTCTTCCCTGAGGAAGGCCGCCTCTTCTGCTCCCAACTTTTCTCAGTTGCTTATAGCTCTTTGAGTAAGATTGAGCCCTTGAGGGACTTTTCCTGTCAACCTTGGCATGTTCCTTGGTGTCGCCTTTGTTCTGCTCATGTTTGGCTGGTCGCGTTGGCGAGACTTCTTCGCTATAGCTTCTGATACTACAGTCTCACAGCAAACTCCCGGCTCCTCTGCCCCTCTCTGCCCCTCTTGTACAGTGCGTCCTAGGCCTTAAGTACAGCGGTATTTTGCAGATGTCTCCATTGGGACTTGGCTCTACAAATCTACATTTGGATTGGTTGTGGCTTTCTGTAGTGGTTTCTGTCTGTTGAAAAGAGAGATTTCCTCAATGGGGTGTGTGTATGAAGACCGTACTTATCTGGAGGTATAAGGACAGATATGTATGGATTATTGCTAAGTAAGTTAGTAGTTGTAGATTCTCCTCCAGCAATCACGCCCTCACTTGCTAGGTTTCCAGTACCAGGCCTGGCTTCTCGGTTGTTGAGTGGGTCTTAAGTTCAGTTGGAGAGCTGCTGGTCACTGCCAAGGCGTGTGTGCCACTACTGTGCCCTGAGGGTAATCAATCCACGCTGGGCTCTGATGTGGTCCATCTTAGCTGGGTAGGACTGTCGGTTGCCTCCCTTTGGCAGCTTGCGTGGTGCCCTCTGGTACTACGATCATCAGGGAGGGGGCTTTCAGGTCAGTTCCAGCTCAGGGGTCTCTGAGGCCTGACTGAAGGGCATTGAATCTTCAGCAATAGGGCCTTTCACACAGTTTTCAAATAAGCAAATTATGGACTTTGTCTTTTTCACAAGTGTAATGAATGTATTCATCTATTACATGAATAAATTATTGGGGCTTCTCACTCGAGTCTGATGACTATAAACTACAAAGAAGGTTTGCTAACCTTAAAAATATTTTAATGACATCAATTTATTCATGCATATGCATGTTGTGTGAGTGATATGTAGTGCATGCATGTGTGTGTGTGAGATATGTAGTGCATGTGTGTGTGTGAGTGATATGTAGTGAATGTGGGTGTGTGTGTGTGTAGTCCATGCTTGTGTGTGTGTATAGTGCATGTGTGTGTTATATAGTGCGTGTGTGCATGTTCTGTAGTGCATGTGTGCGTGTTATGTAGTGCATGTGTCTCTGTGTGTGTAGTGCATGCATGTGTGTGTGTGGGTGATATGTAGTGCATGCATGTGCGTGTGTGTGTAGTGCATGTGTGCGTGTTATGTAGTGCATGTGTCTGTGTGTTCGTAATGCATGTATGTGTGTGTGGGGGTGAAATGTAGTTCGTGCGTGTGTGTGTGTTATGTAGTGCATGTGTCTGTGTGTGTGTAGTGCATGCATGTGTGTGGGTGGGTGATATGTAGTGCATGCGTGTGTGTGGATGTGTGTGTGTTATGTAGTGCATGTGTGTGTGTAGTGCATGCATGTGTGTAGTATGGCACCTATGTAGAAGTCAGACATAGTTTGCAGGAGTCAGTTCTTTCATCCCACCAGGGTCCCTGGAACTGAACCCCTGGGTATGTCCACTTGGGCTTTACTGGCTAAGCCATCTCATCAGTCCTTTACCACCTCAGTGAAATGTCCTCATAAGGATTAGTGTCCTGCACATGCCACCTGCTGTACTGCTCTCAGTACCCAGCCTCCTGGTCCCACACCGTTGTTCAGAATTCCCCTTCCTGGCAAACATTTCTGCACTGTTGTTCATTACATTGCCTTGAGTCCTCTATGGCTCATGGTTTATTTATTTCACTGTTTCATGTGCATGAGCATATTGCCTGCATATGTGTGTGCACTGTGTGTGTGCACAGTAACTGTGGAGTAGACGTCACAGAAGGACTTTGGGTCCTCTGGAACTGGAGCTGTGAATGGTTGTGAACCAGCAAGTAGGTGGTAGGAACCGAACCCTGATCTTCTGCAAGAGCAGCAAATGCTCTTAACTGTGGAGACATTTCTTAATTTGCATCTTGTTGAGTGATTAGTGATAATCTTTGTGGATAATTTTCTTCTTATGTAACTGCCTTGTTTTTACCATCGTATTTATTTATTTGTCCCAATTCTTCATTGTTACCAAGTTCTGTTACACTGGAAACGGAAAGGGGTGAGGCAGGGTGGCCTGGAAGTCGTTTGTACTATGTGGGGAGTGGTCAGAAATGACAGCAAGCACGGCTCCTGATTTGCACGCATACTGACGGGAGGCCAGAGACTCCTGGACACATTTGGCCTCCAGGATGGGGAACAGAAAGACATTTCAGCTGTGGGAAGGGGCCTGGGAGAGGGAGAGGCGGTGTACAGTGTCAAGGAGGGCTGTTGCATCACTGGGTGTCTTCTAAGTGTGATATTTCCGTTTCCTGGGGGACTTACAGAACTTCACTGGCCCATGTCAGGTTTCCAGGACTGGATTTGGACAGCAGCCAACAGACAGCCAGGGGTTTGCGGCTTCAGGTGTGACCTGATTGATTGAACGAGATTGGTGTTTACTGGTGGCCTCGGCCAGGAGGTTGCACACACAGGGAACCAGAAGGAAATGGTAAACCATTTACTGGGTGGGTAATGACATCTGGACGAGAGCCAGCTATGCCCCAAGTGAGGGCCTTCTCTAGGAAGCAGACTGCATTACCCTTCAAGGCCAGCAGGGGGAGAATGCAGGCTTCCCTCCTCAGCAGCTAAGATAGTGGAGCCTCCAGTATAGACCACATCTAACCTATCAAGGTCAGTAAGTACAGCCAATGGGAGCAGGATTCCAGAAGCCAGGAATGGGGCCACAGTGGAAACAGGGAGTCAAACACGAGGGGCCTGGGGTCTTGCCTTTTGGGCACATTGGCTATGCCCAAGAAGAAAATGTGGTTCTATAAGAAAATTAGAGGATCATGGAGAGAGAGAAGAGAGGATCATGGAGAGAGAGAGAGAGAGAGAGAGACAGACAGACAGACAGACAGACAGACAGAGAGGACAGAGAGACAGACAGAGACAGAGACAGAGAGAGACAGACCTTTCCTCCATTCTCACTACACTCAACTCTCTCACTCTGAAGTCCAGGCTGGCTTGTAACTCACTATATAGAGCATTTTGACCTCAAACTCAAAGCAGTCCCCCTGTCTCAGTCTTCCATGCTGAAGTTATAGGTGTGAACCATTAAGCCCCACCAGAAACTGAGATGTTGCCCAGAGTCACAGAACTACACCGGAAGATGTCAAGGATCGGACCCTAGTGCCATTCTGTCCTCACGTTACTCCTGTGGGTAATTACAGCAGAGTCCACCTGTCCTGCTTTACTTGAGTCTGATGTGTGAAATACTCCTACTGAGACAACTGAAATTTAGGATTTGGGAAAGAACAGCTTTCTTGTAAGTCAGTCATTAATTTCTCCTTACTTTAAGGTCCCTGTCAACAAAAAGAGTTCCTTTGAGTATTCCTGGAACTGTCCTTGAGAGTCTGAATTACTCCGTTGAGCTCCATAATACTGGGGTCAGAGAAAGGAGGAGTACCTTAGGCAGGACGGAGGGAGGAAGGAGGGAGGAAGGAAGGAGGGGAAAGTTGTTGGGGGAGGAGAGATTTTTTAGATTGAGTTTATTCCATGTTTGTTTGTACTTACATGGATTTTGTCATAGGGTTTTATTGCTGTGAAGAGACACCGTGACCACTGCAACTCTTATAAAGGACAACATTTAACTGGGGCTGGCTTTCAGTTTCAGAGGTTTAGCCCATTGTTGTCATGGTGGGAAGCGTAGTGGCCTGCAGGCAGACATGGTGCTGAGAAGGAGCTGAGAATTCTACCTCTTCATCCAAAGGTAGCGGAACGTGAAGGTCACACCTCTTCCCACAAGGCCACACCTCCTAATAGTGCCACCCCCTATGAGCCTATGGGGGCCATTTTCTTTCAGACCATCCCAGGCCTTCTCGTTAGAATTGTTGGCAACCTAAATATTACTGAGTGTCCACCAGAAAACCGACCACACAGCACTCTGTGGGACCGTCATTGGTGCACAAAGAAAGTAAGGAAGAAAGAGAAGCAGTATCTCACCTGGGCTGGGTGTACATGGTCTCTTCACCTTGGTCTGGAGTTAACATTTTCCATTACTACCAGGGTCACCATTCATTCTTATTCCCCGCCAAAGAGGAAGGAGTTTATACCAAACCTTCTACCTTTTAGCAACTGGTGTCTAGCCTTTCAGAGACCTGTTAGAGCTTTTAAGTGAATGACCCTCCTGAACAGGAGCCTGCTTAGACTCAGACAAGACGCCATGTTCTTGGGAGTCTCTGGCCAAGGTGGGGCCTGAGCCGATGACCAGCAGATACACACCAGCTTCATGCATCTATTAAATATTTGTAGATGACCCTGGTGGACCTATGGGGGTAGTTCCGCTTCTCTGACTATATTTATGATTTTCTGTTTTGTCTCCTCCTCGTACTCTGTATTTCACTGAATCATTTCAGATAAGCACTGTGCACCCTAGCCGCTTGTAACTGGATATACACTTCATGGCAGGCTTTAAGGTTTAGGCTTACAGGTTTGGGGAAAAGAGTTGTATGGCTTCCTAAGAGAGATCTCAAGAAACTGTATTAATTTCCCAAAATAGAGTTAGCCCATGTAACTACTACACAAGAAATAGAAAGAAAAGTTGGGTTGTAGAATTTTTGTTAATACCTTATTATTAATTGTTTTTAAATTTAAGTTAAACATATTCTAAATTAGGATATTAAATTAAAATTGTATATGTATTTATGGGGTTTTGTGTAATGTTCAGTACATATATATATATATATATACACACATTATATAGTTTTAAATTGGGCCAGACCTGTGTACCTCCCCCAGATTTATTTCTTTATGATAACAATATCCAGTATTCTTTGTTCTAGCTATTTTGAAATATGAAGTGCATCGCTTTCTTTGGTAGGGCCTCTTAAATGGTTTCCTCTTCTAAACCCTTTTTTGCCAAGATAATTTTAAGCTATATAGGCATATAAAATATGTATTCATATAATATTTCAGTGATAATAAATTATTAAAAACTAAAGCAGTTCTTTGGTATACATATAATTTTGCTATTCGTTAGATTGAAGCCAGTTTGCATAGGGAGAGGGATTTGCTTGTTTACTTCACACAGAGTTCAGCCTCTGCTGGAGTTGTACTGTGTGGCATAGCACCTTCCTGTTTCAGAGCATCATGGTTTGATAACCACCAATCCTGAGAGCATTAATTTTCATAAGTATAAAATAGTACAGTTATGTTTAGGGCTATTTCAGAAATTGTTGCAAATTTTATCATAATCCTAAGCCAAAATTCATTTAACAATTTTTCCCTGAAACTCAAATCAGCAATTCAAAGAACAATTTTTGTCTTTGTATGTATATATATATATGATGTGCATGTATGTGTTTACCATGTATGATGTGTATGTATGTGTATATGTGTGTATTATGTGTGTATGTATGTATTATGTGTATGTATGTGTATATCATGTATGTATTGTGTGTGTATGTATGTGTGCATGTGTGTATGTATGCATTATGTATGTATTTATTTTTCAGACAGGGTTTCTCTATGTACTCCTGGTTGCTCTGGAACTCACTATCACCAGGCTGGCCTAGAACTCATAGAAATCTGCCGGCCTCTGCTTTCCAAGTGCTGAGATTAAAGGCATGCACCATCACATTGGGCCACAGAGCAATTTTTAAAACTGAACATTCTAACAGAGCAAAATCCATAGATAGGCTAATTTGATACTTACATGTTAAAGACCAACAGCAGGAAAATACCGTCTGTTTCCTGTGTAGAAACATGCATCGTGTTTCTATAAGAGCAGAAGACTTATCTCCAGAGAAAAGTGCAGTGATCTGAGCTGGGGTTGCAGGCAGTACTCACCCATGTTCCCTGGCATCCTGGCACAAGCTATCAAAGTTCGAATGTTGTATGTTCAGAAGTAACACTGCAGTGAAGCCACAATGCGACCCAGGCAAGTGCTGTCTGCAACATTACATTTGATTTTTGAAATTAAGTTTTGGATCTTGCCTGAACAGAAACTTTTTATTGTTGCCAAAACTTCCCTTGACCACATAACATTCCGTTATGCCAAAATTTCCCATGACTACGAGTTATATGACTCCGTGTGGGGTTTTGATCTACAGTTTAAGGAGCTGTGATCTGCAGTTACCCACTGCACACAACTGCCCATTCTTAAAATTAGAACATTTTCTCGTTCGCTACTGGGGTTTTAGGGTTTTGGGCTTCCTCGTAGTCTCTGAATGGCAGCTCCTTTCTCCCTCCTGTAGGCTGCTCCTCCACTCTTGCTTGTTCCCTGTTCAGAAGTTGTTTAGTTTGATGTAATCCCATGCGTTATTTTTGGGTTTGTTTCCTGTGCTTTTGATGTCTTGTCCAAGAAAGTCCTTGCCCACCCCAGTGTCCTGAAATATTTCCCTGTGAAGAAAGCCCTTCATTGTTCTGGGAAGGACTTTAGCTGCAGAGAAGACAATGGAGCTTCAAGGTTTGCTTTTTTCCATGTTGAGAATCCTGAGCATGACATCATCGAATCCGTACTTCGGGAACTAAACTGGAAGGAGGATTTACAGGAAAGGCATCAACGATTTAAACATTCGTTAAAACCGAGTTAATGACAGTCTGAATAAACAGTAAAGAATGTCCTGTGTGAACTAGCATTCTGAGAATTCTGACATGCGCTTAGTAAGGGAGGTGCTGTACCAAGAGGAGAGGCTTATAGAATCACTGTCCTGAGCACAGCTCTGTGTGAGGGCGAACCCAGGGATGGAATGGAGAAACACAGGAGCACACTTAGTGTGATGTCCCTGGTTGATGGTCTCTTCCCCCTCTCTATGATAGTAGCTGACAGACTACTTTCTGCTCTCTTACTTCCTAAAGCAGTTTCTGCTTGCTGGGCCACAGATGAGGCTGCCTCTAAGGGATCTTGCCAAGTTTCTTGACCCAAAAATGTTTTCCCACAAATCTCCCAGCAGTGAGTCCTGCGTCTCTGTTAGTCACTGAGGGCAGGCACAATGAATACTGTAGCAGGAAAGGACAGCCCAGTACAAATGGAAGTGACCCAGGACTCCCGGGATTAGCAGGGCCCGGAGGAGAGAGAAGACAGTGGACAGAACGTGAAAAGGAACTTTGCGATAATGTTGTCTGGATGCTTTTGAAGTTTTAAATCAGTGGAAAAGAGAATGGCCAGCCTGGCCAAACAAACGCGGAGGAGTAAGCTAAAGAGAGCAGAAGGGTTCACAGATAGGAAACCTGCCTGCTGTTCGGAGCCATAGAGCTCAGGGTGGTGTGGAAGCACTAAGAAGGGAGCAAGGAGGTGTGAGGCCAGTTATTGCAGAGGAGAGGACACACAAGGGAGAGCACACGAGGATGCTAGTGGACCTGCTCATGGGAGAGAAGGTGAGTTAACTATCTCTACAGTCATCTCGGAAAACACTGGATTCCATATGCACAGGTTCCCCCCGCTGTGGGGGAGAATATGCCTAGCTGTCCTTGTAACTATTCTTGGGAGGGCAGCATTGCAGTTCCTCGTGTGACGTTTGCATTGTATTGGGTGTTATATAAACGACCTAGAATGATTTCAGCTATGTGGAGAATGCACATAAATCATGTACAAGTATCTCGCCGTTTTCTGTAATCGATGTTAATGTCTACAGGGAGTCCAGCATATGTGAGCATGTCTGTGCGTGTGTGTTTACAACTAGCCTGCTAGCTTTGGAGTCGTCCTGATGTAACTTCAGACTGCTACTATTTGGAAACAGAATGAGGTCCCAAGGAAGGTGGGGTCAGAGAAAGCACCGTCACACTAATTAAGCAGAAAAATAAGGAAGAAAATATTTACATGAAAATCCATACGACGAGATGGCAGGAATACGTCTAAGTAGATCGGTACCCATACTCAGGTCAAAAGGACTCATGTGGTCTCGGTGGACACTCTAACTTCATGTCAGGAGACAGAGATACAACATAAGAGAAAAGGAAGACTAGTCAGGAAGACTGAAGAGGTAGGAGCACAAAAACATAAACTAGAAAAGGGAAAGAGTAAGACACAGATGGGAGAAATGGTTATAAAGATAGCATTAAAGTAAAAGCTGTCGTGGGCATAGAGACTTTTCATAGACTAAATACCTTAGATCCTTAAGGCAACATTTGAAATATGGAAGACAAAAGCTAACAGATACATAAAGAGCAACTGAAAAGGCCTTATTTGTGGTGGGAAGTTTTGCAACAGATCTTTTTACAGAAGTCAGTTCAGCAATGCAAAATCACAAGGACCATAGAGAAAGTGGGCGTTAAGTCACCAGAGTGGTGGAGATGCTGTGCTTCCGTAAAGATTCTGAGTGGTTCCTTCCCTGCACCACTGATGGACACACACACATGCACACACACATGCACGCACGCGCACACACACACACTAGTAAGGCCTTTAGGTAGCTGTGCCTATCAGATTTAGAGAACTCCCATCCTGCACCTGCATTGCCCTCCAAACACTTTCTTTGGTAAAGATTGCACTTGTATGCAGATGTCAAAGATACTCACTGTCTTAGAACCATATGGTAGGACATATTTGGAAACTGAATTCCCATCAACAGGGGAGTGGTTTAATAAATAATGTTACATCTACATAGGAAATACTATTTAGTCCTTAAGATCTATGGCTGATTATGGGAATAGTTTCAAAGTCTGTTGAGTGAAAAAATACAGTACAGAAAAAAATTGGTCACCTTAGTAATAAATTATAAAAAGAAATAACACACAGCCAGGCGTGGTGCCATCTGCCTTTAATCTCAGCACTGGGGAGGCAGAAGTAGGCATAACTCTGTGGGTTTGAGACCAGCATGGTCTACAAAGCAAGTTCCCAGTCAGAAGAGCTGTTAGCACAGAGAGACCCAAACACACACACACACACACACACACACGAAAGACAGGAAGAAAAAAGGAGGAAGGAAGGAAATAAGGAAGGGAGTTAGGGAGGGAGGGAGGGAGGGAGGGAGTTAGGGAGGGAGGGAGGAAAGATACAAAAAAACCCAGTAAACGAACACCTTGCTTCAGAGACTGTGTGAAGAACAGGAGATCACAGCATGTTTAGAAGGGAGATGGAGGTTTGAGGTAAGAGGAAAGGGGACAGCGTACACTTTCCATTCTCAAATTGTTCTGTACTTTTCAAATATTATACCTACATATGTACATTCATTCTAAATTGCAGGTGTCCTTGGCTGTTTTAATACTTGCTGTCTTACTGATAACGAAAGCATCTGGTAACGTCGGCATCTGCATCAGACAGGGTGGTCAATGCCTGTAGTCCAGCAGAGGGGAAAGAAGCTCAGGCAGGAGGGGGTGAGTTCTAGGCCAGCCGAGGCTGTGTAGCAAAACCTTGTCTCCATCCCCAAATTAAAACTATTTAAATATTTGCCATCACTCCAACCTATGTGTCTGAAAGAGAGAAACATCGAGGAGACACCCTTTCCGACAGCATTTGAAGCGTAAAAGTGTAAATGTTTCACAGATGTTAATATGTGAATTTGGACTGTATTACAGTAGGAGATGTCATCATAAAATGATCGAAGTGGCTTTCATAACCCATTCTCAGACAGTCCCATTGCTTTGTCTGGCTTACTGCCTCCGTCAGACAGCAGTGAGCCATTTCCCTGCAGGTGCTAGGCAACTTCTCTAGCCAATTACCTCATGCTATGCCAGCAGAGACTCAGAGACAGTCTGAGTTTGATATAAGAACATAGGCCTTACGATGCATTCTATGGACACTTAGATTTTTTTTTTTTGCTGTTTTTTTATCTGTTTTTCTAACCCCACGATCATGCTGAATTAAGGATTGACTCTCACGTTTACACTTGTAAGGTATGGTTAAATAAGTCTTATTCATGCTTACCAAATCACTGAATCCATGAATCACTGCCCAGAGGGAAGCAGATGCCTCCGAGTTCCCAAGCAAGCATCAGCCTGCACTGAACTGGTTCTGTAACCAAAGGGTGGTTATAGAGTCGACTTTTCCCGAATCTTAATTCTGAAATATTTGAACTCTGTCAAGAAATTTTCTAAAGTAGTTAGCTGCTAAGAAACGTTCAGAAATAGTATTTGATAGAATGTGAGTCTTGGAAAGAAAAACAAAGTGTCGGGCATTTCCATAGCAACCTGCGAGTAGCCCCCTGTTCACCTGTAGACCAGTTTCTTTACGCATCTCCCGCTTTCTTGCAGGGTAACTCCATCCTCTGAAAACCCCCATGGTGCTACTTCCAATGTCAGCCAAGGAAAACCTTCTCTAAGGCGAATTAAAGGGAGACTACATCGAAGCAAAAGCCTTGACAGTATTGACTTCTGTGAGCTCACTGTAAGTGGACTGGCTCTGCTTTTCTTATCTTTTAAAAATGGGAAGTGTTTATTGGAAGTGTTTATTGTATTTTTCTGACAAGTGCAGCAAGTTTGTTCTGTGGCGATCTATTCCTTAAACGGTGTACCTTCCAGCAGACCATTTAAAGCCAATGAAGATGCTTTACTAACTAGTACCAGTCTGATACCTTCAGAATGAATGGTTCATAATGAAGATTCCTCTGCAAAGATGAAAGTCCTGAACATTCCAGAAAAATAAATAAATGAATTGAGAGGCTGGGAGGGGGAGATGGCTCAGTGTTTAATGTGTTACCACGCAAGCCTGAAGGCTGGGCTTCAGATCCTAGAACTCATGCAAACGTTCCATCATTTCAGCCTCAGAAGGACAGGCGAACATGCAGACTAGTGTGGCCGGCCGCATCGGCGAGCCCTGGACTCTGCCTCATTGAGTGAAGGTGAAGCGTAATTGAGGATGGCTGGAGTAAACCCTGGCCCCACATGTACATGCCCACCACACAGATGTGCCCACACAAATGCAGAGTGTACATACACGCACACACGCACACACGTACAGGCGCGCGCACACAGAGAGAGAGAGAGAGAGAGAAAGGAAAACAATCAGATAGACTGTTGATGTTTCTATGACAGTCGAGTTCATGTTCAATTAAATGGTAGTCTGAGCGTCTGATTAACTCCAAACACCAAATGTCCTAATAGAGGCAGACGTGAGTCTCCGCTCAGTTGATGGTGGTGCCTTCTGTTTCAAGGCACCTGCAACTGACGGTCATTCCTTCCTGGGCGCATGACAAGCTTTCGCCTGATACATTCCCATGTGGTTTCGGAGGAACGCTGACGTTTCCAGGCTCCATTCAACTCAAACGATGCTGCAATGCCACAAAGGAAATGCTAGAATATTCTATGTCACAGGACTCGTTGGCAGGCTCGTGAATAGTTAGGAGTGAAATAGTTCTCATCTCTTCCTCTTGAGTTCTGGCTGAGAAAGTTCCCAATCACAAAAATACTGCCGATTATTATTCCGTGAAATATATCAAAATGGAATTAGAGTTTAGCCTGTGGCACGACACCCTGTATTTTGGGGGGTATGTCATTTGTGTCTCTTTATCATTGATGGAAATGGGAACTCTGTAGACGTGAGCAGTGCATTTATTTTTTTTTAACTTTCAAAATTTGTTTAGTTTTAGTAATTATTTTATTAAAATATCGTTTTATTTATTTTACTTAAAACTGCTCGTGAACACCTTTTGTAATGCAGACATGATACGGTGAAATGAGGCCGATTAGAAAACATTTATGAATGACTGGAAACGACTCTAACAGCGAGGGTGACCGTAGAAGATGTAAGTGTGCTCTAATGTGAGGAGTGTCGCTCTCAGGAGGGAAAGGTCACTACTCAGAGAAACAGATCTGAGTTGCTTGCTGGCATTTAAGAGTAGGAAGTGAGATGGTACTGGCTCTTTGTGTGGTGGTCAGCATCCTTGCTGCCTGTATGTGGTGTTAGCTGCTGTGTATCTGGTACATGGTAAGCTGTTTCCTTGCTGAAGCTACCATTCTGGTTGGGAAAGAGGCTGCTCCTTTTTCAGATGTAAAGGTGTGGAGGAGGATTCCTGATACTGTTTATCGCTTCCCTGAAGCGCTTGGGAACCGGTGCAGGTTGGATTGGGGTGGTTTGGGGTGGTTTGGGGTCTTGACGTATTTACATATTCATAATGAGAAATCCTGGGAATCGGCCTCAGGTCTAAAAACATCATTCATTTATGCTTCGTTTATGAAGGCGATTGTATTCAATGTTGTAGCGAATTTATATTTTGGTTATAACTTGGCCTGCGAGTTCAAATTTGAGGTTTACCCGCTAGGACAGCAGTTCTCACCCTGTGGGTCGCAACACCTTTGGCAAAAAAGTTTACATTACAGTTCATACAGCGGCAAAATTACAGTTATGAAGCAGCAGCGATAATAAATGTATCGTTGGGGAGTCGCCACAACACGAGGAACTTCCTAAGGGTCGCAGCCTTAGGAAGGTTGAGAACCACTGCCTTAGAACCTTAGGTCAGCGCCCAGAAAGTTCTCATGTTGGGAATATTTCCCACAAATAGAGGTGCATCTTTAAACGATCAGGAAAACCAGGCTCAAATAGTTACCTTTCCCCTGTGGCATTAATGAGGTCTTAAATTGCTGATAATTTGCCTCTTGCTTCCATAATCTGGCTGGTGATCAAGAAAGGAGGAAGACAGCACCACCCAGAGTGGTCGCCTTCTGCAAGTTAATCTCCTTCTTTTGGAAAATCTTTGCTGCATGATTTCACCATAGAGGTGAAAGGGTAGAGCCTCCTGGAAGGGCAGGCATTGTAGCACTATTACAAAACTGGAAATGGCTGCCCAGAGAACAGTATAGTATGTGCTCTTGGCTTCCTGTTTCTTCCTTTGCCCTGAAGGGTGGTGTACTCGGGCCCACTTTGTTCCTTCTCTCTTTTGCTTGTGGGAATATAGTTACAAAGTCTTGTGACTGTAACCAATGGGAGTCTTGAATTTATTTTCTTTCTTTTCATACTCATAATGAGAGGTGACATTTATTTAACCCTTTGAAAATGTGTACATTGTTACATATTTTATACTAAATTTGTCCCATTTGTAGAAAATCAATACATATTTTAAAAACGAAACAAACAAACAAAAAACCTCAAGAGTTTAATAGTTTGACTACTTCCACTTTCTACCATAAGACTTGAAACAATGCTATAATGTCTAAGTACATTGAATCTTTGGCATAGGGCTAAAATATAATTGTCCCCACACAACTTGCAGGCAGCTCAACAGGTTGGAGAGCGTCTGTTTTAGGCTAGTCTGATCCTCTTCTAGGCAGTTGTCTGAGAGTGTCTCTCAACAGTCTTTATAGCTTACATACGCTTGAGGAACGAGGAGCTTTAGTGAACCTGATAAGTTTTAGGGACTTCCTGAAGCTGTGGAGTTGTTTATGTACAGAGAACTTGATGGAGTTCCTGTGGGATGGAATGTTTTAACCCACTCTTAGCACATCCCGTATCTTACTAAACTTCCCTCCAAGGTGGAAGACTTTATTGCAGAGGAAGCTACTCTGAGCCTCAGAGCCTGGTAAAGACTCTGAGGGTGTCTGCTAGACAGAGGCAGATAAGCCTTATTCTAGAAAATGGTTATAGGTGTCTCATTATCAGTGTTCTAATGCACAAAAGCCAACAGTTTTGTCTTACTAGATACCATTTTTAAGATTTATATAAATACTAAGTACATGGCTTACTATATCTACTACTGAGGTTAAACAGAAGTTGGATATGATAGTGTATACCTTTAATTCAAGCAAACAGAAAGTAGAGGCAGGAGGATTTCTGAGTTCTAGACTAGCCTGGTATATAGAGCAATCCAGAAAGAATGGACTACACAAAGAAACCCAGACTCAAAAAAGAAAAAAAAAAGCAGACAAAAGAAAAACAATAGAAAAATTAGGTTCATAAGATACCATATTTTTACACTTGACTTTGAACTTTTCCAAATCTAAGGAAGGATTACATCTTAACTGTGCTTGGAAAACACATCAAGTGTAGCTAGGAGAGCCCCATCACAGAAGCCTCAAGGTCCTGTTCCTGGCCCAGAAGCCTTAGGATCCAGCTGAGCGCTGGCCTTCTTCCCAGACTCTGATTGGTGCCATTTCAGTCCTGGGGAGAAGCAATTGTTTCAGCTTTCTCTGTGGGGATTAAATGGGACTGGCATTCTAGCTCATTCTGTAAACCCTGTGGCATAATTGATCATCGCCATGGTGCAGTGAGGGGCCTGGACTCCACCCAGTCTTTCTGGTTCTTGACACTGTGTCCAGACGTACTTGATAAACTCTTGCCAGCCAGGCCAGAGCTGAACAAGTTTATTCTGTAGATGTCTTTTCCTAGAAGGTCTGAAAGTTCTTGAATATTTAATACTGCATGGTTCATTTTCCCCCCTTAGGGATGCTAGAATGATAAATAGCCCTCTTCTCTGTGTATTTGGTTTCCTCTAAATCAGCCAATTGTGGGTCAGAAGTATTTGAAAAAACACTTGTGTCTGTACCAAAGATGTTGTTTCTTTCTTTTCTTTTCTTTGAATTTTTTTCTTTTGAGATAGGGTCTTACCATACAACCTTAGATAGCCTGTAACTTGTTTTGTATACTGGGCTAGCCTCAAACTCATAGAGATCCAAGTACTAGAATAAAAGGCATGTACTACCGCACCCAGACACATATACTGTTTTTTGTCATTCTTACCCAATACAATATAGAAAAAAATCGGATGCTGGGGTTGGGGTAACAGTGTGGAGGGAGACAGTGTCTTAGGGTTTTATTGCATAAAGAGACACCGTGATCACAGCAACTCTTATAAAGGGACTGCCTTTATTTAATTGGGGCTGGCTTACAGTTTCAGACGTTCGGCCCGTTATCATCATGGCAAGAAGCATGGTCGCTTTGCAGGCAGACATGGTGCGGGTGAAGGAGCTGAGAGTTCTATGTCCGGATTGGCAAGCAGTAGGAAGTGACTGAAACACATTTCCTCCAACAAGGCCACACCTCTCAATAGTGTCATTTTCTATGGATGTATGGGGGTCACATTTACTCAGACCACCTCAGGCAGCATGGAGAGTGCGAGTTGGCTTTTGGATTGCTTACCTTCTTAGCTACGCCATTCACTCTGGAGATGCTGCCCATTCAGAGGGGTCTAGGCTACATTTTCACCTCCGTACCCTCTGCTCTCTTCCATTCTAAATATGTAAATGATTTTAAAGGGCGGGGGAGGGGGCTTTGCTTGAAATCTCACATCTCCTCTTGATCAGATTTCCTCCTTAAAATCTATTCCGGGAACAGAGCCCATTGGGTGATGTTCAATCAATTTATAGGGGAAGTTACTCAGGAGCATAAACCTTGGCCACTTGCTTCCTCTTTTGTTAATGTAACCATAGATTTCCCCTCTTTGTTTTCCGCCAACATGTTTTCTGTGTGGTAAATGAGAAGAACAGTAGGATGGATGAATCTGAGGTAGAGGGGATGATGGAGGTGGAGGTGACGGCAGAGGGTGTGGTGATGGGGATGCTGGCAGTGTCATGCAGGTGGTGGGGGTTATGCTGGCATCAATGGAGGGGTGGTGGAAACCGGCTGTAGAGATGGGGTCCTACGGGGGGGTGTGTGGTGTGTACAGAGAACTGTAGTAGCAGTGGCAATGAGGGGAGTGGAGGCCATATTGAGCGGAGGGGTAGACGTACGGCAGATGTAACTGGTAATGTTGGTGAGGTGGACAGCTCTGGTGGTGGAGGAGACAAAAGCAGTGTTGGTATGTGTCCTGGCTGGTTTTGTATGTCGCCATGTGAGAGCCATCATAGAGAAAGGAGCCTCAGTTGAGGAAGTGCCTCCATGAGATCCTGCTGACGGGCATTTTCTCAATTAGTGATCCCTGGGGGAGGGCCCAGCCCGTGGTGGGTGGTGTCATCCTTCGGCTGGTTCTTGGGTTCTATAGGAAAGCAGGGTGAGCAAGCCCGTGGGGAGCAAGCCCGTAAGCATCACCCCTCCAGGGGCCTCTGCATCAGCTCCTGCCTCCAGGTCCCTGCCCTATGCAAGTTCCTGTCCTGACTTCCTTCCTTGGCAAACAGCAATGTGGAAGTGTAAGTTGAATAAACCCGTCCCCCACCCCCGCCCCAACCCCCAACCTGCTTTATCGTCATGGTGTTCTCTTGAAGCAGTGAAAACCCTAACTAAGTGTGACAGCGGGGACGGAGCCGTTTAGTAATAAAGGAGGTGGAGGTAGATGGTCACGGTGAAGGTGGAGATGCAGGACGAAGTGTTGATGGTGGTGAGGAAGGTGGTATGGAGCGCTGGATCGGTGGAGAAGCTGAAAGGAGCGGGGGGAGTGTCTTGGTGTGGATGGGAACGGAAGAGGCAGTGGTGGAGTAGAATGTGCTGGGCGTGGAGACGGTAGGAGACGGGGAAGCGCAAAGGTGGGAAGGGAAGGAGGCAGAGGCGGGTACCTGGGCGGGGCAGAGATGGCGGCTGTAGAAGTGTTGGTAGAGAAGATGGCAGAGGTGGCAGTGGTGGCAGTGGTGGCAGTGGTAGCAGTGGTGGTGGCAGAGGTGGCAGTGGTGGTGGCAGAGGTGGCAGTGGTGGTGGCAGAGGTGGCAGTGGTGGTGGCAGTGGTGGTGGCAGTGGTGGTTGCAGTGGTGGTGGCAGTGGTGGTGGCAGTGGTGGGTGGTGGCAGTGGTAGGGAGTGGTGGCGAGTGGTGGTGCAGTGGTGGCAGTGGTGGCGGTGGTGGTGGTGGGAGTGGTGGGAGTGGTGGTTGCAGTGGTGGCAGTGGTGGTGGCAGTGGTGGCAGTGATGACAGTGGTGGCGGTGGTGGGGTGGTGGCAGTGGTTGCGGTGGTGGTTGCAGTGGTGTCGGTGGTGGTGGCAGTGGTAGCAGTGGTGGCAGTGGTGGTTGCAGTGGTGGCAGTGGTGGGGTGGTGGCAGTGGTTGTAGTGGTGGTTGCAGTGGTGGCAGTGGTGGTGGCGGTGGTGGGAGTGGTGGCAGTGGTGGCAGTGGTGGTTGCAGTGGTGGCCGTGGTGGCCGTGGTGGCCGTGGTGGCAGTGGTGGTGGCAGCATTGGTGGCAGTGGTGGCGACAGCTGCAGCAGTAGAGATGGTGGACTGTGCTGGTGATGTAAGAGGTAGACGTGGTAGGAGAGCGGTAGGTGGTGAAGGGGTAAAGGGAGAGTGCTCTGGTGATGGGAAGATGGTGGAGATGGAGATGGTAGGGGCAGGAGAGGTAGGATAGCGTTTCCAGGGCTGCGGGACTGGTGTAGTAGAGGTGATTGGGGCAGCTTTTGTCCTCACAGTGGCCCAGGCTCCTCACATGTTTCGATAGTGAGAACATCCTGCTTCCCAGTAGCAGAACACTGACTCAAGCCTTCCCAACACTTAGTATCTTGTTCCCTAGACAGTCAGTGGTGGGTGTTTCAAGGTTGATGGGCCATGTGCACGTTCTTACAGCACTTGCTACAGCTCTGACTACTTAGAAGCTATAGGAGGTCCTAACAGCTGTCTGGCCCTCACATTACAGAATGGTCTCCTTCCCGGTTCTCAGTTCCCTTTCCAACCTCAGTGGCCATGTTCTGGACCAGCCTGTGGCTGCTGGTGTATTATTTTGTTTACCTGGGTCCTTTGACCAAAAGAAAAGCCTGAAAATCTGTGGCTAACGCCTGCAGTAATCTTTTGTTTTGCTTTGTTTGTTTGAAGATTTGTTTATCTCTTGTGTGCCTCGGTGTTTTGCCTGTTTGTATGTCTGTGTCGGGGTGTCAGATCCCCTGGAACTGGAGCTGTAGATAGTCATGAGCTGCCGTGTGAGTGCTGGAAATGAAACCCAGGTCTTCTGAAAGAGCAGCAAGTACTCCACACTGCTGAGTCATCTCTCCAGGCCCCATTTGGCTGCAGTAATCTTTAAGGCTGGGAAATGCCTGTTGGGATGGGGACCTATGAATATTGCTCAGGTATGAGCGTCTTTGACTGATGGTGCACTAGTCACTTGAGGTAAACCAGCAAGTGTTTCCTCATCTAGCAGGGAGACTGGGGTAGGCAGTCCAGGGTTGACACAACGGCTCTGTAGTGTCATTCTTCTAGTTAGGCTTCACTCATCTTTTTAGAGAAGACGCCCTCCCTGGGAATGATTCTTTATCAGCCTGGCAAGAGGTATGCCATGTTGCCATTTCAGATGCCAGTTTTTAGTCGCAGAGGGCTGGTAGGGCTAACAGATTCCACGACTCAGAAGGAGGAAACAGACATTCATTGCTGACTGGTGGTGTCTGGTCTACCTGTGAATACAACCCTTGAGAACCAGATCATAAAAGCTACAACAGGAGAGGGGTAAACTGTAATTGGTATCGTGCCACTGTGACAGAGATGCATTTCTAAGGACTCTGCATACGTCTAGATCCATGCCATTGTGAGAGTGATCCTCCCGAAGGAGGCAGAAAGCGTCAGCCAGCAGTGCTGACAGGTCTTGAGTAGTATAAACAGATGGTCCACTCTTTCCTTCAGGGAGAGATCGGGATGTTCCTGATAGTTTTAATCTGAAAAGACCTCATCATTTTGAGTCTGCCCACCATATGTAGCTTTATTAGAATTTTATATTGCGTGAGTGAGTTTGAGGTATATAATTAAAATTTATGCAAACTGTGACCAGATTGTGTTCAGTTTAAAAAGTCAAAACAGTATGGATATGCTTTGGGGGGAAGTGTAACCAGGTGACCCTAATACGAGAGGTCTCGATGGCTGCAGTTGTCTTTCCCTTAGCTCTGTGAGCACATCTGTCTGGGACAGATTGGTCCCGTGTCTTCCCTCATCCCTGGGTGTCCTTGTCATCCAAGCCTCCAGTGTCTAATGTCTGTGTACACTTTCCTCCACAGTCTCCAAGACGGATGACATCAACAGTGTCATAAAACTCGATTGCTCTGTCGTAGCCCATGTAGTGTTAAGGTCTCGGTAGGGCTCACTCCGTGTAAATGTTTGTCCATCAAAGGAGGAAATGTAGTTAAATCACTAAATGGCCTGGTGGCACTGGGAGTGGAAATAGCAGTCAGCTGTTTTAAAAATGACATTGACTTGTTTATCTCTGATGGGGGAGGGGCTGCACACGTGCCACAGTGGCCCGATTGAAGCCAAAGCACAACTTGGAGAAGTCAGCTCCCGCCTTCCACATGCGATTCAGGGAGTAAAGTCTTGTTGTCGGGCTTGGTGGCAAGCTCCATTTTCTGCTGAGCCATCTTGCCATCCTCAGTGATCGTCTCTGCACTGCCCTTCACGTCCTGACCGTCCTGACCGTCTGAAAGAACCCTCACTGTGCCTGTACAGAGTTCCTCAGCAGACGCACCCCAGGAGCTGGTGTGCTTCTCCGGGTGTCTAACGTCAGGTCAGGCAGCAGGCGAACTCCTGCATCCCCCAGGCACTTGTCACTGTGCTGGGCTGGCTGTTTTATGTCTGGTCCCTCTCTCCCCTTAGTTCACCGTGCTTCCTTTGTTAGCTGAAGAAAATGTCCTCAACCCTCCTAATGCTGTGCCCTTCAATACAGTTCCTAATGTGGTGGTGACCCCCAGCCATAAAATTATGTCACGGCTACTTCAGAACTGTAATTTTGATACTGCTATGAATCACAAGGTAAATGCACAGGATATCTAAGGTGTTATGACCCCCAGGTTGAAAACTGCTGCTCTGAGACCAGTGCTGCTTCATGCTCAAGTCTCGGCCTCCGGGAGATACCGCTGCCTCAGTGAGCAGCTCCTGATATGGTTCCCAAAGTGTGGCTTTGCCACCATTTCTTCCTTTGTGCTACCACTGTGTGTGAAAGAAAAGATTCCCTCATCTGCTTATCTTACCTTCATTTATGAGTCTATGAATGTATGTATGTATGTATTTATTTATTTATTTATTTATTTATGTGTGTATGTGTATATATATGTACATACACATATATAATTGAATTGATTAACTTTTATTTTGTGAATGTATGTGAGGGTGTGCACATTTTCCTCTGTGTGTGTGTGTGTGTGTGTGTGTGTGTGTGTGTGTGTTTGAGAGAATAACAAAGAGCATTGTGCACTTGTGTAAGCATCAATCAATTCCTCTCCTCAGGACCCTTTCTAGCTCTCTTACCTTCCTGGTGAGATTCCAGGAGTGGGGACTCGGACCCTCACTACCCTTAGATACTTTCGTGTCACCCAGTCTAGCTGGGCCTGCATTTCACAAAGTTCAAATGCCCTGCATGGCTTGGGAAGAACATTAGACAAGAGAAGTGTCTGTGCAGAGTGGTGGAATATGGTCGTGTTTTTCAGATAGAAGAGTTTGAAGTCCTGAGATCTGTGGGGCACTTTTCTCTTGATTATCCTTCTGGCCATGCATGTGTCGAGTTTAACAAACAGGTTTGAATAATCACCATTTCGGAAGTTCGTCAGGAGACTATCAACTGACGGTTCTAAGATATAAGTTTCTACCTTGTACAAATTCACACACCCAACGGGAGTCCCACCTGGGCACACATATGCTGTCACGGTGTGTGGTCATGCACTGGAATTTCAAATGTCAGGAGAACCTAGAACATCTGGGCTTGGGGCATTTTGACTTTGTCCGTGACTCTTTTCATGTGTGCTGGGAATTGCTGAGCCCGGGGTGTGCTGCCAGTACCTTGTACCCCCAGATTCTTGATCCTGTACTTGGAACACCAGTGGGAATTGCTTAATGGTGAGGAAGGCTTCAAAGTGATCACCGTATCACCAGCTCACTGGATCACTGAGTGATATCTAAATGGAAGGCTTGAGTTCACATGAAAATGGACCAGCCCTACATTGCTTTGTTAGATTCCTGGAAGAAGTAGCAGCAGACAAGCCTGAGGAAGACATAGGTGGCACATGGATTAATAGCTGGAGAGACAGAGTGACAGTTGCTGACACTTTATGTCTAAGTCTGGCTTTTGAATTCAGACCAACAAAAGGATAAAATCTCATGATATGTTTGCAACCTTCAGATCTTGATCCGAGACAGCGGGCTTTGTAAAACAAAATAGCAGCTAATAGAGAGAATCCACAGGACTGAAACTATAACCCACAAACATCACTGTTGGTAAAATAGCATTTATTTGTCTAAAAAAAAAAGAATTGATCTGAGTGAAAATAATTTTCAGAAAAACCCAATAAGGAAGAAAAAGATCAAGAACAGTTTCATGCATTTTACAGAAAAGTTGATGAAAACTTAGGTTGGTTTTAGGAAATAATTTTTTCTTCTGAGAAATGACCTGGGTTGGTATGATTTTGGTTCTTATATTTTTATCTATAAACAACTGGGTGGGAAAAAATATCCAGTGCTTCCCCAAAATCTGGTTAGAGTAGTCACTCAGTAGAAATACGATATTAAGATGTACAATAACCGTTTCCTAATTATTTCCAATTTTTGCATGTAAATATTTCTTTTGTCTGTTTTATGAAAGTCTTACTATGTAGCCCTGGCAGTCCTGAAATTCTGTGTAGACCAGCTGGCCTTAAATTCAGAGAGATCCTCCTGACTCAGACCCTAACTCTGCCTCCCAAGGGCGGATCAAAGGTATGCACCCCACCTGGCCCAAATATTTCTTTTAAGTGCCTAAGGATGAAAGAATTTAGTGTTGCTTTGTGTTCTTCTATGATTTTTTAAAAGAAAAACATTGAGAGAGGGAGGGAAGGAGGGGGGTGGGACATGAACACATATGCTTGCCACAGCATGCATGCCAGGGCAAACATGTAGAAGTCAGAGGACAGCTTTCAAGAGTCAGTTCTCTGCTTCCACCCTGTGGGTTCCTGGGATAAAACTCAGGTTGTCATTTACCCAGTGAACCATCTTGTCTTATTGTGTGTTAAAGGAGGACATTGTTTTTTTAACTTGCAGAACACGGGAGTGATTTCTCTAGTAGTAAAATAATTAAAGGGAGGTTAAATAAAATCACGACTGGCCAGCAATTCATATGTCAACAATCCTTGTTAAGGGAGATCTCCTTCTAGTTTGCTCCCTCACAGACCCCATCCCCTGCTTTTGGCTTCCACAGACCCCTAAGAACCAGGCTTCCAGGTTCTGCCTGTGTCTTATCATGGCTGGCAGTGATTTTCCCCGCTTTGGACTTATCTCTAAAGGGAGCTCCGTCAAGGCTGAGGCCGGAGTGTCTTGATCATCCCTGTCTCATTATTTTGCCCACATAGATACTAAAAATGTTGACTGACTAAAAGACAGAGCATTCACTCAGGAAAATAACTTGAGGTTCTCGAAGATGCAAGCTCACGTGGTCTTTGGGGGTTGGGGGTGGGGCTTGTCCTTGCTGGTTGGCCCCCACTACGCTTGGTTCATTAAGCAAGCATTTGACCTGAAATGCTGGCCCTGTACTGGAACTGGAAATGGTGCTGGAGTGTGACTGTCCACCCTGGGGTCAGGAGCTGCATTCCTGGAGGGTAAAGGATCTACCAGGATTATCACTCTCATTGATTTCCAGCAAGAGAGGAGTTGGAGGGAGTTGACGCTGTGCACAAGAAATCTGGCTATTTACGTAATAGGAATTCCAGAGGCCACTCTGATTGCAATTTACCAACTGACATCCAATTAGTGGCAGATTTTTACCCACCGTGGTCACTTTCTTTCTTAAGCAGCTGCATTTACCCAAGGTATTCCCAAGACAGCCAGCCTCTCCAAGACTTTTTTGTTTTTTAAAGAAGCATTTCTAATATGGAGGCTTTGAGAACTCCATTCTTTGGAGTAGAGACCTCCATCTCAGTCCAGTGGGCTTTCTGACTTAGTTCTGTGGCTCAGAATTTTGTGTCTGTCCTGGACCGGTACCAGCATCTCATACCTGTTTAGAATTCCTTTTTTTTTTTTTTTAAGAAGAATAAGTTTAAGTTTTGTTTTGTTTTGTTTTTTAAATTATATATAAACACACTGTAGCTATCTTCAGACACACCAGAGGAGGGCATCGGATCTCATTACAGATGGTTGTGAGCCACCATGTGGTTGCTGAGATTTGAACTCAAGACCTCTGGAAGAGCAATCAGTGCTCTTAACCACTTGAGCCATCTCTCCAGTCCCCTAGACTTCCTTTTCAACAGCAACTGGTAGTGGGGAGTTCATTGATTCTGATTTTAGGACGGATTGTATTTGTTAGAACTGAATAGCGCCTGCTTAGAGATTAGTTCTTACTGAAATGAGGAGGGAAATTAAGATCCCGTAGAAGAGGCAGCTGGGATGTCACTATTCCGCCTTGTACACCCGGAGTCTCTCAAGGAAGCCGGCCCTGGATGCTGTCATTTGGATTGTGACTATCCGCTCAAAGACTTCCTAGCCTGTGGCACTCTTAGCATGTGGTAGACCCTTTAGGAGCTGGGCTTAGAGAAAGTTATGTCTTCAGGGAGTGTGACCTTGAGGGGATATTTTGCCCATGGCCCCTTTCTGTGTGTCTATTTTCTTTAGGCACCACGATGTAAAGAGGCTTCCCAACCACTCCCCTGCGGTATATTGAGCTGCCACAGGCCCAAAGCAACTGGAAACAGAAGCCATGAGCCACAAAACGCCTTTTCTACTATTAAACTGGCCGCCCCTGTTTTGTCACAGTGATCTGATAACACACCGTGTTTTGATAGACCCAGTTCCCGTCTAGTGCTTAGGTTCAGTTTGCTTGCCTGGGCTGGAGACCAGCTCTCCCTCACCATTTCTCCAGCCAGCTTGACTTTCCCAGCCCCTGCATATAAATTAAGGCACCAGCCTCATAGCCCGAACGCGTGCAAGCCTCGCCCATTTTAGTTGAGCAGGGTCTCCCATCCCACAACTCGGACACATCCCACCATCACCTGCTTGCCCGCCTTTGGATTGGTCACAGTCACGGAGAGCATAAACACATGCGTGTCACAACGAGAGTGGTGCGAGGTACTTCAGGAGATAACTGAGCATTCAGAGCCGCTCAGTATAGACAACATCACAAAAAAGGCTGTGGCGGAAGAGGATCGGAAGGTCACGTGACTTTATTGGGCCCAGAACTGCAGAGGTGCTTCTGGGGCTGAGGGAACAGAGAAGGAAGGTGGAGCTGAGAATTGGCGCAAGGCTCCAGTTGGGTGTTCTGAGTCCTGTAAAGATGCCCCAGACTGGGTGGATGATGTGGGGGAGGCAGGCAGCCCCCTGAGCCCCATCTTTCCCTCCAGCCACAGTAGCTCAGCTTTTTCTCTCCCGTTGGCTGCTGAATTTAGAAGGCTAGTGTAAGAGCCACAGACAGACATCAGAAGTCGAGGGGCGGGCTGAGGATGTGCACAGGGAGAACAGGAAGAAGCTGAAGTGGAGAGTTTCTGAAAGGGAGGACGTGATCCACAGAGACCTTGTCCTCAGAATGGAGCAGGGCAGAGGCTGCGTGGGAGTGGCAGGCATCAGAGAAGGCCATCTGGGGAGGCCGAGAAGCATTTGTTTTTGGTTTGTTTTTTTTTTTCTCATAGAGAAGTTATAATTTTTTCCTTATAGTCACAGAACAAAGAGAGCTGACGCTGCTTTGGAATCTGCAAACTGATGCCGTTCACTTCTGACTGTCTTACATTTCTGACATTTGTACCTGACTGCCCCTCAGAGGGCCACTCTGGTGACCCGCAGCTTCCCCGTGCTGTGCTTAGCATTGTGAGTGGAAAGGGTTGGGTATCTGGAGGTGACTGGTGGGGCTTGCTGAGGAAGCAGCCAGGCCGGAGAAGGTTAAAAATATAAACGTGAGAAGAATGTCTTTGTGTTGTGGAATGAGTTAGCTTATAGAAGTTCTTTGTTGAGTAGTGTGAACTATTTGGCTATGCAGAGATGATAGCATTTGTCGCTCAGTGAGCAGGGTCATTCAATTTCCACATTTATTATTGAACAGACTAAATAGTCCCTAAGAAGCATAACAAATAATGTAGTGCTACTGTTTACAGAGAGAGACAGACACAGACAGACACAGACACAGACACAGGGAGAGAACTTTGAGTATATATAGAAAGTATATGCAGTTATATTCATCTTTGAAACATATTTTATCCCACCACTGGAACCAGAGCAATTGAACTCCATGTGGCTTCTAGCATGAGAGTGAAACAGGGAAGCTTTAGGAAACATTGTTTTCCATCTGTAAACTTATCTCAGCAGACAGCAGAACAGAAAAAGCAGAGCTGCTGTGGCTGGAGAGGAAGATGGGGCTCAGAAGGCTGCCTGCATCCCTCCATCATCCTCCCCACCCCCCGGGCCTGCTGGAACATCTTTGTGGTGCTGCACGGCTAAGCAGATGCTGCCACGCTGAGCTATTTATGTGTTTGAATACTAGCTCCTCAGTGGAACTGTTTGGGAAGGATTGGGGGCGTGGCCTTGTTGGAGGAGGTGTGTCACTGGGAGTGGGCTCTGAGGTATCGAAAGCCTATGTTTTCTGTCTTCTACTTGTCGGTAAGGATGTACGCTCTCAGCCATGGCTCCAGCGTCATGCCTGCCTGCTTCATACCGTGCTCCCTGCCATGATGGACATAACCCTCTCGATCTGTGAGCCCAAATTAAACCTTTGTTTCTATAAGTTGCCTAGGTGTGTTTTTATCACAGCAATGGAAAAGTGACTAAGACAATTTCCTAGCTCAAACTCACCATCCTCCTGCCTCAACTTCCTGAGTACCTAGCATCACCTTGCCTGGACTTAAAAGCATGCTGTTTTGTTTTTGTTGTTGTTCGTCTGTTTGTTTCGAGGAGGCAGAAATTCTATATTTTGTGCAGCTGACCTTTCATGGAGCCGACCACCTGTTGGAGAGTAAGGGTCACGTGCTGGGAAGCCCCAGCTGTTTTTATAAGCTTAGGGTGGGGCTAAGAAGACAAACTAACAGAATGATCTTCTTTCTTCTGGCAAGATGGGAGTGTAATGTCAAGTTCACCCTAGTTACACCCTCACAGGCGACCCAGAGAAGGCTTACCACAGGCCTGGGCAGCAGCTGTGTTTACAAAGATTGACGTTCAAACAAGGGGCGTGTGGGTCTTCAGGCTACTGTAAGAAAATGTGCGTGCGGGGCAAGTGCTCTACCACTGAGCTCCACCTCCAGAAGGCTCATGGGCATCTCACTGCATCCTCAAGTGGCAGAAGAGGCAAGCCTGTTCCTTTAAGCCTGCTCATCAGGGAACGGATCTCACCCATGAGGCCTCTGCTCTCCTGACCTGGTCACCTTCAAAGGCCCCACCTCCTGATGCCAGCCACCTCTATCACCTTGGGGGTGGGATTTGAACTTACGAAGAGCATGGGGCAGACATCAGGCCACAGCACTTATGTAGCCAGAATGTCGTTTTTCCCGCCTTCAAATGTGACTCATTAGCATCGCAACCTGCCTTCAGATGCAGTGTGCTGAGGGCCGGTTCTGGGGCCTTGTGAGTACTCAGTACAGACTTTGGAAATGGCTCCTGGTGGGGACAATGTAATGTCTGTGGACTCTCTGGGGTTGGGTAAGAGAGTACCTTGAATTAGAATCAGAAAGTTTGCAAACATTCCAGAGGAGACAAGCCCTACCCCAAAAACAGATGAGGGGAAGGCTCCCGACTACAGAGGGGGTTCAGTGCAGAGAAAACAATGAAGACCCCCAAGCTCCCAGAAGCCTCTTGGGCTGTCAGTACCAAGAGCAGTCATACTTGACATTTAATATTAGCTAACGGCTTTCATGCACCGAAGCAGCACACACACGATACGATTGTGGACAGGAGGGACGCCATGTAAATTGGCCCTCACTGTGGGCTAAGAACTTGACTACTCCAGTTTTTTTACTGCAGCCCTATGGACAGCCTTACTTAAGGGATTGTAGAGGCCAGCTGGTGTGTCTACACTCCAGCGGATACCCAGGTCGTGTGTTCCCATCGCCCAGGACACGGAGTCTGGGAAAGAGGCTTCTGCCATGCAGCTCATCTCTCAGCCCTTCAGCAGGCGTCTGATGTGGTCATCGCAGAAGTGGGCACCAAGGGCAGGCCGGCCGGCTGCAGTGGCCTCTCAGCCAGCCACAGGGGGGCAGCACTCTCTAGCGTGTGTGGTTGGGCTGTCTGCTGAAACAGTCTGGTCTAAGACACTCTATTTCCTTGCCGCTGTCGTCCGTCACAGCTCTACTGAATTCATGGCAGGTGGACTTTAGTGTAGACGTAAAAAGTAGTGACCCTTTGCCCACTTAAGTTGCTGACAGCAGTGGGTGAGTGGGGATTTAAGCGGCCCTGTGCTTGTCTGAAGGCAGATAATATACCAAGTAAATGGGAGCTTTAATAGACTGTCGGTGACCCTAACCCTGTGAAGGGGTGAATCGCTGCATTGCATCTGAAGCCTTCTCTGCTACCAATAAAGCATCAGGCTTTAGTTTAATTAAGTTCATGAACATATTATTATTTCTTCTGGAGGGGTAAAATACAAATACATACATACATGCATACAAACATACATACATACTACATGCAAGCATGCCTGACTTTCAAATGATTTTATTTTTTTGACCTTTCAAAAATCATATTCATGGACTGTGGACCCAGGACAGATGAGTATATGCAGAGTCTCCAGAAAGGGGAACAGAGAATGCCCCAGAGAGGAGTAGGTGAGAGGGAGGTGGCTTCACCAAGTGGATTTCTGCTTGGAAAGGGAGAATGGAGATTCTAAAGAGTAAGATTCCTGCTGAGAGATGGAAGGAGGGGAATAGCCTGGGGTCTGGCAGGAACGGCTGTGGAGGGAGCTGGGTGACCCTGCCACGCCCTTCTTCTGAATCAGCAGTGGAATGCTGGCTTGACCGGTTTTGAAGAGGAGTGCAGTAAAAGACAAGAGACCTGTGATTCTAGGTGAGGGCATATCACAGCCCAGGTGGAGCTTGACAGATGACTCAGAAGGGACCATGGCCTCGGGCTCTGTGTAAAAGATAAGAACAGCCTAGAAGTCCAGTGAGCAGAAGGGAGTGGGTCAAGACTACCAAACAGATGGTGCAGCCACCATTTTTGCGCTTGTTTGGAGCGGCCACGGACGATTCAGTAGGCATTTGATTTGTCTTTGCTCCAGTTTTCATGACACGGTTTCTCTGTGTAGACCTGGCTGGCCTGGAACTCACTCTGTAGATGAGGCTAGCTTTGAACTCAGACACCTGCCTGCCTGCTTCTGCTTCCCGAATGCTGGGTTTAAAGAACTGTGCCATTAAAGCCCGGCTCTTTTTTCTTTCCTTTCTTTTCTTTTCCTTTCCTTTCCTCTCCTCTCCTCTCCTCTTCTTTTCTTTTCTTTTCTTTTTTTAGTTTCTGTTAATTTCAAGGAGTTAGGAAGGTAGTGACTCATCCGAGGAGAGACAGAAACTAGATGCTAGATGCAGTCTCTAGTGATAACTCGAAATAAAATGTATACAAACTAAACATGAAGAATTCAAATTCGGTTAGAATAGCAGAAGAGGATTGGAGAGACGGCGAGAGACGGTTCATTGGTTAGGAGCACTGACTGCTCTTCCAGGGGTCCTGAGTTCAATTCCCAGCAACCACATGGTGGCTCACAACCATCTGTAATGGGATCTGATGCCCTCTTCTGGTGTGTCTGAAGACAGTGACAGTGTACTCATACACATAAAATAAATAAATCTTAAAAAACAACAACAACAACAAAAAAACAACTGACTTTCTTTAAAAAAAAAAAACAAAAAGAGTATCTGAAGAAGCTTGAGGATAAAGAATCTTTGGGAGGAAGATAAGATGGTTATGGAGGCAGAGAATTAAATGCTACAGCGACCCAAGACATCTACAAGTGTTGCTGGTGGGTGTGAACACAGAGAGGGTTCATTTGCTCGAAGAGCAGAAACATCTGTGGAATGTGGACTGAGAGGCCTGGGAGGGGATTGTTTTGTGACTTCATTTTTCTTCCCTGACTGTCATGCTCTGGATACCTGCAAGGGAGGAAGTGAGGCCTGTTCTCTGAATCGCTTTGATAGGACCTCAAAGACATTTGCACTTAGTGCCCTGATTTATTTTAATGTGCAGGAAGTTCTCGGCTATTTCAGAAATTAACTGTGTTTGGATATTTTGAAATCCACTGCCGAACAAAAGCCTTCTGCAAGCATTCCTTCCTCCCATCCCCTCACCTTTCGCACCCTGCTAATAACCAAGCTGGCAATTAGCTTTTGCCTGTGGCCCACGTTTGCGTTTGAAGTTGAAAACCACTTTTGAAGTTAACAAATATTTCAATAATGGACTTCAGTTACGCATACGCTTGGAAGGTAAATGTCAATTTAAAAAAAAATATTGTTACTCATCCATTTTAGATCCTTCTTAAAGAGTAATTACAGCTAGAGGTCATTCTTGTCTCCCCTAGTTTATTGAGTTGGCAACACAAAGATGTCCCTATTAGTGTTGTGGTTTGGTGTTGCTGAAGGTGGGGCCGACTCTTGATAGGGCAGAGGGGATGTCTGGGTTAGATGTGGAACAGCGTGGAGGACCAAGGAGACCCCACCCTTGCCTCTCTGTCCCAGAGAAGCAAACTTAATATGAGTTACACAAAACACTGAGTCACAGTACGCCTTGTCTAGTAAGATGGGTAGGAAGACCTGGGCTGGGCTGTCTCACCTTGCTTTGTTCTGCTGCTCATTCTGTATCTGAAGCTAGCAATTATGCACTTGGCCTGGCAGTGCAGAAGCATTCTTACAGGGGACATATGCCCACCTGTCAGCATCAGTCCCCAGGCAGTCACTAGCACTTATCTTGGTCACCACAGCACAGACGTAAAGATTTTGGTCTTTCTAGCAAGCCTTTGGATACCGCTGAATGTGTGTGGTAACGACTTTAGGTGAATTTTAACGGGCCCTAAAGCTTAAGTTACTGAATTTACCCATAACCCTGGGGGAGTCCTGACCCTGTTGGCTTGAAGTGTCCCTATTGGGATCTCAGGTTTTTTCCTTCTGACTAGAATGTTCCCTTTAACCCATCCACCCTGTCCTGCCTCCAGGAACGGTGCCCTTGTCTTCTTTTCCAGAAATCTTCAGTTTTTCCAGGTTTTATACTTTTCTCTGCTTGACTAAATCTCACTGTCTTTAAAAATAGTCTTACGTGATTTGTCATCTTTCTTTCACGGGTTGGGCCAGCAAGCCTCTGGATTCCGTTGATCCCAACAGGCAAGAATAAGATCACTACCACCATGTTTTGAGCCAGATTTGAAGTAAAGTTTACTAAGTCCTGGCCAGGGTGGTGGACACTTGCTGGATCCACACCTGGGGTTCCCAGAGAATGGCTACAAGTTCTGTAAATCAGGTGCTTACAAAGGCAAAACCCGCAAGGCTATGTGCTTCCTGCCTTTGTCCAGTCGGGGACAAGCAACATCCTGCTTAAGTGCCTCATGCCACCTGTGATCAAGCACTTCCTGTGCAGTTGGTGCAACCAACCTTGTTTACAGAAGTGAAAACACATGGTTTGTTATCTTACATGAACAACAACCCCCAGCGTTTCAGGAGGTCATCCGTTCTTGGATTTATAGCTTAGAAGGTTGTTGGTTTGTTTTATAGTTGTTTTTTTTTTTTTTAGAATTTATTTTTACTTATTCCATGTATATGAGAACACTGTAGCTATCTTCAGACACACCAGAACCCCATTACAGGTGGTTGTGAGCCACCATGTGGTTGCTGGGAATTGAACTCAGGACCTCTGGAAGAGCAATCAGTGCTCTTAACCGCTGAGCCATCTCTCCAACCCATTTTATAGATTTCTCAAAATAGTAATTTAATAGCTAGGCCATGGTGGTACATGCCTGTAATCCCAGCACTTGGGAAGCAGAGGCAGGTTGATCTCTGAATTCAAGGACAGCCAAGGCAGCCAGGGCTATTCAAAGACACCCTGTCTCAAAACAAAACAAGACAATACTGTAAACGTAAAACATAACCCTGGCCCTTGCAAATCCTCCTATTGCAGCCTCCTGAATACTAGAATACTAGAATTCCAGGCACAAACCACTGAACTCTTACATGGAGGATGGCGATCTGAAATTAAGTCCTCATGCCTGAACAGCAGGCACTTTACCCGCTGAGCCATTCTCCTGGCCGCCTGTGATCTGACATCTTCCTGATTGCCGATGTGCTGGCCTTCCTGCTGTTTGCCTTTTGCTTTTGTTGGAAAGAAGACTGACTGGTAAGTTCAGGTTGACCTTATACTTTTGATCTTCCTGTCTCCTACCCACCCGACTCCCCGGGTCACAGATGTGCCTCACTTTGTGCTGGCCTTTCCTTATGCCCTTCTCCCTATTTCTTTACAGGACTCCTTGTTAGTAGCTCCCCTTGAGATCTCCAGTATTCCTAGTTTCCTCCAAGCTATGATAATACCTTTTCTTTGTTTCTAACTTTCTGCTTATTTGTTTGTTTGGAGACAGGGTTTCTCTGTGTAACCCTGGCTGTTCTGGGCCTCACTCTGTAGACCAGGCTGTCCTGGAACTCTGAGATCTGCCTGCCTCTGCCTCCAGAGTTCTGGGACTAAAGGCGTGTGCCACCACCACTGCTGGTTTATTTCTAAGATGGTCCTCAGCCTCACAATTAGTCCTGACTCTTATTTCCCTTCTACAACCTCTTGAGTACCAAGTGAACATTCCTGGACCTCACCTAGCCATTTTCACCCTCCCCCCCCCCACACACACACATACACACTTATATGTATAAATGTTTACGAGTTTTCACCGGAAGCCAAGTACAGAAAAACTCCCAAATGTTAAATAACAGGTGGAATAAAAACAAAGAGGTTTTGTGTTAAAATAAATAAATAAATAAACTGCTGGAGGTCGTGGGGGTAGACGGTAATAACACACACACCTTTAATGGCAGTACTAGGGAGGCAGAGGCAGGTGGATCTCTTGAGTTTCAAGTCAGCTTGGTCTTCAGAGGGAGTTCCAGAACAGTCAGGGCCACACAGAGAAACCCTGTCTCAAAAAAAAAAGCTAAATTAAATTAAAACTTCAAAAAACTGCGAGAGGGCCTAAGAGTTCCCCAGGTACGCCATCTGGTCAAAAACCCACTGCTGAGGAGGTTTTAGGCCTCAGGGGCAAACTTGATACCTGCTAAATTGTCACCGTGCCAAGCTTCCTTTTAAATATGTATGTTTGTACCCACAGACAGATGCTACTTCCGGCCCCAGTCAGAGAAGTTTCTCTTTGCCGCTGGGAAAGGTGGTGAATACAGAGACATACAGCTGCTCAGGGTGCCAGGAGTGCTAGCTGAATGCTTAGCCCCAAACAGGACATATATACTCTGTCACCGCCAAGGCTCAGGCAGGGATCATCATGGAAGAGGGTGAAGAAAGATTGTGAGACTTCTAGTTAGGGGAAAACGCCGTTAAGCGCTGTATTACCAGCATAGCACAGCCAAACAAGGGACCTCACAGCCGATACCTCGGGCTATCAGGGGCCTGCACAGGACTGGATATGTTAGCAGTCAGTCAAGGATTGGGGCGGGGCTTGTGACCCCTTCCTGGTTAATGATTGGCTACTGATGGCCTCTGGGCAGAACAGACATTGGGTTTAGTTGTGTACTCACTGAGAAGCCCACAGGACTATAATGGATGCTTCTAAACCTGTGACCGCTTAAAGACAGTAGGTTCCCCGACCCAACCAAACCAGACAAAACCATGGAGACCTGAGAAATGAACTTGTAGGGAGGAGGAGTGTGCAACAGGAGCGCGAAAATTACATGGGTAGGAGAGTTACGGTAATCAGAGTGCACTTTATACACGGATGAACACGTCCGCGAACAAACCCAGTAAAGGTTATGAAACAAAAAAACAGTGAAATTATTCAGAGATTGACTGTTGGTTTGTGGGAGTTCCTTGCATTTTTGTGTCTCTGCTGATGGTAATACGAATTATAAGTATTTTTCTCCTTGGAAGTTCACCTTTCACTTCTTGCATCTTGCTCCTTTTGGAGAAGGCATAGGTAGAACAAGGTCTCACGTGCCCAGCAATTCTTTTTTTTTTTTTTTTTTAAGATTTATTTATTTGGGTTGGAGATTTAGCTCAGTGATAGAGTGCTTGCCTAGCAAGCGCAAGGCCCTGGGTTCCCCCCCAGCTCCAAAAAAAAAAAAAAAATGTATTTATTTATGATATATGAGTACACTGTAGCTGTCTTCAGACACACCAGAAGAAGGTGTCTAATCTCATTACAGATGATTGTGAGCCACCATGTGGTTGCTGGGATTTGAACTCAGGACCTCTGGAAGAACAGTCAGTGCTCTTAACCACTGAGCCATCTCTCCAGCCCCATAGACTATTCTTGAACTCATTAGGTAGCCAAAGATGAGCTGGAACCACTGGTCCTCCTGCCTCTGCCTGCCTAGTGTGAATCCTAGTGTATTCACAGGGGTCCCACACTTGGGATTTGTTATTTTCCGTTTGAAAAACCAGTTATCTTGACGTTTTGTGGAGTGTTTCATGCTACCACTTGTACCTTATCTGCCAAATGTCGATGTCTGCATAGGTGTGGATCCGTTTATTCTTGTGTGGAAGCTACGCACGCTGTCTAGTGTTGCACAGTAAGCCATGTTTGCTAACCCTTAACACGTCCTGGACTCTGGCAGGGCAAATGCTTGCCAGTGTGCCTTGGCTCTCTTCAGTTACCTTACCCTTTGACCTTCCTCTGGAGTATTAAAGCCACTGTCGGATTCTCACAAACTCACCACAAGTTCAAGTGGGTTTACAAAGAACAAAGATCAGGATGGGAAGAATTGCTACGTTTAGGATTTGAACTCTACTTGCCCAGAGATGCACCTTTTTCTTCTGGTGTAATAAAAGTTTATTTTACCTAAGTGAACTTGTTATGTAAACTTTTGCTGTTTAAATGACTTTCATATTCATTGTCTGGCTCTGCTGTGTATGTAGACACCTGGCTGCTGTTTTAGTAGCCCTCACCTCTGTTTCTTCAGACCACCTTTGCAACTCCCGTGTCTTCTTTTCTCATCCTTCTCCCCAACCTTTCTGTCTCTTTTCCACACCGTGAGCTTCAGTACTGTGTTGGGTGAAGGTGGTGCTTACCCTTGTCTATATGTTAGAGCGACTGTTTCTAATGCTCCCTCACTGAAAACACCATGTGCTGTGTGCTTCGTACGTAGCTCTGATCAAGTGGAGAGGCTGCCTCTGGTCCAGCTTGCTGAGTGTGTTGTCAATGAGTGCTGAATGTTAAGAGTTCTGTATCCTGCTGAGGCCACGAGGCACTTTTCCCCCCTCTCCGATCTGTCAGTGTGATGAATTATGTAATCACACACTAATAGATTTTCTGGAATAATACTGTTTCATGCTACTCAATGCTTTTTTATGCTACTTGGATAAATTGCACTTGGCGGTATTGTTAAGGCGACAAAATTGGGTTTTCTGATCTCTTATTTAAAATTTTGCATGCATCTTAGGAAGATATTCACACGTATTTGTGCGATTTGGTTTCTGTGTTTTCCCAGCTTTGCTCTGTCAGCTAGGAATAATTTCTTCATTTTGTTTTCTCCGTAGTGTTTGTGGGGGGGGGTAGCTGCACCTTAAAGGTTTGTACAACTGGACAGTCATACAGCTTGGTGCTGGTGCCGGATGGTCACGTGGCTCAGAGCTGGTGCGGCCAGTCATATGGTACTGACATCCAGGTTTATGTATTTTGAGGGATAAACCATAAAAGTTCCAGATTCAAGGTTTTCTTCAAGTTTTCTTTGTTGACTCATATTTTCTCTTGGTGATTCTTATTTATAAAACAGTTGTTAACATAGGGAGACAAGTTACATAGTTATTTGTACAACTTTAGAACAAAACCTGCACAGCCCCAAGTGGCAGGCAAACCATACTGACTCACTCAGAGGGATACTTCGTTTCCAGCTGTCCTCCTGCTTTTACGGTTTGCACAGCCACAGACAGAACTACTGCCAGGTGTTTGTCACAATTTATCTATGTTGAGTTTCACAGTAGTTTCAGATTATACGGACCTTCAAAAACTAAACAAGCCCAGAGCTGTACCAACTACAGACTCAATCGTGATACCATATTTTTTCGTTAAACTTGTCCATCTCCCCTGAGTTTTCCATTGTCTTACATGGGACTTCTCATGGTGTTTAATTTTCTCCCCACAGTGGGAACTGAGGACTGAACTGAAGACCTTATACAAACCAAACACCCGGCTCTTCCGCTGGGCAACATCCTCACTGGCAGAACATGAATTCAGTCTCTCTGTGTTGCTTGTTTCCTTTCTTGGTACTCTTTATGCATTTTCTATGAAAAACTATTTCTTTTATTTTTTCATTTAGGATAATGTATTTTCCCCTCATCTTTAAATTTAGTTTTACATTCATAAGTTTGCGTGTATGTGTGCTACAGTGGCACGCACATGGAGGTCACAGGACAGCTAGAGGGAGGCACTTCTCTCCTTCCACCATGTGGGTGCTGGGGATTGAACTCAGGATGTCGGGATTGGCAGCAGTGCTCTTACCTGCTCATCTGTCCCTCCACCCTCATTCCTATTTCTCATACTCTGTTGTTTTGTTTTTACTCTTTTTGAGTGATGTTTAAATTACCGGCTTGGGGATTATTATTTTCTTCCCCAATGTGCATTAAAACATGGAACGTTTTAAGCAGTAAGTTAATTGACTCACATTTATTCACTATCTAGTGCTTCCCACCTAAGACTACAGCCAGGTTGGGCATCTAGAGTGCATGCACGTGAACGCCAAGGAATGTGCACACAAGAAGGCCCACCAGCAAAACTTGAGCACTAGAAGCAAACATGGGGAGCTCTCCCAGCCATAGGTCTTATACACCTGTCTTAATAAATTAGTTGATAACTGAAGGAAGGCTAACGTCTCCTAAGCATTGCTAATATAATTTATAGTCTCCTCTGGCTCACGATCTGGATGGCCCACCATGTCTGTATCCAAGAAGAGAGACAGAAATGGATTATCTTTTCATCTTAATTTTTTATTTCATCATAATAAGATAAAACTCTTGGACCGCTGTTGAAATTTACCGTATCGTTTAATAGAGGGCATGTTTTTTTCTTTTTCATTTTTTTTTCTTCTGAGTGGCCTGGAGTAAGGCTCAGTCCTCACTTGTCCACGGCTTGCCTGGCCTCTGTGAGGCACTGGGTTTGATTCCTAAAACCACCCCCACCCGCCACCCTCAAAAAAGACAATTGGGTCTATCTCAGTGGGTTTTCTAATCAATGTGTTTTTTCCCCTTTGGGTTAGGCTTAAGAGTCTTGGGAGTCATTACTAAGCTTTCCTTCAGTTATCAATTAATTTATTAAGACAGGTGTATAAAACCTATGGTTGGGAGAGCGCCCCATGCTTGCTTCTAGTGCTGAAGTTTCCTGGTAGGACTTGTTATGTGCACATCTCTTGGTGTTCACGTGCACACGCTCTAGTTGCACAACCTGGCCATAGAGTGACACTGTCATAGGCTGTGCATACAGTCTGCTTCATTAAGTAATGGTAAGTAGTTTGACAAAGTGACTCGGACAGTTGGGAATCCTACCAGCCGTGGGTGGTTGAGCGGGTCCTGGCTAACAAGGCTTAGTGTGCATTTACTGAATGGTGACTGAAACTCCACTTCTTGATGATGACTTCTTCCTCCACATGGCTGCCAGTGCTCCATCCCAGTGGTCAGGCTGCCTGCTACCCTGCTGCGCTCACAGTGCGTCATTTTTGCTATTGCTTTCCCATGTTAGTAACCGGTGCCATTGTGAAGCTGTTTCCATCACCCTTGGTGTCTATCAGCCCCTTTTAATCCCATCTCTTTGTAGGTCTGCTCGAACACCAGAAAGCTGAAAGCATCCCAAATCAGTTATCTAGGGTGACGTCATCTTCCAGTGAGTCTGTTCTCGTTCCAGGTTCTTGGCCACAGCAGCCTGGGATGACATCAGTTCACAGTCAAGGAGTAAAGTAACTCAGTGTCCACAAATCCCTGTGGGCACCTGCCAACTTCTGGCTCTTTCTTCGGGCTCCCAGTGTAGACAAGGGAGAAGACACTCAGCTTCCCGACTCTGGGGGCGGGGGCCTGGACTGGCTTCCTGGACGACGATGATTTGGGTGGAATCCCAGTTTGCTCAGCCTCATTCTCTGGAGGGAATGGCTGCTCCCACTGGGAGCATGGCTGCAGTTTCTCAGCTTCTCAGCCCCCATTCCCAGAGCCTCGGATGGTTTTCTTGGTCCTCTGCCAGATGTCTGATGCCTTGAAGGCTACACCCATTATAGTTCTGCTTTCACAGGGAGGACAGATCTGAATTACCTCACCTACCAGCCCCCGGGTCTGAGTTCCCTTGGTAGATAGACATTTTTCTTTTGACCTCCCTGTGAGTGCATCTTTTGTGGAGTTCATGGGGCCATCTTTCTATACAGTTTAAACTCCAGTTCAGCTAAGCGGACGTGGCATTCCGTGTACTTACTTCTGATGCCCTGTGTGATATATTTGGCCGTGTTTCTGTTGTCTTTCTCCTTTGTATTTGCCCGGTTCCTAGTTTTCAGATTTTTTATTTCTTGGGGTTCTTAATCATTTTTTTAAATGTCTTTCCTTAACAGAACCCATTTAGAATGCTTTTGAGTTTCTATAATTTCTATTAGGGTGATGATCCAGCAAGATACTTGTTTGACCATCCATTCCAACCTCATTTACCTGTTCACTTGTTCACTGTCAGGTTTGATGACGTAGTTGGACGTCGTTTCTGATCTGACCTGTGAGAAGTATTCCTTAAGGTGGCAAAACCAACTAAAAGTAGAAATGAGGCAAAAATGTTAGATGTTACGTCATTATCCACTACACACACGGTGTCCCGCAGATAATTGTTCATTCAGTTAGTTCCACGTGGTTATTTGTGGGACTTTCTCTGCGTGTGAGACTAGAGCAAAGATCACACAGCCAAGTTGAAAAACAAAGGAAAGTAAAATACCCCCAGTGTTTGCTGATGGACTCTGACCTTCCTGCCTGTCCTGTAAAAGTACACAAAAATATTTCCATTCCTTTGACCTTGTTTTTCTTCAGATTTATTTAGTTTTTCAATAAGACAGATAGTTTCGGGGCTGGAGAAATAGTCCAGAAGAAAGACCCAGGTTCAGTTCCCAGCACACACGGCAGCTCACAACCTTCTGAACCTGCAGTTCCGGGGGGGTCTGATATGCTCTCCAGCCTCCTAGGGGTGCACAGATACCCATGCAGGCAAAACCCGAATATACATACAACAGAGACCAAACAAACAAATAAGCTTATTGCTAATTCTGCCGCGGTGAGTATGGGGGGTATGCTGTACTGACCTAGACCTGTTACCCCCTGGCTCCTCCCTCCTTCCTCTGGTCACCAGGGGGTGCTGTCCAGGACTCTGCTCAGTGCAGCACCCAGCAAAGACAAAACAGTGGAAAGAAAGATAAGAGCTTGAGAGAAGAGCTGCCCACAGGACAAGGGCGTTAACCCCCATTTTGCCTTCTTTCCTGAGGTGGTCAAGGTCTGCCTCTCTATAATAAAAATCACTGAACTTTGTCCTTTCGGTGGGTGAGTTTTATGGTCTGTGAAATATGCATCAATAAAACTGTAAAAACAGAAAAAAGTCTGACCTATCAGAAAGGTGGAAGGGGAACAACACACCCGAGCCTGCCAGCTCAGCGTGCACTGTGATCTCCTACAGAACGTCCCTCAAAGTCCTCGTGTTGGAGGTTTGGTCCTTAGCAAGCTGCTGGGGGTGGGAGGGGGGGTTGTAGGGGTCCTTCAAGAGGTGGAGGCAGGGGAATGCTTCCCTTCCTTGAAGGGGACTGTGGCCTCCAGGCGCTTCCCCTCTCTGTTTCTCAGCTGCTGTGAGGTGAGCAGCCTGACCCACATGGGTCCCATCACGATACACCGTGAGCCATCACAATGCAGAAGCAGGGCCAGGGAGCACGGGCAGACACCACTGAACCCTGGAACAAACCATTCTGTCCAACTTTAAAGCTACCAGGATGGAGAGAGCTACTGACAGGGAGACAGGTACCCTGCTGGGTACTGCTTACAACAGTGTCTCTGGATGTCTCAGGGCTCCTGTGCCTTGGAGCTTCCCATCACGTTTAACAGCAGCAAACAGATCTCTCTTTTATTTTCATTGTTAAAAAAGGCAGTGTCTACGACAGAAAACATGCTATCATGGGTCAGCAGCAGGTAGATGCTGTCCCCACACACCTTCTGAAGATGAGAACGTACAGATGTGTTAACGTTAAACATCTTGAGGAATCAGAGCAGACCAGGGGATGTTGCAGAGCACAGGGTACCTCCCTACTCTGACAGATTTGGGTGAGGCACTCAGGGGAGGCTGAGTTCCTACTTGAGTGGATTTCCCAGTGTGGTGCAGCATCAGGGTGCCTTCTGTGCTGCAGTCAGGGATGCTCAATGGAGACCACAGCCCTGCAGTGTTGAGGGGCATGAATGTCAGACTGCAGTCTCCCACCGAATGATCATCCCAGAATCACAGTGGGGTGGGGGGTCGGTAAGGAATCCATGTAAAATTACACGGTGTATTTCAGAAAATAGGTGAATTTTGTGGCCCCAGAAGCAGAAAATACTATGCTAAGCGCCATCTTTTGTCCATTTTTCTGTTATTATAACAAAATCCTGGAGACTGAGTAATGGATAAAGAACAGAAGTTTACTTGGCTTACGGTTATGGAGGCTGGGAAACCCCAGGGCCTGGCACCAGCCTCTGGGAGGCCGTCTTGTAGCATCATGTCGTGAGACATACCACCTAGTCAGAGAGACCTTGCTTGAGTAGCCAAGCTCCTCCTATATTCATCCATTAACCCATTAATGGACCCATCCACTCTGGAGATCAAAGTTCTCAGCACTTCTTAAAGGCCCCACTTACTTTAAGGGGGGAGACGAGAGGGATATAACATAGCAACGATGATGCTCTGGTCTATACCTATAAACCACTCTCTAGAGCCAGGCACACCTTTAATCCCAGCACTTGGGAGGCAGAGGCAAGTGGATCTCTGAGTTTGAGACTGGCTTGGCCTACAAAGTAGGTTTCAGGACAGCCAGAGCTGTCGTGTCTCAAAACAAAACAAAAAACAAAAACAAGCCACTCCAGACAAGAGACGTGAAACTTTGGTTGTGTGGCAGAACCCACCCTTGGCTTGTTTAGTGTGACTGGTGTTTATTAAATGAAACAATGTCTCAGGAAGCTGCTGGCAAGGGTGGACACTGCCAGCATTCCCAGGGATTAACCTTGCAGTTTACAGCCAGGGTGTGCTGGTTCAGCCCTTGCATTCCATGGATCTAAGAACACTGGCATTTCAGAGTGGGGCCTGTCAGGTAGAAATCATGACTGTCCTAGTGGCCTGGACCCTACTGCATTCCTAGGATAAGGGGCGGGCTGCAGATTAGCACACTGGATCTGGAATGTGATTCAGAATCTAGTTTCTTGGGAAGGGCCAGAGACTGGCCACCCTATCCTCTGATCAGCCCCTGTTCCTGAAGCCCGGAGATGTTGACTCATTACACCAGTACAGTGGCTCTTAAGGAAGGACATGGTGTTAGAGAAAGAAAAGAATGTGCTACATCTGGAGATCAGTATGGAGGTTACAGAGGGAGGGCAAGTGCTGGCTTGGGCCCTGCTTTTCTTACAGATTGTGAATGTTTTTTCTGTATATCACAGTCTCTGAAAGTAATACTTTCCTGTCCTTTGCCTGGGCATATTATGGGATTATTCCTGTTTCTTATCTTGTCCAGCCGGGTATCGTGGCTCCTGCCTGCTCTCCCAGCCCTTGGGAGGCAGGGCAAGATGAGAGTGAATTCCAGGCCAGACAAGGCAGCACACTGAGTTCCAGGCCAGTCTGTATTCCTTGGTGAGACTGGAGATGTCTCTAGGAGGTGAAGGAGAGAGAGAGAGGGAGATGCCACCCTTCCTCAATTAGAATAGCTCTTACCAAATAGCAAACAGATAAAGTGAAACAATAAAATTCTGTTGAGAGGCCACAGAGCAAAGGAATTCTCACGTATGTTTGGTAGAATGTAAACGGGTAAAGCTAGTGTGGGAAGTGATATGGAAATTCCCCCAGCAGTAAAAATATAACCACCATGTGATCCAGTAATCCCATTTCTTAGTGTGGACCCAACAGAAATGAAGTCAGCATGTTGGAAGACACCCACATTTCCATGCTTCCCATAGCAGCATGCACAGTAGAATAGCCAGGATAAGGAATTAAATGTCCACTCAGGGACATTCAAATGCCATAGTATAGACTTCAGCTGTGAAACCCTGTCGTTTGCTAAGCCGGGCAGAGAATGACAAACACTCTGTGATCCTGCTGGCCATGGGGCCTGAAGTAGTTGGTTACACGCACGTGAAGAATGGAATAGCAGCTAGAAGGGACTGGGGAGAAGGGGGAGGGGAAGGACGGGGACGCAGTGGGTACAAGGTCACCATTTGTAAGAGTTAAGTTCTTGTGTCCTCTGGCACAGCAGCAGGGTTAACAGTAACACGTCACGTGCTGCTTTAGTCAGAAGAGAGAATTCGGGGTGACCTCAACACAAGGGAGTCATGAAACCATGCAGACGGTGGGATGTACTAATCACCCTGGGTTGATCACCGCCCAGATATAGACATAAGCAAGGCATCGTATTGAGCTGTGGGCACAGATATTATTTGTGAATTAGATTAAAATATCTGAAAGCATTTAACTCGTCTGCAGTTTTTCTCCCATCATAAAATATATCATTTTAGAATAAACCTTTCCCTAGGCTTTTATACTGCCTTATGATATCAAAAAGATAATCCTTATGACAGCAAAAAGACAATCCGCGGATCAAGAGTTAAGAGTTTGTATCTTCACTGTTGGAGTGCTCAGACTCCTTCTAGTGAGGGCAGTGATGAGTTAGAATTGGCTTGCCACCCATGGATGGGGAAACATGGGCAGAAAGTACATTTAACTGTGAGAATGAATGCAGTGGAGGGGAGGGGAGGCAGAATGGTTCAAAAGGTTTTCAGCACTTGGGAGAGTTTTGCTTTTCAGTGAGATACAGTCCGTACACCATGCCCTCAATTAACGTGTACAACCAAAGGCACTTGGGATGTTCGTTACGATGCAAACATGACTGTCATCCCATTCCACACTGTTGAAGACTTCATGACAAGAAACTCGTGCTAGTTAGCAGGCAGGAGTCTCCGTCACTGTCATGAACCCACCTCTTGTCTAGGTGGTCACTCTGGATATCCCATATCAGTGTAATCATGTGATATATGGCCTCGTGTGTCTGCATGGCCTCTTTCACTCAGCAGTGTTTTTAAGGATTATCTGTCTTGTAGCAAGTCTCAGTATTACACTCCTGTTTGTTACTGACAGGAGTATGATTAGCTTTCTTTTTTTATTCTTTGGTTGGGTTTTGTCTTGTTGGCTTGGTTGGTATGTATTTGTTTGTTTGAGACAGGGCTTCTCTGTTTAGCCCTTGGCTGACCCGAGACTCACTTTGTAGACCAGGCCTCAGACTCATGTAGATCTGCCAGCCTCTGCCTCCGGAGTGCTGGAACTAAAGGATTCACCATCACTACCTGGCCCTCAGTTTTCTTTCACTGTAACAAGCCATCAGAAGTAACCAGCTTTAAAAAGGAGGCTCGCAGTTTGCAACCTACTTACTGCCAGTGCAGCCCAGTACATCACGGTAAAAGGGTGTGGTTATCTCATGACCCAGAACTGAAAGAGGAGACTGAAGTCCCACAATTCCTTTGGTTGTCACACCCACAGTGACCTAAGAACTGCCACTCACTCCCAGTTCCCAAAGGTGGGTTCCATCATCTCTCAGTAGCAGCACAGTGGGGGCAGAGCCTTTGAACAGACACTTGTGGCCATTGCAAATCGACATAAACCCGATGTTTCCATATCAGCCGAAGAGGCCTGTAAGGCTTTGGTGACAGGAGGGGAGAAGAGGGCTGGACTGGAGGCACTGATGGAGAATTCTGGTGGTGCCTGCACCAATTTCCTTTGTTCCTCGTGTATTTAGTGGTCATAGCAGTAGCCTCTGTGGAGTATGCCAACTTCCATTCACCTATCTGTGACCAGTGGGCATTGAGCACAGCTAGGGTGGGTTTGTCTTTAAATATTTACATTATTGACTTCCGTGAGTAAATTTCTCAATGTGCATCTGACGTGTAAGGTAGGAGCAATGTAATTTTCCCCACCATTCTGGGGATGGGCTTTGTACATGCAGGGTTAGCGCTCTGCCACTGAGCTGCATTCCCAGAGCCCAGTTCACATTTTGATGCAAAGGGCCTCCTTTTCACAAAAGGAGCAGGGAAATTGCACCACGGCCAAAGGGTCCTACATCTTCAAGGAGTTCTTGTGTGTGTGCATGTGCTTGTGTGTGTGTGTGTGTGTGTGTGTGTGTGTGCGCGCGCGCGCGCGCGCGTGCACGAGTGCCTCTGGGTGGGTGTGCACTTTGCTGTTGTCATTGAACAGTTTTTTTCCATATAATTTTGCCATTTGTGGTTTTCTTTTTTAAAGACTTATGTGAGGTTTTCAGGTAAGAATTTAGACTTCCTGTAGTTGAGTAGTTCAGCTCTCCAGTGTTCTTGTTGCTTCCCGTTGAATTCCACAGCCAGTGGTAATGTCGTAATTCTGTTCATCGGCTTCATCCACTGGTAACCTGGGCACGATCTCCTCGTCATTTGTTTTGTTCCCTTACCATTTCCTCTCTACGTTTTTTCCTGTGGCTTCTAGTAACCACTTAATTTCTTTTAAAATGCCACCTTCCGTGTTACTCTTCAAAATATTTATTCTTCTGCTGAGATGAGAAACTTACAACCCTCAATTAGACATTTTCCCACACAGCTAACCCTTGCATTTTCACACCAATTATTTCTTTTCACTTTAACTAATTTTAGAAGAGTCTGAACTGCTAGCTGAAGACTTCCTCGGACGATGAGATGACATAGCCCCTTACGGATGTGTTCATTTGTAGCCTACGGGCCAACCTACACATGAAAACAACTGGTTATCAAGTCAATAGACTAGTGCTTGCTGATTTACACACTTTGTCGTTTCTGTGTTTCTGAATGGTTTGTTTTTCGATTTACCCAACTCCTGGTTTTTCTCTTTCTCTTATGGGGAAGGAGCTAGAAGCTACATTTAAAATTTTTCTCTTTAGAGAAGATCTTTTTTGTTACTTTTGTTCTGTTTTGTTTTGTTTCGAGACAGGGTTTCTCTGTGGAGCACTGGCTGCTGAAACTTGCTCTGTAGACCAGGCTGGTCTCGAACTGGGAGATCCACCTGCCTCTGACTCCACCTCTGCCTCAGGAGCACCCGGATTAAAGGTGTGCACCAACATGCCGAGCTTGAGATCTTTATTTTTATTCCATGCATTATGTCACCGTGGACAGTCATGGTGAGAAGCATCTGTCTTGGGACTCAGAGGGACTCCGTCTCTGAACATTATTTCTGGAACTTTGCGGTTGTGAAGCCAGCAAATGACATTTATACTAAGCCATGACTATGAATATTATATATAGGTATTGGTGTTAAGAAACCATTACAGGGGCTAGAGAGATGGCTCAGCAGTTAAAGACCTCTGGCTACTCTTGTAGAAGAACTGGTTTCCATTCCCATCACCTACGTGGCAGCACACAACCATCCGTAACTCTAGTTTCAGGGGACCTAACACCCTCCTCTGGCCTCCAAGGGCACCTATACACATTCAGGCAAAACACTATGCACATAAAATAAAAATAATATATTTTTTAAAAGAAGCCATTATAACAAAGATATAGCTAACTATATAGAGACTGTCTCATATATAAATATATATAATATATAATGTATATTATATAATATATCTATGAGTTGATACAGTGTTTAATATACAGGAGGACCTGGCTCTGATCTCCAGCACCATATAAACCTGGTGTGACAGCACATCTATAATCCTAGCACTTAAGAGGTGAAGACAGAAAAATCAGGAGTTCAGGGTCATATGATACTCTGTCTCAAGAAGGAGAAGATATTACAACAACATCAGCAAGTTTCTGTGTGTCAAGAGAAGTAGTAAAAGAGAAAACAAAAGGCAAAGAAAGGAGTGTGTTATACAACTCCTGTGTTATACAAATGATTTCGTGAATGTAAGTTGAATTACTAACAACCAAAGGTTCTCAGAGCTGGCGTCTGAGGGGTGGAGGCCATGTTTACACTGTCCAAGGCCTTGACTTCGATCTCCAGCATCCAGCAACAACAAAAATAAAATGCCAGGGTCAGGCACTAGCTGGGGACGGCTCAGAGGTTAACAGCACTTGCAGAAGGCCCAACACCCATGACAGAAACTCAAAACTGCCTGTAACTCCACCTCTTTCTTCTTGGCCTCTGCAGACACCTTTGTATACATGTGTACATGCACAGACGTAACATTCACATATACATACATTTATACACATGAGTACATACATGTGTACATGCACAGACGTAACGTTCACATGTACATACATTTATACACATGAGTAAATAATAAATCTTTAAATAAAGAAGTGGTGCAGTGCAGACACGTTTAAAAGTAACTGAGGTATGTGGTATTAGCTGTCTGCTCTAAATAACCCAGTTGCAGCTTTCCTAAGTGGAGATAAGAGAAATCAGTTCACACTGATAATTGGGCGATTGAGGGCTGGGGAGATTGGCTCAGTGGGTAAAGTGTCTCCAGATTGAACAATATGAGTTTGGTCCCCAAAAACCACATGCATGTGGGAAAAAGACCAAGAACAGATTCTGCAGAGTTATGACCTCCACATCTGCATGCAGTCAAACACACACACATGTATATATCTTAAACACACAACACACACCCCCAACTCCACACATATATATCCTACACACACATACACACACATCACACACACACACACACACACACACCATCACACACCATCACACATAGTGACTTTTCAAAGACTGTGTGTGTGTGTGTGTGTGTGTGTGTGTGTGTTAAAATAATAATAAACTATTAGCTATCAGAGTGTATAGAATGTGGTTGAAATAATGTCTTGGAAGATTCATAGCATAAATGTCTATGGGAACAAATTGAAAATAAATAAAAGTGATGGACCAAGCATTAAACTCAAGAAAATAAGCTAAACAAAATAAGCTAAAATTGGATCAGGTTAATAAATGCAAAAGTGGAACCTACTCAGTGAACAGAAACAAAAGACTTAGTAAAGCAAGGAACTTGTCCAAAAGAAAAAAAGAAAAAAAATTGAGCCCACTTAACTAAAATGAATTGGGGAACGATGGTGCCTTCGTTAGCTTTAATTATCAACTTAACACTGTCTAGAGTCATCTGATAGCAGAGATGCAGATCAGACTGGCCTGTGGCTATGTCTGTGTCTTCATTAACTGATGCAGGTATGCCCAGCCCACTGTGGGTGGCACCATCCCTGGGCAGTTAGTCCTGGATTGTGTAGTATAGCTACGTAAGTGAGCCAGCAATCTCTGTTTCTCCATTGTTTCTGCTTCAAGTTCCTGCTTCAGTTCCCACCTTGACTGTCCTTAACGGTGAACTATGACCTGGAAGTAAATGCCAAGTAAGTCTTTTCACCATTAAGTTGTTCTTAGTCACAGAAATGGGAAGAAAACTAGGGCAGATATATAAATATATCAAAATATGATACAGTGGGGGAAAATAACTATTAAAACAGGAGAAAAATGTATCCTTTTCATAACTTCAAATATTTTTGAAAACATAGATGCAAAAGGAACTTCCTATGATAACTGTGAAAATGTAACTTACTCAAATGGTATCAGTAGAGACAGGAACACACAAGAACACTGAGGAAGAGCTTTGATAAGGTTGTTCCATGCACAGATGGTGTCTTGGTCGTCCTGTCCCTACCCCCACCCCCCAGAACTGCCCCCAGTCCATAAAACTCACATAACCCAGGGCTTCTTCCCAGATCTCAGCGAGGAAAGGAAAGTTTTGGCATCTTCTAATGAAGTGACTATAATATTAATATTAAAGTCTGATACTTTACCAAAATAAGGGGGAGGGGCACTAAGGAACAATTTTACTTACCAACATCAGTGCACGCTTTAAGTAAAACGTTAACTGACAGAATTCAACGGTATATTAATGGGCTTATTTCTAGAATTCTAATACAATCCATAAATACAATGTCTTTTAACAATTGGTTGATGTTGTCATTTGACAATTTCATATGTATATAATGTGCTTCGAATACTTACCTCTTTCCCACTCATCCCTGTAAACCTCTTTTCTCCCTATCGGTCCCTCCCCAGGTTCATGACTTGGATTTGCGATGACTTGGATTTGTTTTGTGACCCATTTAGTTTAACTGGAGTCCATTGGGTTGGAAGTGTTCATTGGAGCCTGCTGGGGTTGTTGGTGGGGACACAACTGTCTCTTTCAGTTGTTGTTTATGGTGCTGTGTATCAAACTCTTGACAGGCAAGTTCTCCTCCACTGAACCACATCTTTAGTACACCCCCACCCCCCCAACACCACCACCACCCCCACCCCCACCACCACCGCCATCAGCAAGGTGTCCCAGTATGGGATGTAGGACCCAGAGCCTCAGACCGTTAATGCAAGAACTAGCATTTGCCTATACACCCAGCTCCTCGGGGAGGGTATATGTTGGTTCCTGGTCTCAGAGTGTTTAGCCTATGACTGCTTGGCAGAACCTTACGGCAGACAGAGGGCTTATGGGGGAGAGCTGTTCTCTTCAGCCAGCAGGAAGCAGGGAGTGAGGAGGGGAGGGGAGGGAGTTGGGGCGGGGAGGCGACTGAGGGCTTTCAAAGCCTTCCCCCTTAGTGACTTGCATCCTCTAACTTGCTTCTGCCAAAGTCTACATAATTTCCACAAATAGTGCCACAAGCTGGGGACCAAGAGTTCAAAACACGAATTAATAGGGACAGTTCTTATTCAAACTATAACAATAAAACAAAATTCTTGATTTTTGAGTCTAAGGGGTGAAATTCAATCAAAATGTCTCATTAAAAAACATACTGTTGGGCTGGAGAGATGGCTCAGAGATTAAGAGCACTGGCTGCTCTTCCAGAGGTCCTGAGTTCAAATCCCAGCAACCACATGGTGGCTCCCAACCATCTGTAATGGGATCTGATGCCCTCTTCTGGCCTGCAGGCATACATACAGGCAGATGCTGTAGTAGTAGTAGTAGTAGTAGTAGTAGTAGTAGTAGTAGTAGTAGTAGTAACAACAACAACAACAACAACAACAACAACAACAATAATAATAATAATAATAATAATAATAATAATATACCACACTGTTAAAAGATACATGAAAATGGCAATGAGCAAAACACATCTTGGAAGATTTAGGCCATGGGACGACAGTGGACCTCTAGCCCAGGAAACAGGCTGAGGAGATGGAGGCTCTCTCCATCTCCAGCTGAGGTGTGATAGCTCATCTTGTATGTCAGCCTGCTGGGGCGCTGACCTCAGCTCCTGGTGATGTTCCTGGCAGGCAGGAGCTGCTCAAGTTGTTTTCTGCCTGTTTGTTCCCAGGGCCCTCATAGTTCCTGACCTCCTGTGCTGGTAGGGAATGCGCTGCAGGCTGGAGAGGGAGTGGTTGGTTGGTGGAGAGAAGAGAACAAAGAAGTAATTTTGGCCCGCACTCCACATCTTCCTGAAGTTCAAGCATCTAGGAGGGCGGCGTGCAGGGATGAAGATAGCTTAGTCCAAGGAAACAATTAGTAACTTCAAGGCAGCTGGGTTCAAAGGGGAGCCGTGGGTGAGCAGGGCGTCCCAGGTGTACGGAGAGTCGGGAAGCTTGAAGGAGGGTTAGCTAATGAATCACTCACAGGGACACTGAAATTATCCCAGGCCACAGAAGTCTTTCTCCGCTGCCTCCAGTGTTTCACCAAAACCATAAAGAAGTTGAAAGGGTTTTACAATAAACGCGCCTGTACAGAAAGCCTGGATTCTACTCCTCTCGGTTTGCTTCGTTCGGATGTCCGTCTGTACATCCACCGTGCATTTTTACTCTTTCCGATTCATTTCAAGTGAATCGAAGATAGTGGCATGTGCTTCTCTCTTCCGGGAATTTTAGGAATTTAAGGTAAGAGCAATCAAAAAGCTAATAGACAGATGGGGCAGCGCTTTAAGTCGGGTCAGGAAGTCGCCTGGCTTTACGTGCAAGCCATGACTCAGTGTTTGAACAAGCCTCAGGAGCCACCCTCCTGTCCTTGCTCAGCAAGAGCAGCAGGCCCCGGCCGCTGACTCCTCCAGCTGGCATGCACCACCCCTCCAATATTGCACCATCACCGGTCTCTGCCCAGCAAAGACAAACATTCCTCGGCACCTAGAACACAGCTGGGACCAAAAGGCAGCCAAGAAAAGGAAGTGGCTGTTTGCAAGCAAAGGCTGAGGCAGTGTGCTCTGAGTGCAGTCACTGCTTAAGCGCGTCAAAGCGTAGACTTTAGCTTTATTCAAGCCTTTAGCTTCCGCTTCCTCTCCTTCCCTTGTTCCAATCTGAGGCTGACTGACTTCAATAGTTCTGGTGTCTGTCTGTTACTGTGAGTGTAGAGAACAGTACAGCTGAGGTGAACTCCAAGACGGTCAGTTATATGTAATTAAATGCTAAAGGAAAAAGGTCATTTGCTCCACTTCTATCTGTGTGGAAAACGAACCCAGTGTCGGTCCCTGAAGCAGACCCAAGTCAGAGTGTGCACTGAAACCTTTGTGATCTGAGGCCCTGTCACATTCTTTACCTGGCCCTGCCTCAGTTTCTCCATCCCTACATGAGGTTGATGGGGCTTTCTCTGTCTGTCTGGCCTAGGAAAATTGACATTACAGAACAGTACTGTTATAGGACATTGTCTGGAGTCTCATCTCCCTTGCAGAGTCTCGTGTTAACTTCCCACCACAGAGAGAAGAAAGAGGCCCCATAGATCCAGTCATGTAGTACGTGGGTGCTTAGTCCTGCTGGGAAGTTTCCCCTGGGAAGAATCCACCTACTGAAGGGTGCAGAAGATTTGGGAACTCCTCAGGGAATGCTTGTACCTGGACTAACTGGGCGAGGAGGTCTGGTCCTGAAGTCCGGACAACTACTGTCCTTCCCCTTCTGGAGCCTGACCCTGCTCTGTCACTCAGCCCGTTGCTCTCCCTGCTCTGGGTCCCTGCCTCTGTTCTAGCCCACCACCAGACTTCACTCCGCTCATTTTCCCCAATTTGCTCATTATCCGTCTCCTTATGAATGAGAACTCCATGATGGTAAGAACTGGGTGTCTTTGTTTTTGTTATGTTTTGATTTGTTTGAGACAGGGACTCCTGAAGCCCAGGTTGAGCTCAGACTCCCTGTGTAGCCTTAAACTCCTGATCCTCCTGCCTTCCTCTTCCGAGAGCGCTGGGATCTTAGGCATGTGCTACCACACCCAGCTAGGAACTTTGTTTTATCACCCCTGTGTCACCAGCGCCCAGAAAAGAACAGTGCCTGGCACACGGCAGACACGCAGTACAAATCATAAAGTAGATGAATGAATCACAGGCCCAACGCAAGGTCAGAATGCAAGGCCTCTGCTCCTGAGACGTCTCTGCCTATCCCCTGCGTTGGCTTGGGAGAGGGGACCCAGTTCGCCTCCATCACGGCTGGTGGATCGGTGATTCGCTTCAGTATAGAATTCCAGCTTGTGCATTATTTCCCTTTGAAGTCTAAGCACACTGTCCGTGTGTGTTGCTTCTCTTTTCCCTGAGAGGGAGAGGGCTCACTTCTCCGTTTCCCCTGGGATGTGCTCTCCTCCCTGTCTTTGTGCACCAGCGTTGACATGATCTCATATTTAAGGACACGGCTTCTATTGTTTCTTTAATTAAATGCCTTCTTTCTCTTTCTAGGGAAATCCTGTTAATTGGGAACATCCACATCCATTCTTAACTGTCTAAGACTGTGTCTCTGCAGCCCAGGCTGGCTTCAGACTCAGCGATGAAGCTCAGGCTGATCTTGACCTTCTCCTCTTCCTGTCTCTGCCACCTACGATCTGGGATTGGAAGTTTGAGCTGCCACACCTGGTTTATGTAGTGCTGGGGCGGGCGGGGGCGGGGGTGGGGGTGGAGTGAGCCCAGGGCTTTGTACACTGGGCAAGCACTCTCTGCTGTGCTACATCTCTAGCCCTGGTCTCCCATTTTATACTATTTGCCTGGAGAGTTCTATGCCTTTACTTTCAACCAGCCTAGCGTGTTTTATTTATGATGATTTTTTTTTTTTTTAATTTTCAAGAGCCCTTCCTTCCTCGTGTTGGTTTCTGTCTATCACGCTGTAAAGTTTTTCTACAGTAACCTCTAACCCTCTGTTATCTGTTAACCCATGAGTCACTAGAAAGCAGGAACACTTTGAGATATGAACACTCCCAGGTTCACAGCAGTATTATTCAAAGTAGCCAACCGGTAGGAGCAAGCCAGCACTCACTGACAGATGGATAGATATCTAGCCTTTACCAGGGAGGCCGTTCTGAAATATGCCACAGTATAAGTGTTCCTGCCAGAAATGACACCAGTAGAAGAAGTCAGGTGTCACAAGCAACAGATAATTGAGAGTCCACTCACATGAGGCATCTAGAGGTCTCACAAATGATTGCCAAGGCTGGGTGAGAGTACAGGACTCGGGCAATAGTGTCCAGTGACAACGGTGTTTAAGCTTGAGAAGATGGCCGTCTCCACGCTGCCTGATGTTGCTGGCTGCACGGTGTGAATGCACCAAGCTGGAGCTGGACCGTTCCGAATGGTTAGGGTGGTGAATTTTACAATAAAAAAGGAAGACCCAGTAGCTGTGTTGGAAGCTCTTGAACAAGCGTGTTCCCTGAGAGAAGCTTCTGTGCTGGGTCTGAGGAGGTCCTGGGGTCGTGCACCAACTAGACTTCTCCGTGCATCCCTGTGTCTTCCCCACCTTGGCTCTTTGGCTGAGTTCTGCTCACCACCCACAGCTGAGGCTGGTGGGTGGGAGGTGCTCAGAGCGGAGGCCACCTGCCAGTGCCCTCACCAGCAGCTGCTTCCCTATCCTGTCCACCTTCTCTGCCCAGTTTCCAACCCCTCCAAAGAGTGTTACTTCTGAATCTATTGGATTGTTTTTTGTTTTTTGTTTTTTGTTTTTTACTTGATTGAAGGCGTTTTGTGGGTGGTGGGGTTGGAGGGAATTCAAGAGAGAAACGATAACGTGTAGCTGTTTCTTAATTAGAAGTTGGTGTGGGTAATTTTTAATAGTCGCATTTATATAATTATAGGCATAATAATATTCCTAATCTACTCACACCCAGAGGAAAGTTCAAGATGTTTTTATCAGTTCATCTTATTGTGCACATAATCAAGAGGTCAAGTCAGAATCTTAAACTGCTTAGCGGTGGCGAGGCGCTTCGGTGGGTAAAGGTGCTTGCCACCAAGCCTGACAGCCTGAGTTCCGTCCCTGAGACCGAGATAAGGGACGCAGAGAACAGGCTCCCGAAAGTTGCTTTTTGACCTTCACAAGCACGCCCTGTGGTGTGGTACATTGCCTGGCACCTCCCTCACTATAACAAAACTACTGAGCTTCAGATAACTACTGCAAGTCATTGTGCCCAGCTGAGCTGTGTCCTCTGTGTCCTGGTGGGACAAGACCTCCCTCCCACTCTCCCTCCCCCTCTTCCTCCCTGTCTTCCTCCCTCTCTTCCTTCCCCTCCCTCCCTCTGTACCTCCCTCTCTCCCTCCCTTTTACCCTTCCTTCCTTTCTCCTTCCCTCCCTCCCCATCTCTCTTTTCCATGTTTTAATTTTTTTCTTCCTTGACAGCGAAACACTTGTAAAATGTATTTTGGCCATTTTCACCTCCCATTACCTTCTTTCCTCCCACCCCCCCCTTTAATGACCCCTTCTTCCTAATCAATCCCCACGCTGCCTACATGTCTTTTTGTTGTTTTGGGTTTTGTGAGCCCCTGAGTTGAACTGGGTTTTTGTTTGTTTGTTCTTTGTTTTGGCATGGTCATGGGGTGGGGTTATTTCCTGGGGCCTGAGTACCTTCACACTGGCCATCACAGAAGAGTATAACTCCTTCCTCAGCCACCATTCACTACTGGTTGATCCTCAAGGAAGGGTGGGGGTCTCCCATCTGTGAAGGAATGACCAGCTCAATCCTGTAGTGCAGGTAGCCATGGTGGTGTTGATATGTTCACCAGTGCACTGGCCATGTTGTGTCCAGAAGACAGCATTTCACAGATGAGGCATTTCTTAAAACAGAAGTCAATGGTAGCAACAATGACAGCTTAAAGGACCGAATCTTAAGTGTCTCACCTTTGTGAGTTCTCCAAAAGGAATTGAAGTAACTCTCCAAAATTGTGAAAAAAAAAATAACATTGATTTGATTAAATAGAATCCAGAAATATAGACCATGAAAGAGGTATGTGTGCTGTGTGTGTATATGTGTGCATTTGTACCTTTGTGTATGTGGGGTGTCTCTCTGTGTGTGTGTGTGTGTGTGTGTGTGTGTGGTGTGTGTGTGTGTATTGTGTGTGTGTGTGTGGTGTGTGTGTGTGTGTGTGTGTGTGTGTGTGTGTGTGTGGTGGCATGTAGAAGAATGATTGGGGATATGGCTTGGAAAGAAGAGAAGGCTATGTGATATCCCAACTCACGTTGGTAATACTGTATCCCAATTGTGTAGTGTAGCTTTATAAACGTTACTCAAATAAAGCAGTAAATTGGTTTTAAACCTAATTTATAGATATTAAACCTAATATCGTGGATTAACAGGTAGGTCTGCTATGTTGAAGGTGAGGTCTTCAAGAAAGAGTCCAATTTTGAATGACATCAGGTGTCGTGTGGGCTCAGGAGCTGAGCAGTGAGACGAGGAAAGCTACCAGGACAAGAAAACACGACATGGTGTGACAGTACTTATGTAGGAATTTGAAACACACTCCTGATCAGGTGGTTCCCCCTTAGCCGCCATCATGGGAAGTAAATGCGACTTTAATGTTACCATCTTTTTTCCTTTTTTAATTAGGGATGAAGTTAATCAGCCTCTGGTGGGTTAGATGTAAGCATGCTTGTTGCCCAGTGAGGAAATACAGTGGGGACTTCTCCACTTACTCTGTTATGCTAAATTGTGTGTGGGGGTAGGGGGGTAGGGGATAACATATACTACCCTGGGCACTCCATCGCCCTTCTGAAACCTTCCAGAGCTCTGCAGACATAATGAACAACAGTGTGTTAATAGTTTACAATGTAGCAAGGCTTTCCAAATGGTTACAACTTACCAGTACTTTTTTTATACACAGATTTGAAAGCAGAACAGCCCCTCCAACTGAATAAACTTTGCAAAGACCATGCACAAGGCAGTTTTCCATAGCGACAGTTTTCTTACTAAACTTAACTTCAAGAATGACAAATTAAATCTTTCAAACCCCACATGGTACCTTAAATTGGAATATGCCCAGGCAAAGCAAGCACCCACCTTGAATTCTCAGTTAATTTTGTAACTTTTTGAGAAACAATCATTAGTATTTAAAATTGTGCTAATAATCTAGAATGTGCTTTACCTAGAGCTCACCGTTTGTTTAGTCAGTCCCTGAGTCCCTTTGTAAGTTGTATAACATGTTCCTGGGGTAGTTGGAGGAAATGGGAGCAGGTCCCTTCTACCAAGTCACGCTAAATCTCCATCGTGATAAGCAAGACTGTGGCTTGGCATTATCTTGATGGAACCTGGTGACAGCCAGGGTTTTCCAGGGAGTACAGTTGGTTACAGGGTGGCATTAGGGAATGGGGCTGGCTAATATCTATTTCAGGTAAATTCATGTAGAAAAGAAAGTAAAGAACTACTAGTTTCTGGTTAATTCCTATGGTACTTAGTAATCAGTTCATTGGTTTCTCCCTCCCTCCCTCCGTCCCTCCGTCCCTCCGTCCCTCCCTCCGTCCCTCCCTCCCCTCCTTTCTTTTCCTTTCCGTTCCTCCCACTTATTTAACAATGTTTTCTATTATGTAGCCCTGGCTGTCCTGTAACTGACAATAGAGACCAGATTGTTCTCAACTCATAGAGATCCAGCTGCCCCTGCCTAGCCTAGGATTAAGGACATATACCACCACTGGTTTCTTAAGGTGGAAAGATACCTTGCCTTCTGGAGAGTCAAGTAGAAGACCTTGAGTTTTATTGATTTCTTTTCTCCGTCGTGGAGTTAATATCTTCCACACTTCACTTGTCAGCATGGGGTGGGGGCCAAGAATTCTCCATCAGCTGTTTCCAAACCACTCAGTGGACAGTCATCCTTCCTGCCCTCACTTGAAGGTTACAGTAGACACAAGCAGGACAGCTGACAAGGGCGTTAGTGTTCATGGATCCCTCTTGGTGAGAGTAGATGTCTCCTTGTTTGTGAGTATGTGTGACTCTATGAGTGTGCGCATGCATGTGCGTGCATGCGTGCATGTATGTTTGTGTGAATGTGTATGAGTGTCTGAGTATGATGAGTGTTGCTCTGTGAGTGTATGTGTGTATGAGTTTATATGTTTTTGTGTGTGTGTGTTTATGTGTGTATGTGTGCCTCTGAATAAGTGTGTATGTGAATGTGTATGCATGTGAGAACATGTCCATATATGTGTCTTAGTCAGGGTTTCTATTCCTGCACAAACATCATGACCAAAAAGCAAGTTGGGAAGGAAAGGGTTTATTCAGCTTACACTTCCACGTTGCTGTTCATCACCAAAGGAAGTCAGGGCTGGAACTCAAGCAGGTCAGGAAGCAGGAGCTGGTGCAGAGGCCATGGAGGGATGTTACTTACTGGCTTGCTTTTCCTGGCTTGCTCAGCTTGCTTTCTTATAGAACCCAGGACTACCAGCCCAGGGATGGTACTACCCACAATGGGCTGGGCCCTCCCCTCTTGATCACTAATTGAGAAAATGCCTTAGAGCTGGGTCTCATGGAGGCATTTCCTCAACTGTGATAACTCAGCTTGTGTCAAGTTGACACACAAAACCAGCCAATACAGTATGTCTTTGTGAATGTGTGTCTCTCTGTGCATGTATGTCTGTGTATAAAAGTATGTGTGCGCGCGTGTGTGTGTGTGTGTGTGTATACACACACATTAGTGAATGAATATGTATATTTGTATTAGCGAGTGTGTATGTATATCTGTGTATATGTGTGTGTGTTTCTGTGTGTATGGGTATATATGTCTGTGTATGTGAGAGTGTGTGTGTGTTTGGGTATGTTTAAGGGTTTGTATTTCTGTGTGAGTATGAGTGTATTTGTAGGTCTGTGTGTTCTATGTGTGTGTGAGTATACACATCTCTGTGTGTGAGAGAGTGAATGTTTCTGTGTGGGAGTGAGTGTATGTGTGCATAAGCATTGTGTGAGTGTGTAAATATGTATGTCTGTATGTGTGTGAGTTTGTGAATATGCATGTTGTATGTGGGTGTGTGAATATGTGTGTATGTGAGTGAGTGTGTGTGTTTGTGTGTGTGTGTGTATGTGTGTGTGTGTGCGCGCGCACATGCTTGGGTTGGAGAGAAGCTGATGTGCCCAAGACCTCAGCACTACACTTACCCTGTTAAGAGACTGCAGTAGTTGGTCCCAAGTGCCGTGTGCAGAGTCCAGAGGTGGTGAGCTCTCTCTCTCTCTCTCTCTCTCTCTCTCTCTCTCTCTCTCTCTCTCTCTCTCTGGGTTAGCGAGATGTGAACATTCTGCAAGCCTCAGTGCTCTTTCGATGGTCCCTTTTCTGGCACTCTTCTCCCAAGAGCCTCCTGGCCTTCTTGGGTCTGTCCCTGTGTGACTGAACTCAACTGTTGGCAGTGCCCAGTTGCCATGTCACCAGTAAGCACGCAGCCCTTCCTATGGTGTGTGTTGACAGCCATCATTGGTGAAGTCTGTGAGCTCAGGTTTATTGGACAAAATCCTCCTGCTGCCTCCCAAGGCGGGGTTACAGCTCTGGGTTTCAAGGCTTCTGAAGACAGAGGAACAGGCAGAGCAGGAATGGGGTTCTCTGTGGATCTTGCTGTTCACCTGCAGGCACTGAGACAAGTGAGTGGAGCTCTCGAAAGTACGAACGGCCAGAACAGTGAAATCAGCCCCAACTCTGAGTCCCGGAAGCTCTAGAGCAGGAGGCGTCAGCCTGGCGTGGTGACCTGGCCAGCCGGCAGCTCTGACGTGCTCTTCTCTGTGTTGGATAAACTTGGTTTGAGTCAGAGGAGTGTGGCTCGTTCTGGAATCACAGAGCCTTGGGAGTTGGAGAAAAGGTATGGGAGTCTGGCAGGGCGTGGGGGAATCCCCAAGATGCCCCACCTTGAACTCCTGTTGCCTGAGCGCTGGAATTGTGGTCAAGGATGACCTTGAACTCCTGATCCTTTTGCCTTGAACATGGTTTTATGTAGTGCTGGGAGCTGAACCCACAGCTCCCTGCATGCTGGTAAGCCCTCTACCAAGTGAGTTTACTGCCCCATAACCCTCTTTCTTCTACATCTAGTTTCAGGGAGTTCAGGCCCGTAGGGGTGAGAGAGAGCATCGCCATGTGGCTTTCTGAACTTCTGGAAGCAACAGTCCTCCTCTTCTCAAATTTATCCCCAGCCTGCCTACCTGTCCTCTGCCTGACTCTTTCTCCTTGGCTTTGGTCTTACTGGGCGACTTTTGGCTTGACCCCAGCTTCCTCATTAGCACTCTAGGTTGCCATGTCTTTTGGCCTCAGATCCACATTTTCCTTAGCCTGTGCCAAGAAAGCGTCTATTAATGAAGCTGCTTAGTGGTGAAGAAGGGACTCAGCAGAAATGATGATGCGTATGGCAGCCCTCAGAGTACTGGCCCTGGACCACAGGCAGCAGTGACACCGGGGGACCTGTCAGAAGTGCAAGCTCTCAGCCACTCCGGTCCTGCTAGCAGCTCAGGGTGATGCTTATATCATCCGAATGACCGAGAAAGGCAGAAGTCTGAGAGTCACTCAGAGGGAGTTTATTAGAGAGCGGGCTGATTGCTAGCTTCGGCGAATAGTCCCAGCCTGTGTAAAGTCTTTTACAAGCCCCTTTCCAGCCAGACTGCAGCTCAGGCCCACCAGAGACACTGTGGCACTAACAAGCTTTACTTCAGTCTCTGCCTGGAGACCCGAAGGTCACTGCTGTCATTCCCCTGCACGGGCACAGTCACACAGACGCCCTCAAGCCCACACACATGCACACAGCGGAGGCTGGGGAAGCTATGGGGGATGTGGCATTTATTCCTGCCTCTGTCTTTACAGTATTCAACTCACAGGTTTCTCAACAGCAGAACCATTGGAGGATTAATGGAAGTAGAGAAAGAGAAAGTCATATTTAGGGCTGGGGGTGTAGCTTAGGTGTTACAGTGCTTGCCTACGTGCATGAAGGGTTTGATCACTTGAGTTGCGTAAACCCAGCATGGCGGCACACGCCTGTAATTAGAGCCCTCGGGAGGAGGAGGAGGAGGCAAGAAGATTAGAAATTCAAGGTCCTCCTCAGTGGCACAGTTTCCGCATCCATCTAGAATATATGAGAACCTATCTTCGAAAAAGAGAATAATTTAAGAATAGAAGGTTAGACGGTTATCAAGAAGACATAGCAAGTAAAGGCATTAAGTGCCAAGCCTGACAACTTGAATTCAATCCCTGGGACCTACATGGTCAAAGATCTGACTCCTGTTCTCTGACCAATACATGTATGTGTGCCATGACCTGTGTGCCACCATCCCTCCACACACATATACACGCAGACTATACATACATACATACATACATACATACATACATACATACATGGAGACCATGTCCAAGTTTGGAGGTACTCCCACTCTCTGCCTCTACCATCCCTCTTAGGCAGGTGATTTTGTTGTTTGTTGTTCTGTATCTTTTCTCCATCTGTTTGTTTAACTTCTGAGTCACACCCTTACCTCTTTGGCTTCCACCCCTTGATGTAAGCAGAAGCCATGTGTACTCGATGGTCAAGTCTACACTCAGACCGCTGTACTGAGCCTGATGGAGTGAGTCTGGATGAACCCCTCGAACCGCGTTCCCAGCAAGTACCCCAGAACACTTGGGCACTGCAGTCCTTGGGCCACCCTGCCAGCCGCTGTCATAGGAAGCAGCCACTCTGCCTTGGGCCACATTGGAGCTGTGGCATTCCCAAAGCAATGGAAGAAGATATGTCTCTTAGATCCCTGGGGAGTTAACCTGTAGAAGCTGAAATGCTACAGAGGATAGCCAGCACATTGACCCCTGAGCCATCTTGCCTGCAATTGGCTAGAGAGGAGTGCTCACTCTGCAGGAGATCAAACTTTGAGCTATGCTAGTTATTGGCCACCACTTTGGAGATGAGAATGGGGAGTGGGGGTAGGAGGGGGGGTGGGAATCCCAAAGAACCATTAAGTTCTGCCTAATTATATTTCCTAATTAGAGATATATTTCAGGGTACATAAAGACCCAGGGGAGACACTATTCATTTAGGGGTAATTCACACTTGGGGTCTGGTTCTTAGTTTGTTTAGAAAGAAACGAAGAAACTCACGAACAAACAAACAAAAGAAAGAAAAGAAAACAAAGAAATGAAGAAAGAAAGAATTTTACATTTAAAACGTTACCCCTGTTTGGTTTGTATATTTACTTTACTTTATTTGTGTATTAAATTCTTTTCCTCTGTGTGTGGGGGAGGGGAGGGACAGACCACACCCCCTGAAGTTTCTGGACACCATGAGGGTATAGAAACCAGGCCTGCGTGGAGAATTAATGGCGCCAAGGAAAGCTTTGAAGCCTGCTCTCTCCTCTTCTTTTTTATTTTTATATGCAAGCGGGGTCCTCTGTAGGTCACCTTATCTCTCTGTCTTTAGCCAGAAATATTTTGGCTCATGAAAATAGAAGCCAGTCTTCAGCTAGAGGAACTCAGGTGCAGAGGTTAAATATTCAGTTCTTTGAAGTGAAGTGATTTTTTTTGTTGTTGTTGCTGCTTTTGTTTTTCAGCGTGTGATGATACCTCCCTCTCCCTCTCTTCTTTCTCTCATGCAGTGTTCCTCAACCCCACTACTCACTGTGCTGGAACTGTCTGGGCCTCATTAAGTTCCCTTCTATTCTCCCTCAACAGTTAGCTACAAGTCTGTAAAAGCAAGCTTTATAAAATACATTATGAATGAATTCTGCTCGCCGCCTGGCTGCTGCTCTTGTCTTTGAACGTCATAATTCTGAACCCTTTGTGGGTTATATAACCTTCAGTATCTCTGGTGCATACCATAGGCCACATTCTCAAGGACATTGTGTGCGTGTCTGTCTGTCTGTCTGTCTGTCTGTATACACACACACAATTTTGCAGACTTCACAGATAAGGAACCCTTCATCAGATTTTTCTCACCCCCAGTCTCTTCCACACCAAGTTCTATATTTTTTAGACATTTTGTTTTACCTTTAGTTATATGTATAAGTATGTTTTGTGTCTATGTGTGTGTGGTGAGGAATGGGGGGAGTGGATATGTATGTGTGAATGCAGATGCCCTGGAGACCAGAGAAAAATCCCATCGGGTCCCCTAGGGCTGGATTTATGCATGCTGGGAAGCAGCTTGGGTACCCTGCAAGAGCCTAGTGCTCTTAACTGCTGAGCCATCCGTCCAGCCCTAAATCTTCTGTATTCTTATCAGGGCTATCTTTCCAAATAGGTTTAATTATGTCACCCCTCCATTTAAATACTTTCCGGACTCGCCATTACCCGAGGCTCGTGGACTGACCAGTCTTTCAGGATCTCACTCTCTCCTACCTTTTGCCTTCCTGCTCCCTTTGTGCTCTGAGTTTACATAACTGCTGGCTTCCGAGGCTCTGAGATGTAGCCCCACTCACGTGCTTGCCCTCCTTTGCTTAAACTGTGGGAAGAGACTTTGTTTTCTCAGGGCTTTGATGAAATGGTTTTGGTTTATGACACTGTCTTATTACTGTCGGTCTCTGCTCATCTCGCTTCCTGTTCTCCTGTAGGCTGTCTAGGTTGAAGCACTTAACCATATGAGATTACACTCAGCTGCTTTTGAGGTCTGTTCCTTAGGTCACTGGCAGTGGATTTCACTCTTCTTTGGGCATAGGGTTTGACAGACACATGTCTAAGCACCACCAAAATGACGATGCCAAACAGCTCTGTCTCCTCTAGAATGGCTGTCATGATACCTTGTAATAAGTCTTGTGCAAAGACCGTATGTAACTCCATTTGGCTGACCTAATACTTAATTCCAACAACTGTCTGTGTTCACACAGTGTTGAAATCCTCACCTCCAATGTGATGGGCAGTGTGTCCTTTGATGGGAAGTTGGCTGGTGAGGTGGACTGCTTCTGACGGGGTTAGAGAAACAGAAAACCACCCAGATCCCCCTGGCCCTCTCCGAGAAATGACAGGCCATTTCAAGGCCTTCCAAGAAGCCATTGTCAGCACCAGAAACAGGCCCTCTTCAGGCACCCATCCACCAGAGCCTTGACCTTGTACTTCTGGTCTCTAGACCTGAGAGACGCCATGTTTGCTGTTTAAGGCCTCCAGTCCATGGCATCCTGTTACAGTGGCCCCTTCCCATTCTATGGTCATCTCCTCAAGAGTTCAAACCATCTTTTACCTTTCCCATCGTTGATAGCATTCAGCCTGGTGTGCTCCTGTATCTAGAATCTGAGTCTTCCTCAGGGCAACAGATGAACACGTGGTTAATGACAATCATCAGAAGGTGTGCCTTGATTGTGAGCATGGACCTCTCTCAAGCCCTTTCTGGCTTTTTGTAACAGTCATGATGGAAACTAAAGCTCACCGCATCAGACTCTGGGCTCAGACTTAGGTTAAGCAGAAACACTGGCCTGAGGCTAGGTCATGGGTTCGGATTCTCAATGGCAGTAGGCTACAGCTGATTTGAATGGGTACAAACAGGATCCATGAGCCACCACTGCAGTAAATATATTACAAGGGGATGTAGCTCGAGCTTCCCCATTTCTTTATCGATCTCCATTCTCTTCAAGACCTTGTGAAAGCAACAACCGATCACCAGAACAAAGTTCCTGTTCCGTCAGATGTAGTACCTCATTAGAGTGTGCTTTCTGGTCTCTTGGGGCTCATAGCTCATAGCTCAGCAATCTCCTACCCTTGCAGCTTACCTCACTGCATGTAACTGGTGCTGGCTAAAGAATTTATGCCCGATGCTTCACCTTTTGCTGACGATGTGTTCTCTGAGGGAGTTTACTGAAAGTGATGAGTCTCCTAAAACTTGTTGAAAAGAGAGTAATGAGTCACTACGAAGGATGTACATATAAACTGATTGTTCTCAAGTACACCTTTCATTCCAGGTCTGAGCTGGGGGACAATAGTTAATCTTGATTAGCACAATGGGATTTAGAATTGCTTTGGACAAGACTGGTTCTCTCTTTTAGTAGCAATCCACCACTGTTGTCTGTCACTGGCAGGTTTCATTTTGGAGACCATGTTGTTAAGGCTTCATGGTTGTGTACTGAAGACACCATCTTGATGCAGATGTCCCAGTGCTCTGACTCTTGGAATCCCCCCACAGCCACCTGAGTGATGTTCCCTGAGCCTTATAGATGGGAGGGTTTTTTGAAATGGGCACCTGGGCACGGGAAGTCCACAGTCAGTTGCCCTCATGGGTTTCTATGATGGACTCCATCTGCAGCAAAATTTCTTTGATGAGGGGCAGGAACTATGCATTTCTGAGGTGTAAGGATATATATTTATTCTAGAATCATCTATTTTGAGGAAGTAGGCTTAGTCTTAACTGCTTGGTTTAAAATGTATTTGATTGTTACATTTTAAACACATTTTAAAAAGAGAGAGAGAAAGAAAGTAAGAAAGAATCAAAGAAAAAAAAGGAAACATTTTAAAGGTAAAAAGGTTGCGGGAGTGGCGAAGCCTTCAAAACAAGCCTGTGTTCTGGATTTCCTAGGGTAGGCCAAACACTTTGGCAGAGATGCAGGCATTGTAGCAATGAACTCGGGTCGAGGGAACACAGTCAAGTCATTCTTTCCACTTAAGTGTTTAAAAATACAAACAGACTTTGATGTTAGAGAAGAAAGTGTGTGTACACAGAAAATAAGTACTGCGGTTATTTCTTCTTGGGTTCTATAACATTTCTTAACATCAGAAACGACTTTGCTCCCTGCCATTGTTTAGCGAGGAAAATGGGTATTAGATGTTCATTTAGATTTGGGGAGATAAGAAAGTTCAAATAGCCTTTCCAGATAAGGCGTTTTCTCCGGTGGGTTTTTCCCCCCTGGTAGAAATAAACAAATATCCCATTACCTTTCATTAGAGTCTCTCGGGTCTCCGTACAGTTGTGGGGTGTGTATCTAGGTCATTCCAGAAAGTTTTGATTGCTATTAGCAGTAAAGACTGAAGAGAAAGGGCTAAGTTCATTCCCCTCTTCTGCCTCCTACAACCTAATGGATAGCCCGGTCCCATGCGAAGCCCTTGGGAGGGCTAGCAACACGGTTCCCCTGGAGACCTGGGTTCTCTTCTGCAGATTCCACATGCCCGTGCACAGCATGGCATTGGATGAGCAGAGCACTCAGCTCCCTCCAGAGCTTTGTGTGAGTGTGGTGTGAGTGCTGGCACCGCTGGGGAGCACTGATCCTGGGAGCAGCTGCGGGCCTTCTCACACAGACACTACTTTCTCCTAGCTGAGGAGCCGGAGAGATGGCTTGCTCCTGAGTCTTAATTGGTTCGTCCATACATTGGTTCAGTAGACTGTCTCCTCTCCAGATCATCACATTGAATAAATAGTGTTTTAATATTAGCCAAGATGTTTATCTGAGAGCGCACATCAGTCATGTGATTTTGTGTGAATCAGTTATCCACATTCCCACTACCATATTACTTAAACCATTTGAAATGTGTGTGTGTGTGTGAGAGAGAGAGAGAGAGAGAGTGAGAGAGAGTGTGTGTGAGAGAGAGAGTGTGTGTGTGTATGAGAGAGAGTGTGTGAGAAAGTGTGTGTGTTTGTGTGTGTGTGTGAGAGAGTGAGAGAAAGAGTGTGTGTGTGAGAGAGAGAGAGATTGTGTGTGTGTGTGTGTGTGTGTGTGTGTGTGAGAGAGAGAGAGAGAGAGAGAGAGAGAGAGAGAGAGAGAGAGAGAGAATGAGCTAGAGGTCAATGTTGAGTGTCCTCTCCAGTAGCTTCCCACCTTACATTTTGAGAGTCTCTCAGTGAACCTTGAACTCACTGATTCATGTACACTGAGTCATGAACAAGCTCCAGGGAGTTTCCTGTCTGCATCCTGGAGCTGGGATCACACACCTACACATGGCTTTACATGGGTGATAAGGATCCAAACTCAGGTCCTGTGATTGTGCAGGAAACAGTTTACTGGCTGAACCATCTTCCCATTGCCTTTAGGCATTTAAACGGAAACGTGGTGACACAGGAGTGGTGATTTTGGAGGAGAGAGGGGAGAACAGACCTGAAGAGGGCCAGCCCGAAGTGTTCTGAAGAATGGAGAATTAAATATTGTCCACGTTGACAGTCTCCTCTGACTGAAATTGCCTCAGGCTCAGGCATGAGATCTTAAAAGAAATTTCTCTTTTGTTTTAGTTTTCTTTTATTCTCATTCGTGAGAGTGTTTTGCCTGTGTGAACACCATGTGTATCATGTGTCTCTGGTGTACAAGGTCAGAAGCTGGTTCAGATCTGCTGGAGTTGGGATGCACTATGTAAATACTGAGAATTGAGCCTGAGCCTCCGAGCCATCCCTCTGGTCCCTTAGGGTGACACTGTGACTCAAGGAGTCTTTCTTTTTTAATTTGCATCCTTGGGCAGAAGCAAGCCTCCAGCCCTGCCCTCCTGAGGTACTCCCGCTATCAGTCCTGCAGTGCCACACATAGCCCTCCATGCGGTCACCAGCCAGAAAGCTTTACCATGCTTCTAGGCCCTAAGTTTGCTGGGCTCCATAGCAGAGACGTGATTGATTAAACCATTGACCGTGTCATTGAATTCAGCCCTCGGCCCCTCCTGTTCCCTGAAGGTCAGGCAGCTGCAAGCTCCAGCCCTCTAATCATGCAGTTGGCCCAACGGTGGCCAGTCTTCCTCCTGAAGCCGAGAGGGGTTCTCTGAGTCACCTCATTAGCATAACAAAGACGCCCTTTTCCTCCAAACAACCAGGCTTCGGAAGCTCCAAGTCTGAATCTGGCACAAAACACACACAGCATGGGGGCCTCCTGCAAGGGCTTCCTTCTTCTCACACTAATGCTCTAAGGTTTCCAGACCATTGTTTTTTCTATTGCTTTAAAGTGGTGGTCACTACATTCCTAATTAAAAATGGGATGGGTGTTTATTATAGAAACTTTGAAAACCTTAAGGAGTCATGAAGGGAGATAAAAATTGTATGTAATCGTCCTACTCAGATAGCTGATACTAACATTTCATTGTATATATATTTTTTGCTCTATCAATGGTATGTGGTATATTCATGTACTGTTTAAAAACAAAATTAGAATCAAACCATAGATTGTATTTTTCTTCTGCTTTTGCCAGAGTGCAAAAGAATACGGCACATCTTTTGTTGGTATTCTGTCTAAGCTCCACCCCCACAGCTACCTGGCAACAGCCAGGTACGCTCCGCCCCACGGTTGCCTGGCAACAGCCAGCTGTGCCTGACTATACAGGGGGCTGCTTGCCCCCTCCTCTCCCTCTTACTCCTCTCTTGCCCTTACTCATTCTCTGCTCTTGTGCCCTTTTTGTCCCTGTCCCTTCTCTCCCCATCTCCCCCTTCCCCACCACGTGCCCATGGCCAGCCTTTCCTCTCTTCTACTCTTCTTCTCTCATTAAACCTCTCCGCGTGGAACCATGTTGGCTTGGTGTGCTTTGTCCGGTGTTCGAGCTGAGATTTAAACCCCAGCATTGGTCCTAACATCTTCCATAACTTTTTTGAAGAATCAGTTCTCTCTCCCTGCCTTGCTTTGAGGCAGAGTTCCCTCTTCTTTCTGTCACCGTGCCACCTCCGCCAGGCAGCTTGGGCAGTGCTGGGTCACATGTGTGTCCCCTCTCTGTCACCTGTCCTCACGAGCTCCAAGGATTGAGCTTCCATGCCAAATTATTTGACTCTTTAAGCCAGCCCCTAACTTTAACTTTTCCAAGTTTTTAATCATTATTTTAAATAGATCACTGGGAATTCTTGTTTTAAAGAATGAGACCTGTTTTGAGATGAGATTCAGCTTCGGAGCAATACTGAACAGAAAGTACAGAATGTTCCCCTTTACCTCCTGTCCCCGGGAAGGCACAGACACACCCACAGCCAGCATCCACACGTAAGCTATTCTATACATCCATTCTATACGGCAGTTGAACCTGTGCTGACAGAGTTGTCCACCACGGTGTGTGGCTTATATCAGGGCTGGCTCTTGGTCTTGTGCATCTGAGGGTTTGGAAAGACATCCATGTTCCCACGACAGCATCACGGAGCAGTCTTACTGCCCTGGGAATGCACTTTGCTCTGCCTCCCCCAACTCTTGACCTCTCTTCCATTTTCATTCTCCATAGTAGGCCTTCCAGAATGTTGTAGAGGGTCATACAGTATTTTCTTTTCTTTTCTTAAGATTTATTTATTTATTTATCATATATAAGTACACGGTAGCTGTCTTCAGACACACCAGAAGAGGGCATCAGATCCCATTACAGATGGTTGTGAACCACCATGTGGATGCTGGGAATTGAACTCAGGTCCTCTGGAAGAGCAGTCAGTGCTCTTAACCACTAAGCCATCTCTCCAGCTCCCATACAGTATTTTCTAGATCAACCTGTATTGTATCTCTTTGTAATTTGCTTATTTGTGGATCAGAGCTGATTTGTTTGTGACTTTTTGGGACAGGGTCACGTGTAGCCTAGTCTGAACCAGAGCTCACTCTGTAGTAGAGGCTGGTCCTGAACTCTCTACCCTCCTGCCTTCTGCCTCCAAGTAACTTGCTTACATTTATTTATTTATTTATTTATTTATTTATTTAATTTATTTATTTATTTATTTATTTTTATTTTTTGAGACAGGCTCTCACCACGTAGCTCTGGATATTCTGGAATTCACTATGTAGACCAGGATGGTCTTGAACTCACAGAACCCCACCTGACTCACAACTTGTGGTAAACATCACCAGTTGGTTTTCCCCAAGACTATGCTGTGAATCTGTGACTGTGCCATCAGGTGTGGCTGTGACCACTGCTTTCACAGTCCTTGGGACACTGTGCATTACTGTCTCCTTCCGAGGACACTGAAACACAGAACCGCAGACCTTATTCCTTCACAGACTTGGAGGCCAGTCTGAAAGCCAAGTGTCACAGAGTCAGGCTCCCTCTCTAGACTCAAGAGAAAAAGCCCCCCTTGCCTCCTGGCCTCAGTCAGCTGCACACAGCCTGTGGAGTTTCTTGGCCCTTGACTAGATGACTCATCTGTGTCTGACTCCTGCTACCATAGCCCTTTCCCCATCTGGGTCTTCTCTTATAAAGACATTGGTCACTGGGTTTTAGATCCACTTTATTCTAGTATAACCTCACTATAAAAAGATAGTTTCCTTTCTCCACAAAGTATGTTCTAGGCTTCTTGCTTGTACTGAGGCCAGCACCTGAAGGGTTAAATGCCTAAAGCAAAGAACCTTATAGGGGTTGAGGGGGGAAAAAATGTCAACTTATCAATAAGAAAATCCTCAGGCCTTACATCAGGAAACAGAGCTAGCCCCACACCTCCCCAAATTCCCTTTTCTGCCCCATAAACTCAAATTTGCTGTGCTCTGGACATAGCCTGCCCTCCTGAAGAGAGGCTGCTCCCCTTCACTTTTCTGTTTCCACATCACCAATCCATCCAGGTCGGACAGGTCCAAGCCCTCTAACAGTTGCTGCCCACTGTGATCAGCGTGTGTGTAGGTTGATGATCAAGAACAAAACGGCTGGATTTCATTACTTTCTGGTTTCATGGCTACGAAGTAAATTCTCAGTACTAAGGAGGCAAAGGCAGGTGGATATCTGTGAGTTCAAGGCCAACCTGGTGTACATAGTGAGTTCCAGGACAGCCGGGGCTCTAGAGAGAGACTCTGTCTCAAAAAAAGAAAAAAGGAAATTAGTTCTCACTGTAAAGCGTAGTGAGCATGGCATTTAATTCCTCATTGCCCCTTTGAGAAACTCTATTTGTTCACCTAAAGGAAGCGCTGGTCATGTCCAGCTCACCAGTACTGATACCAAATAGCAAGCTACCGTGACCGTGACCGATTAGTTGGGTGGCTGCTCACTGACTAACAGGCGGGGAGCATACAGACCATAGATAGACGGGACAGAGGGAAGATGTCCATGTCCTACATGGGATGGGATGCCATGCTCAAGGTTTCAGCACACAGCTGGGTGATAGAGCAGACATCACTAATCCCAGCACTCAGGAGGCAGAAGCATGAAGGTCCCTATGGGTTCGAGATCATCCTGGTCTACATAGTGAATTCCAGGACAGCCAGGGCTATGTAGAGAGACCCTGTCTTAAAAAAAACAAAACAGATTTCAGCACACTAATCATAACAGCACACGGCTTTGCACTCAATTATTTATTTCTAGACGTTTCCATTTAATATTTCCTGACCACCGTTGACGGTAAGTGAAACTACAGAGAGCAGAACTGTCAATGGAGGGGGCATGGTAGTTGAAATCCTAGCCGTAAAACCCCTTTGTTAAGTTGCAGGTAGACAGGAGTCTAAGGGGATATTAATCAACCCATCACAGCCATCTTAATTTTTTTCCCAAACACATGGGGAAATGCATCTGGATTTTCTTTCAGTGTTAATTTCTACAATTACTAGAGCTGCTGAGATCCTTTGACAGAGTAATTCCTACACGTTTCTGTCCCTGTACCTTGTTTAGCACTCTTTCATGAGCTTCATCCAAGTGGTTTGCCTCAATTCATAAAACCATGTGCGTTTTACTTGGGTTGAGGAAGGGGCATGGATTTAATGTTCTCTTCCTCATACCTAACACATGTGACTCAGGAACAAGTTCCCGTTGGCTCTCTCCTATAACCATCGTACAGACAAAGCTGGCCATGTCTCCTTGCCTTCTTGGCAGTGGGCATGTTCTAAGCCCTCTTGGATCATATCTAGATTTCTTTTCCCCCCAAACACTGACAGACTTTATGGGGGTGGGATTCTCACCTGGGACCTCACCCTCTTTAATGATGATGATGATGAAGGAGACGGAGAAGAATACAGAGAAAGGAGGTTTAGAAGGAGCTTTGCACACTGGGTCCTTAGGGCATGAGGGAACAATGGCTTGGTGGGCTGGAGGGGCAGAGGCGGGGCCTTGCTCCTTACACACTCACATCCACCGTGAACAGGAGGGTGGGTCTTAGACACTGAGAGACCAGGGAGCCACGCGCTATGTCGAGATGGCCGCAGGCATGTGAAGGACATGGGGCAACCAAGGCCTCATTTAGGGATGCCACAGCCGTGCTGGGTGTCACAGTTTCAGGACAGCTTGTGGCTGGCATCCCTGCCTCTGCCTGTGGTCACAGTCTCAGGAGCCAAGCCACCCTTTTCAAATGTAAATGCCGTTCTCCCTCGGGCCAGCGCCCTTCAGTAGGTGGTAGAACGCCATCCAGAGCCCTGCTGTGGGTCTAGGTCTTCCAGCCTCTTTCCCCAGCTTCGCCAGCTCGCTCCGCTCCCCCTCCGTTAGCTCCTGAGCCAGGCCTCTAGGTGCTGGAGCCTCTCTGAATTCTGCTCACACAGAATCAGTTTGAGTTATTTTTAGGCTTCAGAACCCGGTCCAAGAGGTCCGAGAACTGGACGCCTCTACTCCCTGTTCCGTAGCTCGCTTGCTTCAGAGTGATATTTTTGTCTTCAGATTTCCTACTCCTGTCTTTATCGGGGTTTTTGAAAATTAATTTTTTCCCTGGGAAGAATTTCTTATGCTTTGATCTATTTGGACCGGTGTTTTCTGTAACAGTTTTACCTCAACTTCTGCCAAAAAAAAAGAAGGAGGAGGAGGAGGAAGAGGAGGAAGAAGAAGAGGAGGAGGAGGAGGAGGAAGAGGAGGAAGAGGAAGAGGAGGAGGAGGAGGGATAAATAACTTGAAAAATGTAAGGGAACATTCTTTGATTTAAAAAAAAAAACAAGTGGTGTTCTGAAAGATTGAACATTTGGTGGCTTCTCAATAAGTAGAGTTTTTACTTTAATCCAATGTTTTCCCAAGCTGCAAGAGGACCCTCGTAGATAAATATCCCATGTTATTTTAAGTACATGAGTCCTGTAAAAGAATATTGCATTAACTGCATGATTTGTTCTTTCAAAATCAGTTCATCTTAAGCTTCACGTAGCCCTTGGGAAATGTGACACATGAAGTATTTGGGAGTCACCCTTTCTCTCAGGGGGTTTTCTTTCTGTGAAGAGATACCATAACCAAGGCAACTCTTTTTTTTAAATATTTTATTTATTTATTATATATAAGTACACTGTCGCTGTCTTCAGACACACCGGAAGAGGGCATCAGATTTCATTACAGATGGTTGTGAGTCACCATGTGGTTGCTGGGATTTGAACTCAGGACCTCAGGAAGAGCAGTCGGTGCTCTTAACCACTGAGCCATCTCTCCAGCCCCCCCAAGGCAACTCTTACAAAGGGAAACATTTAACTGAGGCTGGCTTACAGTTTCAGAGGTTCAGTCCATTATTGTCATGGTGAACAGCATGGGTGTATGCAGGCAGATGTGGGGCTGGAGAAAGACCTGAGAGTTCCATGTCTTGGTCTGTAGGCAGCCAAAGGAGACTGTGCCACACTGGGTATTCATGGGAGACCTCAAAGCCCACCCCCACAGTGACTCACTTTCTCCTAAAAGGCAACGCTTCCTACAGTGCCACCCGGCTATGGACCAAGCATTCAAACACAGGAGTCTGTGGGAGCCATTTCTATTCAAACCACCACACCCTTCTCTGAACCAAAGGCTACTAGTAGGTGGAGAAAGAAGTAAAAGGACTGAGAAGGCCCAGTTGACATGTGTGGTGAACAGCATGGCTTTGTTTACAGAGAGTAGGCTTCTCTTCAGTCAAGTAGACCCCAACATGACCTGTTAGGTAGAAGGGAGATGTCCCTTCATGGGAGAGGAAAAAAGAAAAAAAGAAGAAGAAGAAGGAAAAGGGGAGCGAGAAGGAGGAAGAAAGGAAGTAAAGTAGGTAGGGTTGGTAGGTAGATGGGTGGTTGGGTGGATGGCGGAGGGGTGGATGGATGTCAGGGTTTAGGGATGTCCTAAGGTGAAAGAACGCTTGCCAGGACACCGAAAGACCTTGGATTTCTGAGTTTGATTCTCAGCACTACAACATATCAATAAAAGATAATCTCCTCACTCCTAATAATTGTTATGTTTGTAAATGGACTAGGATTTTTAACTCACCATGTCTATCTGAGTTAACAGAGCTTTCTTTTCAAGTAAATCCTGGATACAGAGCATATGCCCAGCATGTGAAAGGTCAAAGATACAGTCCCAGGGCATAAAAGGTGTGAGCGTGCGTGTGTGCGTGTGTGTGTGTGTGCGTGTGTGTGCCACCATGCACCATGACCAACTAATCTGATTTTCCTAGTGTCGTGAAATTATATATATATATATATATATATATATATATATATATATATATATATTGAGTGGGGAGGAGAGACTTATCAACTGGTTTCCTCATAATTAGCTGGATTTACTTTATTTTTACTTTGTTAATGACTTGTCCTCCATCTGCACTGTAGTTAGAACAAACTGCCAATTAATTACACTACATGTGACCTACATTTTCCCAAGAAGATGAATCTTTCAAATAAGTACCAACTGGGTGTGGGGTAAAACTGTAAAGAAGATTTTATAATTGCATTCCGTTTAGTAGATGCTATTTTGATTTCGTTTCGCTTTGCTTTGCTACAGCATCTTATGTAGCTCAGACTAACCCTGGATTTACTGTGTAGCCAAGGATGACCTTGAACCAGTGATTTTCTGGCTTCTATCTCCTAAGTGCAGGTCACAGATTCATCACCCCAAGCCTGGCTTTGTGGAAAAGCTTTGAGCTCTTTATGAACTCACACTGCCCTTTCTCCCCTCAATTTCCAACTTTTTCATAAAATAAAATTTTAAAGACCCCCATGACTTAAACTCTAGAAGCAAACGTTACTTATTTACAACTATATTAATAACCAAATTTCCTCTCAACTGCCTAATTCATACAAGTTGAGTTGTTTTCAGGGTTAAGAGCATGAGCTCAAAGGGTCCTGAAGAAATTCATAATTTGTTTTTCTATGTTATTTAAACACTTGGCAGTTTTTATTTCATGACACTAGGAAAGTCAGATTAGCTAGTCGTGGTGGCAAATGCTTGTAAAACATTTAAGAGGCTAAGTTATGAGTGTCAAAAGTTCAAGACCAGTGTCTCCAAAAAAAAAACAAAAAACAAAAAACAAAAACAAAAAAAAAAAAAACTTAGAAACTTAGAAAGTAGAGAGGGCTGTGAGTGGGGAGGAAAGGGTCATAAGGATGGAGAGAGGGGAGAAAAGTCTATAAGGATAAACTCCATGTGGCATGAGATCAGAGGGAGACTGCGGGGAGGAAGGGAATTACCAAGAGACTCGGGCAGAGAGATGGGATAGAATAAAACCAAGTATAAGGACATGCTATGTATGAGGACGCCACAGTGGATATGCGTTAGCTACTTCTCAGGGCTGTGAGGAAGTGCCATGACCAAAAATGGCTTATGGATGAAAGTATTAATTTTGGCTTACAGTTCCGGGAGGGAAGTCCATAGCAAGGAGAGAGGGCAGCTTGTGGCTGGAGGAGGAAGCAGAGAGAGAGAGAGAGAGACAAAGAGACAGACAGACAGACAGACAGACAGACAGGCATCCTCAAATGCAAACAGGAAGCCAAAAATGAACAGGGAGTGGGGCAAGGCTATAAACTCTCAAAGCTTGCCTGATAACATGCTTCCTCCTCTGAGGCTCCACCTCCTAGAGATTCTGTAACCTCCCAAACAGTGCCCCAAACTGCGGACCAAGTATACAAGTCCATGAGCCTACTGGGGACATTGCTCACTCAGGCCACCCCAGAAACTGAAAGACTATATGATGAACAGGACAGAAATATCTAGATCATGACCGAGCATGGCATACAACAACTGAGTAAAGTTATTGAAGAGGCCGCTCGTTCACGGCCACGGGCTGACGGAAGCAAACTCAACATCGGCCACGGTGGTTCTTAGGATTCTTAGGTTCTTAGGTGGTTCTTAGCCCCCTGGGCGAGGAGCAGACGCCTCCTTCCTCAGACAGCTCTACTTTTGCAGAATTTTGCTTGGGCAATGTGAAGGGATGTTAGTGACAAGAGTTAACAGAGCCAAATTATAACTCAGGGCAAGAGCAGTCAAGTACGTAACAGCTAAGCTATGTGAAACATTTGTAAGAAGCCAAGCATGTGTTGGCATCCTCAGACGGGGTACCACTCCATAAGCTGAGAGCTCAGAGACGGAGGGGAAGAGCTGGCCTGGCATAGTCTCCCTCCTTCCCTCCTCTTCTGCCTCCCTTCCTTTACCGCGCCCTCCCAACTATGAACAGATACACTCCTCTGAGTGCTGGGATTAGAGAGGTAGGCCACCACCCCTGGCTTATATTAGAATCTTGAACCTTAAAATTAGATACAGACTCTTTTTTTTTAAGAATCATTTATTTATTTTTATGTATGTGAGTATGCTGTCTCTGTCTTCAAACACACCAGAAGATGACATTGGATCCCATCACAGATGGTTGTGAGCCACCATGTGGTTGTTGGGATTTGAACTCAGGACCTCTGGGAGAGCAGTCCTTGCTCTTAACCACTGAGCCATCTCTCCAGCCCTAGATACAGACTCTTGAGGGGGTGATGAGCCTTTATGAATGAACTGAGTGTCCTCATAGAAGGGGTCCAGAAACTCTCTTGCCTCCTTCCACCAGGTGAGGATGGAAAGCCGCATCCCCCTCAGGTCCTCACCAGACACTGGGTTTTCCAGTATCTTGTTCTTGAGGGACTTGTTCCCAGAGGACAAAACCTCCCCTCCCCGGGCTTTGGTGTCCCATTTGAACATCCTGAATGGGCTGAGAGGAACTGGAGCTGAGGGAGTTTGTACATCACTTGCCACAGGGATGGATGAATCTAAGGGATGTGCTGATGGGCGGCTTTATTGTTCTCCACGATCATAGTGTGAACTTGCATGGGACTGGATGGCCTGAATCCGTCGTTGCAAGCAGTCAAGAGAAATGGTGGACATGAGGCTGACGGGTCCACTGCCGGCATTACACAGGGAGCTTGTTTTTAGTTTATAGAGTACAGTGAAGACACTGGAAGTCATGTGACTGAACCTACGATGTGGAAGCTGCTTTGGAGCTGGGAGATAGGTAGAAGGGAGAAGGGTTTTTAGGGACGTGATAGGAAAACATTGCATTAAACAAAGTGCTGGGCTTCAGCGTGGCCTGCCTAACTATGAAAAATAAAATATAATAAGAGAGCAGTGATTTGCATTATTTTATTATTTTATGTGTACGGGTGTGCCTGCCTGGTGCCTGTTGAGGCTGGAGGAGAGCCCTCAGAATTGAATTACAATGTCTTAAGCTGCCGTGTAGGTGCTAGGAATTGATCCTGGGTCCTCTGGAAGAGCAGCCAGGGCTCTTAACTGCTGAACCGTCTCTCTAGCCCTGAAAGCAACAGATTAAAGACAGACATTTTAATCTGTTTAAGAGAGAAACAGATCCTAGGTATTTAGACGATTCTCAGCCTGCCCGAATTGAGGGCATGCGAAGAGGAGAACACCATGGGTGTGCAGGTGACGATTTGATGACCTGACTGGTGTGAAGCAGCCAGGTCCTTCCCATCAAGATGGTGGGAGAATGACCCCGAGACATTTTGGAGACCTCAGAGACCGCCACTCCTATCACAGGCCCAGAGTAGGGGTGCTTTAGAGATGGAACAAGCTGAAAATGAACAGCAGTGATGGGGGTGGGGTGGGGTGGGGGTGGGGGAGCTTGGTATTCACTGTGCTGTGTGGCACCTCAAGGCTCTGCTCCCGTATCCCAGGCAGAGCGCCCTGCCCACCCTAGGTTCAGCTCCATTGCCTCCACATGTGCTAGTGGCTGCCATTCTGGAAGGCGATTGGTAAACTTCAGCAACATCTGGGCCAACATCTGGGCCATGACGTCTTCCTGGGCACAGAGAACACAAGAACCATGGTGTGTTGCTTCTCCCACCTAGATTTGAAAGAGTGAAATATCCAGGACCTTGTGCAGGGTCCCCAGGCAAGACACTGCCCCCCAAGGACAGGGAACCACAGGATTCCTTGTCACCACAGACCAGTGGAGTGGCAATTCTGCATATTTTCTCACTGTTCCTTGCCTCTTGGGTACAGAAACAGCATATGTCCTTAAATAACTTAATTTCTGTTCATTTGTCCCAGATATGAGGTTAATGAAGTCACCAGTCAAAATGTGACATAAGTAAATGGGATCTCTTTCTTCTTTACTCTGTACAAAACGCTGCCTATTGTGTAAGCATTGCTTCCTAGATCTGCTTAAAATGGTAGTGGCCAATGAGGATGGGCAAAAGGGCATGGTGTCACAACCGCTAAGCTACCTCTCCTCAGGTGAGCAAGTGGATCTTTTAGCTTTCATTACTATAGTGCACTCTATGAGAAGGGAAGAGTAGAGAAATGAATGCCATGGTTCTTGTGTTTAAAGTAGTTCACAGTTTACATTTTTACGGAAAAGGCAAAGGACAAGTGCTTGTGTTTCAAACTCAGAGTCGGAGTCAAGGGTACTGGCAGAGACTTCGTCTGTCCTTCTGGGGAGTGTTCCTGTGATGTCACCAACCAGGTTTCACCTGGAGGGCCACCCCACATGCACCCACAAGAGGATTGCAACCCTAAAAGGATTATAGGCGAAAAGAACTCCCTGACTCCTAACTTCAGCCATGCCTAGAGCCCCACAGAAGATCTCGAGAAATGATACTGCCTCTAGGAAGATGGCGAGGAGGTGGTTGTGTAGCAGTTTCCTAATGGATAGACTTGGACAGAAATTTGTTAAGACCTAGGAAATAAAAAGAAAGTGGAGCAAAGGATACTTAGGACAGGATGTTTAGAAGGAAGTGAAACAGGGGACTTGACACACTATCCTGCAAGGAAGCTGTTAAGACACTAAGTAAACAACTCAATATAGATAGCTTCAGGAAGTCCCTGAAACTGACTGGGTTCAGTAGGCCCCTCCCTCCCTGAGAGTATATAACTAGTAAAGAGAGCTGACAGTCACTCTGAGACCTGCTGAGCTGCTTGAAAAAAGGCTTAGACAGGGCAACCTGGAAGAAACAGAGATCAGCTAAATGGCCTAGAAGAAACAGAGTAGCCAAACAGCCAGTGGCTGAATTGCCTGGAAGAGGCTCAGATCAACTGAGCCACAAGGAAAGGATATCTTCCTACCTGTTAAGTGATTTGACAGCTTTTGTGAGCTGTCACCTGTGCGGGGGTGGGTTTTGGTAGTGCAGGTGTCTATAAGTCAGTTCTGCTCCTGTTGTAATCTCTCACTAATAACTGTAAGTAACCTTAATGAAACATAGTGGTTCACCACCCTGGACTTTGGTGGTGTCTATGCTTTGGTCTGTCATAGGCTCCCAATCTGGGGTGAGTAGATGTGTGCTCCTGTCTCCTTAGGAACAGTAATGCGACAGAGGCAGAAATGATTTGGGTACCAATGGCCTCTTGATCTCCTTGTGTCCCCCTTGGTGTGTAAGGCTTTGATGCAGTAGCACTGGAGTACATGGGCATTTCCCTGACAGACTTTTGTTCAGGAATAGTTTTGCAGTCCATACAGTACAGAGTTTGCCTCTCTGACAGCCCAAGGGGGAAAGTGAAAGTGTGAACTTTCAGCTTTAGCAATTGCACAGGGTCTTTCCTTTGGCACTGAGGTCTCTGAAGAACAAAAGGGCTTCATTGTTTTCCAACGTGTTCTGTAGGGAGCATCCTGTGTTACTCTGTGCACAACCGAACAGTTGTCTAACAATCCGCCCTTGGATTTTGTTAACCCTGATGCCATATTTGCCCCCTTGGTAGTTTCTAGCATCGTCTTCATTGCTCTTTTCTGAAAACCAAGGAAACCTCCTTCTGCTTTCCTGAAAGCAGTCTGTGTCTGCCCCATGGGAAGCCACACCAACGGTGGCCCAACAGAGGTGGGCATTGCTTCTCCTCTCGATGGGTATGTGAGCTCCACGACCACTGAAATGTTCCCACTGCATTTGCTCCAGCCATTTCCAGCTTAGAGATCATTGCTGATAGCTGAAGAATTCAGCAAAATAGCGAATTTTCTTTTTGATAAACTTCACACTTTACTTTTCATTTAGCCTCAAATGTTTGCTAACAGTCGTTTCCTTTTAAATAAGAAAAAAAAAATCTCCTATTTTGGCAGCAGGGCATCCCCAACCCCAACCCCATTCTGGTGTTTGTTTTGTTTTGTCTTGTTTTGTTTTTGACTTTTCCATTGGCATGGTGGACTCAGGTAGCCTCTCCAGTCCACTGCGGACTTTATTTTTTTCTTAGTGGGCATGCCACTGAGGATCCGCAAAGGTTCTGAATGGGGGTGAGAGAGGAAAAAAAGAGGGATTTTGGCAGGAAAGAGGACTTTTGAGCAGAAATAGGACTGAAGAAATTAAGATTGTCTTGCTCATGTGGAACTGTAGGGAAAGCTATAAAGATGATTGAGGGACACCTTGTAGGCCTGAGTCTCCTCTGTGGCTTAGGGTGAATAGCTAAGTGCCAGCCACAGTGAGAGAGAAACCAGGGCCATTGCTTTTATTGTCGGCTTCCTGTGGTGCAGCTGCCTGGGAAGCTCCACTTTATTATTTGTGATGATACAGAGGAAACTGAGGTCTGCCTTGGGGGTCCCTGGTCTCATTAATAAAAGGATTTAAGAACGGATTCAAATGGAAACACAAGGGCAATTTTATTACAGTATACAAGAGACACCACAGAGCAGGCAAGCTTAAAACCCCAGCTGCTGCCCAGAGAGGAGAGGGGAGAAAGACAGATGCCATCTAAGCTGACATTGAAGAGGCGGTGTCAAATGCACGGCAGCCACGCACATGTCAGGGAGGGAGGGAAACTTTAGAGAAAGAGTAAGGAAGTCCAAAATGTTGATGGGAAAGCCCAAAGTGTTACGGAAAGCATGCTTAGAAAAGAGATAGAAGGAAAGGATTCGTCATACTTCTGTGTAACTTAGAAAAATGGACAGACTCATGACCGTACGTGGCTGTGGTCCAAACCCTTTGCCCTAGAAACAGGATTCTGGGAAGGAAAAGCACCGCACTTCAGCAAATGACAGATCATTCTGCCTATTCTTTAGTATGGCTTAAAGCTTCCTAGGGTTGGTCACTTAGCCAACTGAACCAGCCCAACTGGAATGTTAGGTCTCCACCCAGGCCTGACAGTTTAGTCTCTTGATCGAGGGATTTTATTCTAACAGTACTTAGCTGCAAGAGAGGCTGGGAAGCAAGTGAGTGGCAGAGAGCAAAACCACGAGGGGCTGCTGTCCCACCAGAGGACTGTTATCATTGTTAGTGCTTAAAAGTGGTACTTGGTTCATATTTCTTTTTAACTTGTCAAATTTATTATTCAGCTAATGAACCAAATTATTTTTACATAAAATGTGACTGATTATTGATTCATTTTTACTCGTTGGATTTCCTTTAAACATTTAAAAAATGGTAGAATTTCGAATTTGTATGTACATGGGTATTTTGCTTGCATGTGTTTGTATGTATGTCCTATGCACGCCTCGTGTTCAAGGAAGTCAGCAGAGGGCATTGAATCTCCTGGAGCTGGAGCTGTGAGCCACCATGGAGGTGCTGAGAATTGAGGTTGGATCCTCTGCAAAGAGTAACAAATGCCCTTCACTGTTTAGCCGTCTCTCTCAAGTCCCAAATTTCCTCCAAACATTTAAAGTGCATTTAACTTTTAAGCATTTATATCTTAAAACATTTAATTTATATGCAAGTGTGAAATAGGGACTCTGTTTGTGTGTGTGTGTGTGTATGAGTGTAAGTGTGCGAGAGTGTGTGTATGTGTGAGTGTGTGTGTATGTGTGAGTATGTGTGTATGCATGTAAGTGTGCGAGTGTGTATGTGTGTAAGTGAGAGTGTGTGTGTATGTGTGAGTGTGTATATGCAAGTAAGTGTGCGAGTGTGTGTGTGTGTGTGTGTGTGTTGGGGCATGTGCACCACGGTGCATGTGTGTAAGACATCGGAGGCCATCTTGCAGAGTCAGTTCTCTTCTACCAGTGGGTTCTCAGGTAGAATTCAGGTTGTCAGTCTTGATAGAGGAAGTAAGTACCTCTCCCTGATAAGCTATATCAAGATGCCTGCCCATGCTAATACGTTCAAAGCCTCTGAAAAGCACACTCGCCCATCCTGACAGAAAGCAAATAACCAAAGATGAAACGCATTAAACTCTATAGCTGCTAAGTGCAGGCAGACATGACAGTATTCATTACCAACAACTTTCAGAGATGCATCTTCCAGCTTCCAAGGGGAAGACCATCATGACAGGCTGTGTATGTGCGTCGCGTTGTACACGCACATGACTATGAGGCCGTGTGCGCCTGCGTGTTAGCATGGGGAGGCTAACGGATGCCAGCTGTCTTCCTCTATCCTTTGTGGTTGTGTTTTGTTGTTTTTCTCGACGTTGTTTGTTTGTTTAGGCCTTCCCAGGCGCTCACCCCTGAGATCTCCCACCGTCTCCCTAGACGTCAGCACTCCAGGCAAGCACTGACTTTGCCCAGTGTTTTTACACAGGGACTAGGGATTCACACGGGCTCCTTCCTTACTCTCACAGAGCAGGAGCCATCCACCCAGCCCCATGGCAGGTTCTCCTGATCTCACTAAATGTTAAATGGCGATCTCTCGGGGTGATCCTATGCTTAATACTAAAGCGACGCTCACATGCTGTGGGTTCCGTTTTGAGTCCTGCCGTCCTCTTTATCTGCCCAGGCATGGTGACACTGCTGTAGGAGCAGATGCAGCTCTGGTCTTGGCAGCTGGACTCTTTGGCTTTCTGCTGAGCACATTTTCTGGGCATTCAAGGCCTGTAGCACCCAATGAGATCCAATACGCTCTGTTGCCTCAGTGAGCTCCACTCCCCTGCATTTCCTCTTGGAGATTTAGCCCCTCTCTAGTCTCACTGGTGACACAGCACTGCAGCCCACATTCCTCTCGTGCCTCTGCCACACGCTGCTGTCATCCTGATGACAAGGGTGGAACAGATGGACAGGCCGTGGCGTTGAGGGATGCTGGTCCTAGCCTGGGCCGAGAGAGAATGCGGTTTCAGGCTACGTAATGAAGGCAGAAAAGGCGATGCTTTTATCCAGCGTGCGCGTGTGTTGCTCACCAATTCTAAGAACTAAATTATTATTTTTGCACTTAAATTACTACCCCGTGGCTTTAAGTATGAGGACTCTTTAATGTGTGCTCAACTCAAAGCCAGGTGTTTCTCATATGACTTTTTTGGGGGATAAGTGCTGGGCATTAATTTTAATTGTATCCTTTGAAATGATTGTTAATACTGATAGCAGATGTGAAGCATCTCTTTTCCGTGGCTGCGGGAATAAACACTTGGAGGTGTTGTTCTAGCTCGCCAACAGATGATGTTTAAGTTGGAAGGAAAAGAGAAGATAGGTTAATTAATTAATTATTAATTAATTAACTGGAAGGAAAAGGAGCCAAAGAAAAGGCTGCGCCCACTGCAGGAAATTAAGGCACCCACTGAACAGAGAAAGGGCTCCTTCCAGGGGGCTGGAAGGGTCTGCATCTGACCATTCCCCTTAGGCAGGAGGATGGCAGTGTCTTTGTCGTGGATCGAGGGGATTTTCCCCTGTAAGATTCAGAGGTCAGTTTGTCTTTGGTGGCACCCTGGTATCTTTTACCTCGTGGGTCTTTCCCCTTGTGATCAGGGTTAAGCTAGAGACAGACTTTATACCTTGTTGACAGGGGAAGATAAAAATCTCACAGAGTAACAAGCCTAGTGTCTCTCGGAGTAAGGAATAGGGAGATCTCGACATCTCTTGTACCCATGTGAGTCCCCGTTTCTGTTTCAATACTGTAGTAACAGTTTGTGGCTTTACGCTCCATTTGTTGAGCAAATAACAAAATGTTGTGAGGTGCAGATCAGAGTCGGGAGGCACTCATGAAGGTCCTCCCATTCTTGTGTTCCAGAACAGTGAACTGGTCATGGTCCCGTGAATAGTGACGGGAATGGAGGCACCGTATTAACAAAGGGTAAAAGGGATTCTCGAGTGGGGAAGTCTGCTGGTGAACTGAGAAAAACAGACAGATGTGGATTGGAGACCGGTGGGCATCTGCCAAGATTCCAGCTCCTTGTGTCCTGGAAAAGCGCTTGTCCCATGTACACGTGGTTAATAACAGTATTAGAGATTGATTTTTTAATCAACCGAAAGGCTGGGGATAAGGTTGGGGTAGTGTGCTGGGAAAGGCATACACTCAGTGAGGTGTTTATAAGAAGATAAAGAGAGGATATGTCCCGTGCTTCAGCGCCAATGTGTTAATGAAAGGATAAAGAGAGGGGGATATGGTCTATGGAGGTCTGAGGGAAGGGGGTGCCTCAGCGGGCCCATGCTGGGTCATCCCTTCCCCATGAGGGACCAGACACACGATGAATCTTACAGGGGAAAAGAATAGAATAGAGTTTATTCAGGGTGTGGGGACGGAAGTTAAGAGGGTAGTAGGGGAGGGGGGGACAGACAGACAGATAAGTAGAGAAATAGAAGAGGAGAGGAGAGGTGTAGAGTAGAGGCTGGCAATGAGCACATGGCGAGAAGGGGGAGGGGAATGAGAAGAGAAGGGACAGGGGGCAAGAGAGAGCAAGAGGAAGCTAAAGCAAGAGGAAGAGAGTGAGGAGGGGGCAAGCAGCCCTATTTATAGTGTCAGGCATACCTGGCTGTTGCCAGGTAACTGGGGGTGGAGCTTAGGCAGGATGCTAACACTCAGAAGCACTGGTCCATGAGTCCCGGGACCCTTCATAGGTCATTCACACAGAACTCTCCCTCCCACACATGTACATTGCTGGCTGTTGGTTGTGTGCAGCCCAGACAGGGAAGGGTTTTCCTGTCCTTATCTACCAAATGGCTACTTTCACTTGTTAATCTTGATGGCTGTCTCTGTCCAGTCTCTACTCACCTTCCTGCCACAATCCTACCCTGACAGCCGGTGTCCTTAAACTCTTTGAGGGGAACAGAAGGGTCAGTGCGTGTTACATAACTTCTCCCATGCCAATGAGTGGCATGGCTCTTGCTAGTGTAGGATCACAAAACTCTCTCCCTACTGTAGCCATTGGTTGAAGAGGCTTTGATTCGCCCTAGTAGCTGACTAGATTCCCTATATCATAAGGAGTTTAGCTTGACATCGACTCTTATCCTAGAAGACACAAAAATACAAAGCCTATGAATCCAGTTCCCAGGACCCACACAGTGGAAGGAGAAAACTCACTCCCATAGATTGTCCCTCATTTGCATACCATGGCACACACACGTCACTCACCAGCAAAAAAATAACCAGATAAATAAATCAGAAAAATACATACTTTTACATAAAAGGTCAAAGCAACTAATGGCCCCCGAAGAGCAAGAGCCAGGGAGGCCACCGCCATGCTTGTCCCAGGGAGCTACGTGTATAACTTGCTATCAGGACTGTGATCCCTTGGGCTATTTAAAACAGTCAAACCAACTGACAACTATGTTTGTAAATGTAGTAAAACACACAAGGGCAGACTTCAAAAGGAATTCAGTACCGAAAAGAGGGAGAGGTAAATAGTTTGAGGTTGTAGTCACTGGAGCTACAAGATAACATACGGTCGTAACTGCTGGCAGATGTGCAGAGAGAACTGTGTTGTAGCTCCTGGCTGTGATTATCCTACCTGGGGTTGTCTGTAGTCCATACTCGGGGTTAGTGGGGTGGCCTGTCAGGCCCGAGCCATCATCTCTTTGGCTTTGTTTTACATTTTTTTTAGATTTATTTGTATTTATTGTATATGTATGAGTGTTTTGCCTGCATGCATGGATATCTGTCTAGTGCCAGAAAATGTTGGAAGTGGGCACTGGGTCCCCTGGAACTAGAGTTAATGGATGGTTATGAACTGCCACCATGTTGATGCTGGCAATTGAATCCTGGTCCTCTAGAAAGGCAACCAGTGCTCTTAACTGCTGAGCCATCTCTCCATCCCTCGTCCACGCAGCCCTTTGTAAAGTCTCCTCTGGAACCATCCGTTCTGTTACTACCAATCATTTTATTCATCGGCTGCACGTTCCTTCTGGGTGTTTAAGAACATGCAGGTGGCCAAAATCAACTGTTTCTTCTCTATAGTTGAGGTCAGTTGAGTCTCCTTACTGGAACAAGGCCACATGTTGGCTGTCTTGTCAGTCCCTATTATATGCTTATTGTGCCAAATACGACCATTAAACATCCAGAAGGACAGTTACAGCAGCACTGAAGTACAAATCATGGTTTAAAAGTCAGCTGTTGTGTAACACTCAATGCTTGGCAGAGATGGGTTTTTATAATAAATCTCGACTCTGTTATGATTCAGTTTCCCAATGTGAAACTAAGTAGAATCCGTAAAGTGTCCTTTCTTAGTATTTTTTCATTTTCTCTCTCTCTCTCTCTCTCTCTCTCTCTCTCTCTCTCTCTCTCTCTCTCTGTGTGTGTGTGTGTGTGTGTGTGTGTGTGTGTGTGTGTGTGCACATGGGGAGGACAGAAGATGATGTCTGATCCTCTCAAGTAGGACTTACAGACAGTCGTAAGCTGCCCAACACAGCTCCTGGGAACTGAACTTAGGTTCTTTGGGAAAGCAGCAAGTGCTCTTAACCACTGAGCCATCTCTCCTGGCTATAAGTAATATCTCTATAATTGTTATGCCTTTAGAAAGTTCTCACAAATCTATACTATTCAGTTTTACCTTTTGTGGACATTTTTTTGTGACATTATCTTTTTGGTTTTGTCTTAACCTATTTTTACTTTGCATCGATCTTTATTATAGTATCTCCATACAAAATCCTCTTTCATCTAAAATATTTCCTTTATTCTCTAACTTTTTTATCAGAAATACACTATTACGTATAACTTTTCGAATCTCCTTTATTTATTGGTGGTTCCTTTTGATTTGTAAAATAAAACATCTTAGTCTTAATAAAACACGATTTGAGTGGTACCATAAGAAACCCTATCTTAAATGTAGGCCAGACAATGCTAACAATTCAAAAGCCGATTTTTTTACTCAACACATTTTTAAATGATGTTTGAAAATGTAAGGGCTTGGGTGTGTCCTCAGGTAGTTGGCATCTGCTTTTTATTTGAATCGACTTCTTACTTGGACTCGCGAGGCATCCAAAGCAGGATGCTGTTCTTGCGTCTCCATCTTCATTCCCTGGGTCTGTCCTGTTCTTTGAGTTGAGTCTGACCAGTACAGGGAAACATACTCATTACTTAAAAGAAAGCTGAAAGTTCAGGCATCGGCGAGTGTCCAAGCTTTCACACCGTGAGCTGAAAGGACTTTGGACTAACCTAGCAGCGTTAGCTTACATGACTTATGCGTCACGTTAGATCCGTGTAAACACTGTAAACACACACACACACACACACACACACACTGACAGCATACCTTTGCGGAGTGTATGAGGATCAACTATTTTTAATTATCAAAGATTTTTGATAACCTTTGTCAGTTCTAAGATACGCTGTTGATCAGATCCCCATCTGTCCCATCAGATTCAACAGTCCTTCATCCAGAATCTGTCCTTTCAAAGTCATGACGCTTTCTATGAATAAAGTGGGAGACTTTCTCAGCTTGGAGGATGCAGAGCCTGACCTGATTATTGATAAGCCTTTATACAGGCTGGGCGTGCAGCAACAGCTTGCTTCAAATGTCATTTGTTTTTAAGTCTAAATTGGATAAGATAAGAACCTTGAGAAACCTGTTTTTTGAAGGAGGAGAGCTCGGGTAGCATGGTTAGGCAATAGTTTCTATATCTCAGTAGCACATCTGTAAGTTACAATGTATCGGGTTGTATCACCTGCAGTTTTTACTGTGAAAAGGCAATTTAACGAAGATCTTTGAGAGATCTCTAGGTCCATCATGCTATTTGTATCACAGCCTGAGTAAAAACCGTGTATTTAACCTGTACTAAAAATATTCCTGGTCAAGTGGTGGTGCTGCACACCTTTCATCCCAGCACTCAGGAAGTAGAGGCAGGCGGATCTACATGAGGTTAAGGCCAGCTTAGTCTACAAAGTGAGTTCCAGGACAGCCAGGGCTAGACAGAGAAACTCTGTCTTAGAAAAAACAGAGAATATTCCTTAGCAGTTCATCTAGTGAAAGGATTTTAATATACATTAGTGGCATTTAAATTAACACAAAGCATTTTTATCTACTATTATTATTCTGTTACTTATGACTATTATGAAATTGAAGCAAAACTTTACTTTTAGAACTATATTAAAAAGGAATTGTTATCAAAAATCTATATACCCAATGTTATATTAAACATTTTTATGATTCTGGTGAATGCTGTTTTATATAAACAAGTAACATTTCAAGGTTTTATGAAACATTTAATAGATCAGAATAGCATTTTAATGTGACTTAAGGAATTAAAGATGGTGGGCAGTGGTGGCACACACTTTCATCCCAGCACTTGGGAAGTAGAGGCAGGAGGATCTCTGTGTGAGGTCAGCCTGGTCTGTAGACAGAGTTCCAGAACAGCCAAGAGAGGACCTGTCTAAAAAATAGAAAGGAAGGGAGGGAGGGAGGAAGGGAGGAAGGAAGGAAGGAAGGAAGGAAGGAAGGAAGGAAGGAAGGAAGGAAGGAAGGAAGGAAGGAAAAGAAAAGAAAACCTCAGTCTGCCTCCAGAGTGCTGGGATAAAAGATAGGTCTTTCTCTCTCTCTCTCTCTCTCTCTCTCTCTCTCTCTCTCTCTCTCTCTCTCTCTCCACACACACACACACACACACACACACACACAAATATACACACACACAAACACACACATTTTCCATAGGCAAATGAATAAAACACAGTAAACTCAATGTACAGCAAAAATGAGTGAAAAAGAATGACATGGCCGCGGGTTTTGCTCTTCCGTTGTTGCAGGGAATTCTAGAGCTGACTGAGTCTCTCCATGCTGTCTTAACCCAGAAGGCCACACAGCTACATGGAAACATTAACGCACAGCAGAGTTAAGTCAAGTTAAGCATTGTATCTTTGGGGGGACAGAATTAACTCTTGGGGACCTGCAAGGCTGCCCTTTGCATTCTGTATGACAGCCTGTCTCCTAAAGTCCCATCGGTCCTGGAAGCAGGTCATGTCAGGCAAGGGTCCCTTCTTTCAGATCTAGGCTGAACACCCAGAAGCGACATCAACAGCTGAGTCTGTGGAGCAAGCATTTCCTGTGTTACTCGGTGCTAACACAGTTATTTTGACCAGTGAATCTTGGGAATAGTTTGGGGCAGTAAAAGGAAAATGAGCAGTTGTCTTCAAATGAGGAAAAATGTTTACGTATTTGGGAGGATAGCAGGAAGGCAAGGGCCAGTAGGATCATGGAAGCATAGAATTTGGGGTTTTGGAAGTCTCCATAAGGCAAGAGAAAACCAAGAAGACAGGCTTAGGCATGGTCCACTAGGTGTCCATAATGTTTGGGGTGGGACTTCTTTTTAACATCAGTTGCTATCTGAATGGCTGTCCTTGTAGGCCTTCTTATATAAGCTCACAAGCTGAAGTTAATGTCTGGGAGTTATTGGTGAATCGGAATGGATCCTCAGAGACCCTTCTCAGCTTCTCTATGCATTGTTGATGGTCCATGGTTGAAAAATGGGTGTGGACTTTATTTGTCCCAAGGGGTCCAGGTACTTCCCTTAAAAAATGCTGCAGGCATGGGGTGAATGACTGATAGGAGCCTCCACTCCTTGTGTACCCCGCAAGCTGGGTTCTACCCCTCCCATCTTTTTTCTTCCTATGATATTGCCCCTTATGCTGGTAGAGTCATGAAGGCCCAAACATAAGTCACTTGGGGCTATTTCCCATGGTTCCTACCACCTTAGTGAGCCTGTCATTGCTGTGGTAAGCACACTGCTAAGAGCAGAGAGACAGTTTGTCGTGGGAGCAGGAAGGGAAGGCATGTGGCAGGGCAGAGGGCTGCTCTCATTGCACATATACTCAGGATGTAGAGTAAACTGTTACCCTTTTTATTAATTCTCAGGATCAACCCTTTTCCAGCTCTTGATCCCGAGGGTCTGTGAGTGTGGAGAGGCATCCTTCTTATCTACCTCTAGTGCCAGAGGAGAGCTGACGATTTAGCACTTCCCCATCATTCCAACCTGGCTATCCCTGGGGAGTCTTTTGAGCGTAGCCACAGGAGAATCAGACACTCATGTAAATCCCCAGTTTACCTTCTAAATTACAATACTGCTAAATTCACATCCATTCGTTCTCAGTCTCTCTGCATGTCTGTCTGCTGTCAGTACCACTACTCCTTTCAAATCCCACATACTGGGATACCACTAGAATAAAGCCACTCTCCTTTGAAGTTCTTTAAGAAGGGGGAAGAAGAGAAAACAAACCAAACTAAAATAAAACCCTTGAGCTGTCAGGCCACTAGATTGAGAATAGAGGTCCAATCATATGAATAAGTTTGATTTTTGTTTTAAATCTCCATTTAGGATCAAAGAACAAACAGGTAGGGATCTCTCCTTTTGGATCTCATGCAGAAGGGATGTCCTGTTATTGGGGGGGGGGGGTTGTCTTCATATCCTCAGCGATAGCACCGCCTACAGAAATGACTAGAAGGATTTGAGAGCAGTTAGAGCATGGCAGAGCAGGAGTAAGTAAATGAGTCACGGTGGAGAACAAAGTTAGAGTCATCTGGCCCCGTAAGTATGAGAAGCCAGGAGAAACTCTGTGGGTACCAGATTCTGGGTCTGCACTGCTCTACCTAGAGCTGAGAGGAAGAAAGGAAAACAAGGAAATTGGAACTGTGCTAACCAGTACCCTTTAGTACAGGAAACCCCGAGGGTATGGTGATGCTGGGGCTCCAGGGGCCGTTTGGTGCACTGAGGCCCTTGGGCAGTCAAGTGAGCAACCCTGTTTGCATTTGCATCTACATGGCCTTCCCCATACTGATTACCCATTTGGTTGGCAGGCAGCTCTGGGTGATGGAGGGCCTGTTTACTTCCAGAGCATAGCCCACTTTGGGATTTATGAGAGTGCTGGCTGGCTGTGCATCTGCAAGGGACTCTTATTAGGTGTGGGCTCTCCCAAACAACTGCCTCCCAGCTTTAAGTGTAGGCTTGGCAGCCACCACCCAGTCCATGCTTTCCCCCCAAGGTTCATCACATGTTGGTAGGGGAGGGGAGGAGGTCTGGCTGTGGGGCATCATAAGCCTAGAAGAAAGGAGATGTTGGACTGGACTCTCAGTGGGAGCCTGCCCTTCATTTCCAAGTGCCTTGATAAGGAGAGAGGAGAGCATTTGCATAGTGGGGGTCCATGTTAACAAAGGGAGGAGTTCAGACTTCATGCTTCTCTCTTGCCTGCCTCACTGACCGTTACAGGCATAATCAGAGTTCCAGCAGGAAGCCCACCAAAATTTCCAGGTTCTTATGTTCCCCAGACGATGCACAGAACCAGGGACACTTGAGTCGTGATAGGACTCAAAGCAGCTTGTTAAGAAACGAAACAGGAGGGGTGGGGGACTTAGCTCAGTGGTAGAGTGCTTGCCTAGGAAGCGCAAGGCCCTGGGTTCGTCCCGCTCCGGGGGTGGGGGTGGGGGTGGGGGGGACCGAAACAGGAAAAAGGCACATCTGGGGATGGAGTGGGCTAATGAGCAGGGAAAGACAGATACTCAGCACGAATTGGTGCTCAGGGGGCACCCACTGAGGCATATGCTCGCAAAGCACTGGCCACAAGTATCATGGCCCTGCCTAGATCAGTGGCCCTCTCTTCCTTTGTGAATCGTTTGTACACAGTGGCCCTTTTTCCTTGAATACTCTGCTTGTTGCACATAACCCAGTTGTGAAGTGTTTCCTCTCCCTCCAACGGGTCTCGTCTATTACTGTCGATACTGACATCCTTCTATCTCTCCCCTCCGCTCCCCAGAGACGAGGCCTGTCTGTTGTATAGCCCTGGCTGTCCTGGACCTCTCCAGGAGAGCAGGCTGACCTTGAACTCACAAGGATTAAATGCGTGTGCCACCATGCCCAGCTTATACCTCTCTTGATAGTAAGGTAGGGTGGCCCATGGCTCTAACCTAGCACTAGGGAGGTGGATGGTGGTGTTGTAAAATTATAAAAAAATAAAAAAAGTATGGTTGTCTTTTATCCCCACTAGGTCTACACTACAGTGCCCCAAGATATCTGCTGGATATCTTAATTCTCAGTCAGCAAAGCGTCTCACCCGCTTTGCTCCATCCCATATCACACTGCCGAAGGCCTCTCTCTGAGCTGTCAGCAATCTCTCTACCTATCTAGTTCCCAAGGCAGGTTTCCATGCCAGAAACACACATCCCAACTCCATGGCGGCCCAGACCAGCTGCACCACACTCTGTTACTTAAATCTACACGTGAAAGAACCCACAACACAATAACCTTTGACCCAATTGATAGATATAATTGCCCACCTAAACATACAGAGCCCAGTACCATCCATCCCTTAAGAACATTAATAACAACCTGTAAATACGCAGAGCAGAATCTTAACGTCAGCTTCCATTTTCTCTCTGCCATCACTGCCCTCTCTATGCTTCCTCTCTCCTCCTCTTTCTGTTCCAGTCTCCTCCTCTTCCTTCAAACTTTCCTCTTGCCCATCTTTCCTTCTCCTCCAATGACAGACCTTCTATCTTGTTCCTGCCTCACCTGTGACATCATCCCATGGATGGAAAAAGATTGGGAGTTCAACACCTCGTCCAGACAGATAGTACGATCAAGCCCAGAGGACCTTGTGCCCCCCCCAAAAAAAAACTTTTAAAAAATACCAAATTTAAATGAGAAATAATGCATAAAATGGGCGGTGGTCATGTAAATGGATGTAAATAAAGCTGTATTTCTTACTGAGTATGAAATTAGTATCTTGGGTTTTCCTCCCCCTCAAACATAAACAGTAGAAAGTCTTTAGAGCAGTGCTGCAGTCCTTCAATGTGCCGTTGAGAAGTTCTGATCTTTTACTTGTGTTTCTTTAGTGCCCTTGTAGATGGTCCTCAGTGTTTGTTTGGTGTTTATTTCAAGACAGGGTTTCTCTGTGTGGTCCTGGTTGCCCTGGAACTCACTCAGTAGACCAGGTTGGCCTCTTAACTCACAGAGATCTGACCGCCTCTGCCTGCTGGGTGGGATTAAAGGCGAGTGCCACCACCTTCCGGCCTCCCTGAAGTTTTCCACTCAGACAAGCATCTTTGACTACAGAGAACGTTTACTGTGCAACTGTTTTCATGGGCTCCATCCCACTGGTGGAACTGCTGGATCATGGATAATCAAAGCTTCCTGAACCGTCAGATCATCTTCCTGAAGTTTGTCCCGGTGTGTCAGGCTTCTAACAAACGTTACCCGAATGCTGCAGCTCTGTTCTCTGGAAAGCAGTCAGCCCCTACTTATCATTCTGACCACAGATACTTTCTCAGTTTTACTTTTGCATAAGATATCTGGGGGATAGCATGGGTCTCACCTAGCCCAGGCAGACCGCAAACTCTCCACACAGTTAAAGATGACCTTGGACTTCTGCTCCTGCTGCCTCTGTTTCCTGAGGCATAAATGACAGGTGTTTCAGCAAACCTGGTTTATATGGCACTCAGGATCCGACCAGGGCTATGGGCGAACTAGGGGAATACTCTACCCATGGAGCTAAATCCTCAGCCCAGCATGTACATTTACTTTTATAATCAAAATGAAACCAGAACTTTACGTTTTGTATACAGAAAAGTCAGTCACACTGTCCCTTTCAGGTCTAAGAATCATTTCATTTCCAGTATTTTAAATATCTCATATTTTTTCTGCCTTCACAAAATGTCTTGTGAAAATCTTAAAGCTATACATAGCTGATTTTAGTATATGGATGGGGCGACGGGCCATTGTTTTGTTTTTAAATTTCACCTTGATGCTTTAGTTTTTGTTTTTGTTGTTGTTGTTTTTGTTGTTGTTATGTATTAGGTGCTATTTCTGGGTCTCATATTCTGGCTTCTCTGCCTGCCAATCTTTCTGCTGGTGCCTCGGTGCTCCGGTGGTGTGACTCTCTGCCACTCCTCTGCCACGTGTGGACATTTTAGGGTGAATTTACAAATGATATTTGGGAAAACTGCCCACTTGGAGTCGTTAGTCGTGGCCATCAACACATGGCAGGACGTGCCCACTTATTTCCAGTTCACCAAAGTTTGCAGGCTCAGTTAATTATCTCCACACGTGATTATTGTTAGTCTTATTTTTTGTACTGTTTTTTTTTTTTTTTTTTAGATTATTTCCAGGTTCCAGGTGTGTGTGGTGTGTGTGTGTGTGTGTGTGTGTGTGTGTGTGTGTGTGTGTGTGTGTGTCCACAGAGGCTAGAAGAAAGCATTAGGTCCTCTAGAGCTGGAATTACAGGGGTTTGCGAACTGCTTCCGTGGGTGCTGGCGACCACACTCAGAATCTTTGCAAGCTTGGTATGTGTGGGGTAAGGGGTTCTGGCGTTCAGTCAGGGGCTTTGTAGTTGCTAGGCAAACCTTCCGCTACCTGAACTAAGACTCTGGCCATTACAATAATTTTTTTTTAATTTTATTTACTTCAGTGTGTGTGTGTGTGTGTGTGTGTGTGTGTGTGAGAGAGAGAGAGAGAGAGAGAGAGAGAGAGAGAAAGAGAGACAGACTGAGTGTGAGGAGAGGTTTTAGGACGATCCTTCTACCATGGGAATCATGGCTTGGCCACCAGCACATTTATCCACTGAGTCATCTCACAGGTCCTAAAATAATTTTTTAGATGGTAACGTTACAGTAATGACTGGGGTTGATTAATGGCATGGTGGCTTTTAAAGGAAATACCAATCCGTGCAGCGACCCTGTAGCACTGTGAGCTGTGAGCACCACAGTGACCCCTGTGCAGCTGGTGTTTGCCTTGATATGGCACACAGGGGTTTTAAATTGCCATTTGATGCAACCTGCATCGTTCAGTCATGCCCGCAGCCCAAATGCTCCTCCTCCACACTCAGTAGAATAGCCTTGTTTGGGGGAGACCTCTCAATTCTGAACGTGTTCACTTTACTAATGGCGTCATGGGAGCGTGCCACAGCTGTGGTGACTTTACTACTACCTAGCACGGAAGCCTAGGAAGCTTCATGTAAAAATAGGCTTTTCCTTCATGAGTCTGAGCTGTAAATACTGCATTAATAATATATATCCGCAAACACCGGGTTTATAAAGTTGTTATCAGATCAGCAATTCCTTTTACCACTACAGAGTTTCTTTGCTTTGGTTTAATTACAAAGAAGCTCTATCCCGATAATTATGTCCTGAATTCGAAAGGGAGACTCATTAAAAACACAGTTTCTCCTTTCCATTTGGTCCTTTTACTCGAAGGCTTTGACAGAATAGAAGATCCCAGGATGAAGAGCAGGAAGGGAACTCAAGGGTCTTTCTCTGCTGCAGCCATCCATGTGTGAGACCTGCTCCTAGTTTCTGTAAATCACAGTCGAGGCACAAAAGCCAGGAAGGTTCACCTCTGAGTCAAGAGTGAACTCTCCACATTCCCGACATTCTTGAGCATTTTATACAAGGTCCTCAAGCTTCTCCCTGAGATCCTCAATTGCAAACTTAAGCCTAAGAAAACAGACCCAGCCTCCAGGAAGTTAAGTCCCAAGGCAAGGTTCGTGTGTGGATGGAAGAGACCTTTAATTCCAAGAGAAATCCCTCAACAGTAGTTGGACAGAGCAGACAGGTTTTCTGGGGCATCAGATGGCATGAGATGAACCAGAAGTCTCTGTAGCGTGGGCAGCTTGGTAGAGGTCCATCTGGGCCAGGGGTAATGGATATTTCCAGTAAGCCTAACCCTTGGGAGGCTGAGCTAGGTTTGCCTTGAGTTCACAAGCCTCAGGAGCTATGGAATGAGACTGACGTAAACAAACAAAACGACCAATATACTAAGTAAATCGTGATAAAGCTGCGATGTCTTTTTCTATCAGGAGCCTTTTTCTTTCTGGGAAATAGGTCATCTCTTCAAACTGCCCTTCTCAAAGTGTTTACTCGCTGTTGGGAGTGTGAGTCCTGGAAGTAGCTGGATCAAAATGCTCTTCACTTGCAGAAAGTACCGATGGCGTTAGAGCCAGAAGCCATCATCACAGGCTTTAGAAGTCAACGGGGGCTTTACTGAGAAACCTGCAGTGGTGCTCAGCTTCCTGATGTAGGGAGCATCATTGGCAAAGGGCTCTCAAGGCACAGGCGAGCATAGTTGCTCTTCATGTGCCCAGAACCTTTAATCCAGCCACCTCCGCCAATTAAAATATTTTTTTACTTATCCCAAGTGACAATTGGAATTCTGGTCCTGTCCCCTGCTGTGTGTGCTATCATGTGCCTCCTGGTCATCTCATGGCCCATTTTTTACGATCTATCGAGTGATTTGTTTGTGGTGCCATCTAGGATGAAAGTCACAAAATCATTTTTAGAAAGGTTATTAATGCCTCCGAAGTCTCCAAATGAGACCGAAGTCCTTGGTTGGTGACAGGGACAGTGAGGGCAGAAGCAGCATCGCATGTTTAAAGTGTGCTCTCGCGGCGGGGCGAACTCGAGGTCTGTTGGCATCTTTTCCCTCTTTTGCAAAACACATACACCAACAAAAGGCACATGGCGGAAACACATCCCTGTTGAAATAACTACAAAGGAGAATGGCTCTCTGGGACTCTTGGGGGCGATTTAGGGCTGGCCTAGGCACGGATGAGGGATGATGTCACTGAGCATCCAGCACAGTAAAACATGCGTTAGAAGTGGTGTTTGAAGTTGACCTGGGTTTGATGTTAGAAGGTGTTACAGAATAAAAAGGTCATTACCAAGTCAATGGACTATAAACACCAGCTACCACTATGGGACTTCCTGTGTGCAAAGCCAACACCCCTGAGTGCCTAGCTGCCCTAGCACAGAAGACATTTCAGGACCCGTCAGTGTACGGTGTTAGCAGACAGATGGCTGCTAGGACTACATCGCCGTATTGTTTAGAAACATCTTTGAAAATCATTTCCCTGGGTAAGAAATACTGATAAATACCCATAAAGCTTCCTCAACAGCGTTCATCTGTTCCCCGGACCAATTCTGAGGCTGCTGGGAGAAGTGAATAAACCATTATTTGCATAGTTTTGTTGTTGTTGTTGTTGTTGTTGTGTGTGTGTGTGTGTGTGTGTGTGTGTGTGTGTGTGTGTGTGTGTGTGTGCAGTTACAGGGATTGAGCCAGGGACCTCATACTTGCTCAGCAAGCCTGCTGCCCCTTGCGAACCTGTGGGTAAAATTTTATTTTAATTAATTATTTTTTAATTTATATTTCAAATGCTACCCCTTCCTAGTCCCCCCTCCCAGAGTTCTTCACCCCATCCTCCCTTCCCTTTGCCTCTGAGAAGGGAGGGTAAAATTTTAATGGACATTTGTAGGCATAAATTTTTCCAAACTACTTTTAATATGGGTTCATACCTCTCCACTAGCCCACCACCCAGCAGAGGTCGTATAAGAGAAAAGTTACTAGGATATGGGGAACATGGATCTGCTCAGCAGTACTTCTTTGGGAGTGAGTTTAATCTTCTTTGCCAGCAGTTCAGTCCCATAGCCAACATCAAATACCATTCAGCAGGTGCAGAGCAGTCCTCTAGGCAGGCAGACACCAGGCACGAACTAGCAGCTGGAGTTCAATCTTGAAGGAAGCACCAGGCTTGACAATGGCATGAGGCGAGGCCGTTGAAGCAGCAAGCTGCTACAGGAACCTCACGAGCAGTCCTCGGGCAAGCTTCTCTTAATGGTGTCAACAATGCTATGTCTTAGCAAAGAATAGCGAGGTGGAAAGAACCAAACTAATGCCCAATATACTCTTTTCCCACCTTCTGTGGGGTCGTATTTCTACTCTATCATGGCTCTTTCACATATCTGCTATATCAAAACATCCTTTCCCGTGTTCTGCTTCAGGAAAACATTCTTTCACGTGTCTGCTTTAGTAAGACATCCTTTCGCCTCTGTGCCCCAGCAGACCATCATTTGACATTATATTGTCTCCTCCAGTTAATATTATCCGAGACTAACAGACAAGGATGACAGACATAAAGAGTAAGTCAAACCACAAGATTGATAGGATGGGAACTAAGTGAGGCTCTGACTTAACTCTCTCCAAAGGATGTAACCAATCCAAGGTCAGTTTACCCGATGGGGGAACATGCTGGCAAGCTATGTATCTAATGAGGTTAACTGCCTACATCTGAAGAACTACAACTCCTATCAGTCAACTCAAGAGCAAAAGGGTCTAAGTCACCTGCAGCTGCAGCTGCCATTCAGAAGAGCATGCGTGGATGCCTGTGTTTGATCCCAGCACCACCACCAGGGGAAAAAAAAGTACGAGGGGTGGTGCATGCTTTTAATCCCAACACTTGGAAGGCAGAGACAGGCAGATCTCTGTGAGTTCAAGGTAAGCCTGGTTTACAGAGTAAGTTCCAGGACAGCCAGGGCTACCCGGTTACAACCTAATTAAATCCCAGCAAAAGGCTTGACAAGCATTTCTCTCAAGTGGTTGTGCGAAGACCAAAAGGAAGATGAATAATACTCAAACTACTCAGGACCATTATGGCGATTTGAACACTTGCAGATCCGCCCCGCGGTGAAGTAGGACCATGTGCCTGCCAGGGTAGACTGACTGGCTTTGTGCTTTAGGATTACTGGTGTTGGTGAAGGTGTGGAGAAACTGAACTCCTTTACCTTGTTTGCGGGGCTGTCCAATGGTACTGGAATTTGGGGAAACCGTAGGAAATCTCCTTAGAAAATTAAACTGCCGCCGCGTGGCTCAGCAAACCCGCCACTGGCTGCAAATCCAAAAGAATGGAATTCGGCATCTTAAAGAGACCCTGTGTTAATAGCAGCATCATTCCTGATGCCTGAGACCGAAGTGTCTGTTACCAAATGGAAAGATGAACAAGTGGCGTCTGTACAAGTATGAAATATTATTCTGCTTTTAAAAAGCAAGAGGAAAGTTGCCATTTGCCACATAGATAAAACTGGAGGCATTAAGCTTGGGGAAATCAGCCAGACACGGGACGATGAATGCTATGCCGTTCCACTCCTGGGAGGCCTCTCTGTTAACCAAACCCACAGAAGCAAAGATGATACAGTAGTGTTTGCCAGAAGCTAGAGCGCCGCAGCCGCAGAGCGCCCGGATGGGGAGAGGAGAGCTGCTCTTCACTGGGTGTAAGGTTTCAGCTGTGTGGGACGGGTAAGTTGCGGAGACCTGCAGAACAGTGTGGTGCTTACATTAACAATATGGTGTTGTGCTCTTCAAAAACCTGAGAGGGTAGATCCGAGGTTGATTGTTCTCACCACAGAGGTGAAACTGCAAAGCCAAAGAAGCTCTTCAGGGACTTTTGGCGAAAGGTGCCAGATACACGTAATACCAGGTTACCAGGACGGTACTTGGCTCTTCCCGAGCGGCTACACGGACCAAACTGCGTACTGCGCACGCATGCGCAGTTCTTTGTGTATTAGTTGTACCTTAGTAAAGATGGGAGGAAGAGGAAATGAAAGAGGGAGTGGTACCATACTATGAACAAGAATGTTTATTCTTAGTATAGTTTAATGAATTGGAACAATGAAGTGGTTGAATTGTTAAATATGTTGAATCAAAATATTGGAAGATATGACCAAAAAAACCCCAAAAAAACCAACAAAAATTAAGTTACCAACACTTTTGTAATTTTTTTTTAAACATTCACTTCATACTTCTAAGAAACAAGTTTGGCTTGGGGCTTAGTTCCAGGGAAACATTCACTCTATTGCTGAGCCATCTGCGAGAAAGTCGATAGTTCTATTGCCGTTGTTCAGGCCTTTGAGACAGAGTCTTGCTATGAAGTCCCCTGACTGGCCCAGTGCTCACTGTTTGTTACCGATTTTTAGTAAAATGTCTCCCACAGGCCCCGGTGTTTGAACGATTGGTCCCCAGCTGGTGGGCGCTGTTTCTGAAGTTGTAAAACCTTCAGCAGGGTAGGCTTTGTTAGAGGAAGTTCATTGTTGAGGGTAGGTTTTGAGGTTTTTTTGTTTTTTTTTTTTTGTTTGTTCTTTTTTTTCCGGAGCTGGGGACCAAACCCAGGGCCTTGCGCTTCCTAGGCAAGCGCTCTACCACTGAGCTAAATCCCCAACCCCTGGGTTTTGAGTTCTTATACCCTGGCCCCCTTTTCTTTTTTCTCTCTGCCTCCTGTGTGCTTGCGACTTGATCAGCCAGTTTCATGCTCCTGCTTGTCATGGCCCTCTGGAACTGTAAGACACAGGAAACCCTTTCTCCCCTAAGTTACCGAGCACTGGGCCTTGAACTCACGAATGGTCTTCTGCTTTAGTCTCCCATATGATGGGATTACAGGTTTATGCTGCCATGCCTGGCGTTGAAAAATTAGTTGGGTTTCAGTTTTATTTCTTTTTTTTTTTTTTTTTTAAAAAGTGACTCGGAAAGGCTAACACAGTGAAAACATTCTTCTCCATGGCACTTCTGAGGATCTATTCATTTAGTACTGTAAATCTAAATAGGTCTGAGTCACGTGCAGAAGAGGGAGCTTGATGCCAGAGCCCTGTCACTGCGGCTGGCTGGTTGACACAACTGACCTCGGCCTTGGTGTTGCTGGAGCGGATGAGTAGATGCTGCCCAGAATACCCAGGTGCTGTCGGAAACCGCTGTAAACATTGCCCTGACAGTGTTTCATTGGTCATGGGTATAGCCTTAGAAAGCTCTCCTTAGCTGTTTCTTGCCCACTGAAATGGTGTCCTGTTCTAACCACTGGTATGTGAAATCAGGGTGAGGGGACCCGGAAGAGGCATGGGCAAGAAGGCAAGAGCAAGTCACATCTTAAGTTCACTCCTAGTGCCTGTGCCCTTCCCAGCCATGGGCCTTTGACCAGGCCGACCCTACAGGCATGGACTCCCACAGTAGTCCAGGAGGCCAGCGCCTCCCCCACGCCAGCTTCCTGTTGGTCGGGGCAGAATGACAGCATTACACAAGCAAGTTGGGAGCAGATGTATATACAAGGGAAGTCATTTTTCACGTCAGCTGTTTACATGCTTGATTGGAAGTTATACAGCGCTGTGGAATGCTGAGCTGCAGGAGCACCTTCCAGAGACTTCCTTCATCTCCTTCTGTGGCTTTCTATTCTGAGGACGCGTCCTCGTCACAATTCGAGCTAGGGCCTGCTTTTTCTAAAACAAGGTTCTGTCAGTGCGATCTGACTTCCAAATGTTCAAGAGTTGTTTGTGAGCATTCAAGCTTCTTCCCGGGCCTCCGTAATGGGTGTGGGGAAAGGGCAGAGACGGGCTGGCCACAGACAGCGAGGCAATTTGGATTGCTCTCAGCTAGTCACCGGGAGCAGACTTTTTAAAAATGGGACTCCCCAGATACATTTAAGTATTTAAAGATATTTTATTCTTGATTCCGAGTATGCACATGAGTGTGGGAGTCCTTGGAGGCTGTGGGCATTAGAACCCCTGGACTTGAAGTTGCAGGAGGGTGAGCCGCCTAACAGGTGCTGGAAACTGACCCTCAGTGCCTTCACAAGAGTGTATGCTTGTGATTGCCAAGCCATCTCTCTGGCTTTCTGCACTTTTAATTTTAAAAAAGAAAAGAGAGAGAGAGTCAGAGGATGGCCAGGAAGACTGTTCACCAGGTACGGTTGCTAGGTGCCAAGCCTGACAACCTGAGTTGGATGCCTGGCACAGGAATGGTGCAAGGTAAGAACTTGTTAACTCCTGCATATTGTCCTCTTACATACATACATACGCACACATACATATATACATACATGTATATACACACACATACATGCGTGCATGCATACATACATACATACATAGGCACACATACATATATACACACATGCATACACATACATGCATACACATACATACATACATGTGTGCATGCATGCATACATACATACATACATACATACATACATACATATATACAAGTTTAAAAGGTCAGACAAGTATAGTAGTAATTGATTATGGTCCCAGCTACTCAGGAGGCTGTAACCGAAGGATCATTTGAGCCTAGTTTCAAGCCAGCTACACCAACATCGTTAAGACCCCTGTCTCAGCACACTAGCAAACACAAAGTCAATGGCTTTGCTTCTTAAATAACCTTCCAGACCCAGGTTTGATCCCAGCACCCACATGGTGGCTCACAATATTCTGTAATTCTCATTTTAAGGGATCCGAGGCTCTCTTCTGACCACTGTGGCCACCAAGCATACATGTGATACATAGACATATATGCAGGCAAAGCACTCATACATGTAAAATAAGTAACTCTGAAGAGAAAAAGTGCTTCCTGAGCCAGGACTGCAGGCCGACTCATCTCTCATTCTGTGTGACAACACTGCCTGCCCCTTGGAGCTTCCTGGATTGCTCAGTGTGGCTACTGCCAGCCACTACTGGTTTTCATGTGTCTGACATACAGAGTTTTGACTGAAGAGCTATTTGGGGTTCTTGGAGATGCCATCTCACAGGGAAAATGATGACATTTCCCTTCTAATATTAGAAAGAGAGCCACATCACATCCTGGGCTTGGGGGAGAATTCATGACTTGAGCTTGTCATCTCGAGGGCAGTTACATCCCAAAGCTTGCCCAGCTGACTCGCTGCGGCAGACAGAAGACACATCGAGCTGATGACCTTAGTTCTCAGTGGCAGCAGAGTCCTTTAGGAAGAGAAAATCCAACAGATAACGTAAAAACAAAGTCAGGGACAGCAAACGCCTTAAATCCCAGCACTCTGGAGGCAGAGGCAGGTGAATATCTGTGAGTTGGAAGCTGGATGGGTCTACTGAGCGCGTTGCAGGCCAGGAAAACGCTGCCTTGAGAAACAAACAAAGCAACAAAAAGTCAAAATGGTGCTTTCCAAGGCTCTTAGTGGGGAGGGGATGTAGCTCACTGGGAGAAGCCTTGCCTACCATGTGTTAGGCCACAGATTTGATCCCCAGCATCCAACAACCAAATATGCCAACAGGCAAAAGGCCCTCGGGCTTTGGCTAGAAAGTCAACCAAAGGCTTGCCAAAGTCTGTGGATGGTTCTGGTGTTTGTCAGGGCTACACTTAGGTGACAAGAGTGGAAGGCTTTGCCGACAGTCCCTGTAAGGAGCCAGCCTTGGGTTTAGCATTCCTTCCAGGAACTGTTGGGTGTGGGCCTGCGCTTAAGATAAGACTGGTCCTACATTTAAGGTTAAAGGACAACCTCCTCTGGAATAAGTTTCACCCTTTCATCAGCCAGCCCTCACCAGCCCTCCATGTTACTCTCCAAGGAGAATTAAAAGCCCAACACCTTTAAAAGATCCTGTCCGTTGGTATTATTGTTTCTTCTAGTACCTCTATATTTACCCCGGTGGTGGCTTTGCTTTATGTATGTAAATTTATGTATGTAAATTTCTATTCGGATTTAATTAGCCATGACATTTGCCAACTTTCATCGGAAGCGTGAATGATACCCATAGACGGAAGACTGATAAAGTGAGCGAGAGAGATGGTTCAGCTGTTCAGAGCACTGGCTGCTCTCCTAGAACCTGGGTTTAACTCCCAGCGCACAAGGGATGGCTCACAATTGTCTGGATGGTAGACAGACAGATATGTAAGCCAGACATCCATAGGTACACAATCTTAAAATAAGAAAAGAAAGAGTGGTACAGCTATGCGTTGTTTTGCCTAAAAGCCACTTTCCGTTTCACGGGGGTGGGGGTGGGGTAGACAGTTTTTTGTCTTAAAAGATCATAATCAAGCTGAGAACCAAAAGCCAAAAAAAAAAAAAAAAAAAAAAAAAATTAGCTTTATTTAAAATCAGGTTTTTGGTCACTCGCTTTTACCCAGAACTCATCTGAATGGACTAAGCCACAGTGCATACTGCCGGACAGTGTTGTCAGCTCACAGGACACAGAACACAAACAACTTGCTGAGGTTTCTTCTAGCTCACAATGGGTGGCTTCCTCTTTCAACCCAGGGCATTGTCTCTGACTCCTGCACTGGGGAGGCTGTTCACGAGGTCGGTGATGCCAGTCTCAATCACATCCTGAAACAGCAATATGCTGTTTTTGCCATCCCCGCCCCTCCCCCTCTCCACTGTAGGGACCAAGTTCCTGTAATCTTGGTGACCAACTCTGACAAGCCACAGCAGGGACTGTGCTGTGAGGTGCAGCTTCATTCCTCACCCACTCCCTCACTGTCACCCTGGGGGGCCCTTCTGTCAGTGCCTCCTGGGGGGGGGGAGATTGAGAGAGACAGAGAGAGAGAGAGAGAGAGAGAGAGAGAGAGAGAGAGAGAGAGAGAGAGAGAGAGAAGGCCATGCCTCAACTCCCACATTGCCCTGAATCAGACCCATTTCTTTTAGCATTATTTATTGTGGTAGTTACCAACATTCAAAGAACATGGAGTGAATATTGTCTTATCCAGAGAAAAACTATGCCGTGCAACAGAGGAACTTTCTGAGAGTGGCATATTTAGGGACACAAGAGGAGGTGAAGAAGGGAATAGCTCTTCTTTCTATCCCTATGTTTTTTGTTGTTGTTTTTGTTTATCTGTGTTTTCTTTATTTATTATTATATATAAGTACACTGTAGCTGTCTTCAGATACACCAGAAGAAGGCATCATCTCATTACAGATGGTTGTGAGCCACCATGTGGTTGCTGGGATTTGAACTCAGGACCTCTGGAAGAACAGTCAGTGTTCTTAACCGCTGAGCCACTCCAGCCCCTTTTGTTTTTGTTTTTGTTTTTTTCAAGACAGGGTTTCTCTGTGTAGACCTGGCTGTCCCAGAACTCGATCTGTAGACCAGGCTGGCCTTGAACTCAGAGATCCACCTGCCTCTGCCTCCTGAGTGCTGGGATTAATGGTATGCCTGGCTCATCCATGCTTTTTTCTTCCTTCCTTCTGTCCTTCCTTCTTTCCTTCCTTCCTTTCTTTCTATCTTTCTTTTTTAAATTGGATATTTTTTATTTACATTTCAAATGTTCTTTCCTTTCCCAATTTCCCCTACCCCATTCCCCTCTCCTTCTGTAAGGGTGTTCCCTTCCCCAATCCCCACCCCCATGCTTTCTTACCATCTCTCATTTTGTTCACAAAGGAAACAGTCATCACAAGGAGCAGTGTTCTTGAGAGATACACCTTCCACACTCAGGCCCCAGGAACGAAGGCATCTATCTTTTTCCTAGTATGTGTTCAGCAACTGGGTTAGGGTTTGCCTGGAAGAACTGCCATAAAGAACCTTTGTATTTGGGGGTAACTAATAGCCCCATTTTTTTTAACCCGAAAGACACAGGATTTCTCTCAAGCATTCAGCGTATGTGGCATGCATTAATAAGTTATTCAATAACAAACATATTTGCCAATTAGACATCAAAAGAAGTGGGCAGAGTTTGCCCTTCTCCTACAGCAAGCCCTAGGTGTATTTCTGCTGAGCCTGAATATTCTCTGGGGCAGTTTTCCTCTTCTGGTTATATTCTCCTGCGGGACTCCCCTGTGTTCCCAGAGCCGGAAGGTGGCTTTCGACTGGAGTGACTATTGCACACGTATGTTCCGTTGCTACTGTAGATCTCGGAGGCTGTGATCTGCCTGACTTTAGTCCCACGAGTATCCTATGAATGCTGAGCTTGCGGTGAAGGCCCTGCCTTGTCGTGTGACGTGCGCAAGTGAGATGTGTTGGGGTAGAAATCTTGGCTCACTTCCGTCCGAACAAACCACACCAGGCCAGGTCACTATGGGGGTGGAGCTTAGACAGGATGCTAACAAGATGCACTTCAGACTCAGGCTAGACCGAAGCGTGACCTCTTGGAAGAGCTGACACAGAGACAGGAAGTACGTTTAGTTTCCATTGTAACTCAGGTGCGGGCTGTGCCTTTCCCCAACTGGCTAGAGTCTGACCTCACAGTCTTGTTCAATTGGCTAGTCTGAAAAGAATTGTCACACAGGAAATGAAGGAGAAGGAGTCACGGCTCCAAGGAAACAAGGGTCACTGCTCTCAGCCCTCAATTCTTAAATCAGTGCATTGGGGCTTTTGTGTAAACAAGGTTTTACTGGATGAGGAGGTCTAAAACGTTTACATAAAAGTCTTAAGAGGTAGGGGAGATAAAAAGATTTCAATTCCTTGTCTCAAACACAATTTATAGTATTTGATGGAAAAGATTCATATTTGATATTACTCACACTTAGGACATACATTGTCACCCAAAGATCACAGAACCATTTTTTTTTTAAATTCCAGATAAATAAATGTGAAGATAGGTGTTGTGGTATATATTTATAATTCCAGACCATAGGAGAAGCAGGAGGAATTTAAATTCAGGGTCAGCCTGGGCTACACTTGAGATCTTATCTCAAAAATCTCCAAAGAAAGTCCAACGAAAGAATGCAGTTGGCTGGGTGGTAGTGGTACACACGTAACCCCAGCCCCTCAGGAGCTGAGGCAGGCAGACCTACGTGAGTTTGAGGCTAGCCTCATCTACAGAGCCAGTTCCAAGACAGCCATGGCTATAAAGAAACCCATCTCTGGGGGGCAAAAGGCAGTAGAAGGAAAGGAAAAGAGGAGGGGGGAGGAAGAAAGGGAAGGAGGAAGGAGCAAGGGAGTGGAGGGGAAGGGAGGAGGGAGAAGAAAAGGAGGAAGAGAGGAGAGAAACAGATTTTGAGATCTCAAGATTTTGAGTCTCAGACATGCTAAGTGTACTTGGGTGTATTAGGAAAGAGTCACCCCTGGATGAACGTCATGGCTGGGACATCCAAAAAGGGTGGTATTGTTAGGGCTGAGACATCCATGGGGTGTACTAGGGCTTGACACATGCATGGCGGGGAGGGGGATTGGTGGGGGGAGATTAGGGTATGCTAGGGCTGAGATACATGGTGGGGGGTGTGTTAGGACTGACACATGTATGGGGGTGTGCTAGGGCTGACACATGCATGGGGGGTGTGCTAGGGCTGAGATACATGGTGGGGGTGTGTGTTGGGACTGACACATGCATGGGGGGTGCTAGGGCTGAGATACATGGTGGGGGGTGTGTTGGGACTGACACATGCATGGGGGTGTGCTGGGGCTGGGAGACATGCATGGGGGTGCTAGAGCTGAGACATGCATGGGGGTGTGCTAGGGCTGACACATGCATGGGGGGATGCTAGGGCTGAGACATGCATGGGGGGTGTGCTAGGGCTGAGACATGCATGGGGGGTGTGCTAGGGCTGACACATGCATGGGGGGTGCTAGGGCTGAGGCACCTGTAGGGACTGTAGCACCAGCTGTCTCCAGTATCTGAAGTATGTTTTCCTTGTACTATCTTTGAACTGTGTTTTGTTTATTTTCATTTTCTGTTCTAGTCTGGGCTTTCATCTTTGCTTTATATTTTGAAGTCTGAATTTGAGGCTCGAGGCTGAAATAAAATAAGTCCTTTTAAATCTTAGGGAGAGTTAAGTATCAAAGGAAGACTCCACACCATCTAGGATCTCAGAGTTAAATCTGTATTTATGCTCACAGTGAAAATACCCCTCTGACCCGAGAACATTCTAGAGTTTGGAGGAAACAATAACAAACAACAGAGCTTTGGATGGGAGCAGTGTTTTGGATAGGAAAGGCTCTCTTATCTTCCCAACATCCAGGGGACAGACCCCTGGGCCTGCCTGTGGGTCACCATCCTGTGCTTTCCTGCCTGCAGGGCTCCTCCCAGAGCCAACTGCAGCCAACCACCTGGCCTGCCTTCCTCCAGCTGAGGCTCCATCTCCAAGACACCCCATGCTCTGGAGAAGCACCCCTACAGGAATAGAGCCTTAACCGGGCTAAGACCTCCTTGGCAGTTTATCCACCTTTCTGGGGCACCTTCCAGGGTTGTACATCAAGAAAGCTGCTAGAATGCTTTCTCACAGTTTGACCAGCCAACCCTCTGTAATGGACTTTGTTATTAGAAAGTTTGGGGGCTTATTTCTATTCTGTCTCTGAGTGGTCCTCTGAGAGGATGTTTCTCAGTCAGGGTGTCTCATGGGTTTATGATCTGAGGGTGCTGGGACTGTGTACACAGACACAGTTGATGTTCTAAGGTGGTTTCTTCATGCTAAGGAGAGACCGAACCACCTAGGGCCTGTCTCCCACAGGACCAGCACACGGTGGCTCACAGGAAGAGCTCCTAGGGCAGTAGACTTTTCCCTCTGCATGTGTACCAAGGATGCTCAGGACAAGCTGCCAGACATCATGGGAGCAAGTCTCAGCAGTCTAGCAACTGCTTTTCTGGTGCACCCGAGGGAAGGGGTGAGCAGAGGAGGGTTTGATCCCTGGAATACAGGGAAAGACGGCCATTGGGGGGGAGGAGAGTTGTGTATGGAGATGTGCTCTCCCGGCCGAGAGAGAGTGCCCTCTCCATTTATTAGAATGTTCTAGTTCTCCCATCGCTTTCATGGTGTCTGAGTTCTGTCTCTGCTCTTATTTCCCGTTTTGAGTACCTTTTTTAGAACTGTTTGGGAAATTTCCCAAAAGTTGGGTAAGCGAGGCTGGAGTGCTGACAGAGGCTTCTTGTTACTGGCTCTAAATGGATGCTCTGTGTCCTCTTTAGAAGGGTGTCTTTCCTTTCCTCTATCCAGTAAAAACACGTTTGAGTACCCAGGGCTTGCCTCTGAAAGAAATGATCCCTCTTGCTGCAGAGCCAAGCAAGAGGAGGTGGCCAGAGAAGCCGTGGGCCTGACAGCAGTTCCCTTCCGACCTTGGGCTGGTTATCACGCACACTTGGACAGCGTTTCCGCTCTTTGTCTGAGCATGCGTTAATCTTCTCGTATTAATCCTCCTCTTTGCATCCCCGTCTTCCTCTAACCCCACTCCTCAGTCTCTGAGCTGGTTGAGGAGTGATGGGACTCTGCTCCCTGGCTGGCTCTGGAGACACAGGGCCCTTGGCTCAGGCAGAAGCACCTCCCCTAGCTGGCAGCCCTGTGGGGGACTCTCTCCTGACAGGAATTGATAAGGGCACATTATGTAAAATCTGGAGGGCAGAGCTTTTCCCTTTTAGGTCAGCACTCGGCCTGGAGCTAAAAAGGCTAATCAACAGAAGCATTTTCTGTGTTCATTCCAGAGCCTTTCCCAGCGGCACAATAAATCTCGCAAGCCTGTTCACAGGAGCATTGTTATTTAACAAGCCAGGCTTCTGAGCTTAAGAGGTTTTGGTTTCATCAAATCGAACCCAACCTGCCACATTCATGATTCATTACCAGTTACTCATACTGAGCCCTGTAAGGCAATGTAATTTTGCATCCTTAAAAATAATCTTCTCGTACAAGATTAACTTTCTGTGCATTGGAAGACAGTCTTTCTCCTCTTTTTAAACCTTTTACCTATTGGGAAAGTGTCAGTCCTGGCTCTAATCTACTTACCAGCTAAGGAGACCAACTGAGCTAGTTCATCTCCTTCACTCACTCATTCACTCACTCATTCACTCATTCACTCATTCATTCATTCATTCATTCAGGAGATGCAGTTTATCTTATTCACACATCATTCATCTGTTCTTTCATTCAACAAATGGTTCAAGCCTGGCTCTAAAAGATGTAAACACGAATGGAGCCCATGCAGCCTTCAAGGTGCCGCAGGCCCTGTCCGCATCATAATGACCTGGTAGTGTCTATGGGGTGGTCATTTGATCTGGGTTTGATCATAAAGAACAGTGCCGGGGTTGGGGATTTAGCTCAGTGGTAGAGCGCTTGCCTAGGAAGCGCAAGACCCTGGGTTCGATCCCCAGCTCCGGAAAAAAAAGAACCAAAAATAAATAAATAAATAAATAAATAAAGGACAGTGCCCTTTGCAGGGGAGGGGAGGGGAATGTGGGCAGAGCCTGATCCAAGTGTGAGTAACAGCCCTGACCCTCAAGGGGGACTTCAGTTTGTGGGAGGTGGGACAAATTCTCTGTGGCTCTGATCGCTGAAATACGTGTTCTCTACATTTTAATAAGCACTGGTAAACCCACCAGAAATATTATAGCTCATAGACAGTCCCTGCAGCAGCGTCTTGTGAGCATTTCCCAGGCTCTCTCCAGAAGGTTCCCACAGACAGTAAAGCACCCGACGTCTCAGGAGGGAAGGCAGCTCTTGGAATCTGTGTTGCAAACATTTCTTTTGTTTGTGGCTGGAGTACTGTGGGCTCTTGTTTCCTGCATGCTTCAGGTATTCCCTGCTTACTCTTCCGGCTTCATTTTATATAGGAAAAACAAGATCTATTTAAAAGTAAGTTTGGTTTAAAGAAGGAGACAGAAATCCAACTTCCCTCACCTTTCTCAGAGTTACCCAGCTGTATTAAACGCATTTGTTCTTTTTTATTTTTTGAAAGGCTTGGCTTTATCATAATGTATATTTTACTGTATATCTTTGTAATATATCCCTCTCCATATTTTCAAGTCTTTGTTGTGACCCATTGATAAATCTTGTTGATTTCTTCTCCGATTTCACACTGTTCTAATACCCGTGCATTATAACACGAGAGAAGTCGTAAACTTCGTTCACAAAATCTTTCAAGTCCCCAGAACCAGCATTTAAAGGAAGCTTGAAGAAGTTTAATCTTGGTTTGATTTGCTGAAAGGCTCCATTGTCTTAAAAAGTGAGAACCTGGTGGGCACCAGAGTCGTGGCCTAGGTGGTTCCTTTGCTTGATTTCTTTTTCCTTCCTTTTCTGTGGGTCTGTAAATGTTTATTGTCTGTGCTAGTCATTGCTTGATTGGGGCCTGAGGGGACGGTGACATTTCCATGACCCCCAGAGCTACACAGACATAGGTGAGATTCGGAGCTCACCGGTGTACTTTAATCAAAGCTGCCATGCCCAGGATGGGAACGAGGTCTCCTCAGTCACTGGCTCCTTGCTTCACCCTGAGTTTTTGGCCAGCCACTTATCAGAGTGAGGCAACTCCTAATGGATGTTAAACAGAGAGATAACAAGGAGCTGCGGCTGCAATCCTCGGCGGACGGCTTCTAAGTGTTTTCTAAAACAGAACTTTTACATCCTGAGACCGTTTTCAAGGGAATGCACACACCCAACAAATCTGTGGAAAGAGAATGGAAAGCTATGAACAACTCCCACGCGGAGGCACGGGGAGGAAATATTTTCCACTGACCGGAGCCCATGCAGGCCATGTGGGAGCTGGGAAAATTCTGTCTGAAGGGAAGGCAGGGGCTGTTCCAGCCTCGGCAGTTCGTAGTTTGGGTCTTTCTTGATAAGGTCATAATCTTCTGACCTTATATCATACCATATGATTATATCACAGTCAGGATGAGCACGGCCTTATCAGAACATGAACAGTGTGGTTCTTTGATTTGGGATTTCTGCTCACGAGTCGTCTTTCGGTTTCAGAGTTCAATGGCGAAATTTTTATGTTGGCCACAAACAGCAGGCGAGGTCTGGGCCTGGATCAGCTTTGATGGTTGAACTTTGGTGGGTGAGGGGATAGTCCACCCAGCTGTTAGCAATTGCTTTCAATTTGTATCACACGTAATTTATCTCATTTGTCTTAAACGAGTCCCTCAAGCCAACACATGGAGATGAATTCAGAGCACTTGGGAGCAGCTAGAAGAATGGCATCTTGGGGCATCCACAGAGATGGGACTGGAGCCTTGTAAAGGTGTTCCCCGGCTCAGGCTCAATGTCCTCACATTGCCCAGGGTCACTGCTGGTGGCTCTCTGTTGTCCATGAGTTAGCGCAGTGACCTCCTTATCGTCTTCCTATCTTCTCTTCCAAGTTGTCGCAGGCCGGGGCCCTGCCTCCTGCAGCCGGCGGCTCTCCTTCCACAGTTCTAACAGCTCTAGCTTCCAGTCAGAAAGCCGCATTATCATCTCATACACCTCGCTCTTGTGAACTTGTGCAAAGCAAATCATATTATGTTTCTGGGGATCCAATAAAACCACAGAATGCTTTCCAGACATTCCAGAGTAATATTTCCTGAAGTGACATTTGACTTCTATAAAAGAGGCCTCTTTTTCCTCCCCTGCATAAATACACACGAAGGGCAACTTTTGTAATATCGTAAATAAGATCCCACACAAATTCCACACAACAGACTGTGTGGGGAGCTCACATAATAAAATGAGGAATGCTGCCTGCTTACTTTCTGACCAGTGTGGAGTTTTCATCCTGCATCTATCAGAGCTACGTCCACACACACGAGAGATGCATTTAAACATGCCAATCAAAAACGGTCACTGTCCCTCCTAAATGAAACACGCCCGTTACTGTAGCTGTCCTTTATGTTGCGGAAAGGATGAAGGAACTCTCTAAATATAGTTAATGACTTAAGCTAATGCTAAATTTGTGAGGGGAAAAAATGTGTTGAGATTTGGGTGGGTGTTGCCAGGGGGAACAGGAATGTGGGGGGCAGGACCAGGTGACACGGGGATAAAGTCATGCCAGACGTAAACGCACATTTCAAGAGAAGGTTTAGCAGAGAATTAATACGCTGCTATTTCTGTCAAGGAGAAGGTGTCACATCACTAAAAGAAGGAGAAAAAAAAAAACCTTAAAGCTGTATTTACATCAAAGTTTATGTCAGCTCTGTTTCCCTTCTCCTAAGTGCCCGTGATGAAAGTATGCCTTTGAGATTGTTAATTGCAGATTTATTTCTGTCCTGTTACCAATCAGGGATGCAAGGCTGCTCTTAAGCAGCTTGTGGCCCTCGGTTGCCAGCGCCGGGCCTGCTGATGTGAACTGATCGGAATCAGGCGGGGTGCATGCATGTTTCCGCTTAGCATCCCATCTCATTTCTTTGCCTCTTCTTTGCAGCAGCATCCTCTATAGAGGTTGCTTTCCTGGAGGCCCTTAAAGCTCCTAAGGGGTCAGGCCCACTTACGGCTCCATGCAGGCCTCGATGTTAGGCTCCCAGCTTGTCTCCCGAGGCTTGATTGTTTTCGCTCACCCTCACCCTCACTCTCCTTGCTGCTGGGGTGCCTCAGTGTATTAGTGCTACTCTGCTTAGAGACTTTACAATGTTTGTGCATGGTACCTGTGGTGGTTCGAATATACTTGGCCCAGGGAGTGGCACTTTTAGGAGGTGTGGCCTTGTTGGAGGATGTGTGGCCTTGTTGGAGGAGGTGTGGCCTTGTTGGAGGAGGTGTGGCCTTGTTGGAGGAGTGTGTGTTGGAGGAGGTATGGTCTTGTTGGAGGAGGTGTGGCCTTGTTGGAGGAGGTGTGGCCTTGTTGGAGGATGTGTGGCCTTGTTGGAGGATGTGTGGCCTTGTTGGAGGAGGTATAGTCTTGTTGGAGGAGGTGTGGCCTTGTTGGAGGAGGTGTGCCCCTGTGAGCATGGGCTTTAAAGACCCTCATTCTAGCTGCCTGGAGGCCAGTCTTCTCCTAGTGGCCTTCAGATGAAGATGTAGAACTCTCAGCTCCTCCTGCACCATGCCTGCCTGGATGCTGCCATGCTCCTGCCTTGGTGATAATGGACTGAACCTCTGAACCTGTAAGCCAGCCCCAATTAAATGTTGTCCTTTATAAGAGTTGCCTTGGTCACGGTGTCTGTTCAAAGCAATCAAACCCTAACTAAGACAGTACTGAATTCTCCCATTTGGGAAATGTTTGTTAAATCGATTGTTTTATAAATAAAGAATGCACCTCTTCTGAATGTGATCACAGTTAACATAGCAGACATAGCAGACGTGGCCACTGTCCTGGGAAGATATGAGGAAGAGCAGCAGCTAATATGGGGAGCACTGTGTGTTGAGGATGCAGTACCCAGCAGGTAAAAACCGTCAACAACATGAAGTAGCAGAAGCTGCAGCGCTTACATCATAATGAACACGAATCACCTGCTCCATCCTCCTGCCCTCTAGTTTTAAATCAGTGTTTTGTGCTAACATTTTCCATGTCTTCCTGGCAGTCACTGTCCTCAGGAAGTGCTGAGAGTGCAGTTCTTATCCTATCCTAAGTATTGGTGTTGATCTATGTACCCGAATCAAGGGTGGGGCAGGCCATCTGATCTTGTCTTTGAATAGTTTCCCAGCCTTCTATGCTGGCTTACCCACTAACAATGCACTGGTAAATTAGATGGGCTGGCACAAATCTTTAATCCCAGCATTAAGGAGGCAGAGGAAGACAGAGCTCTTGAGTTCAAGGCCTGTCAGGTCTACACACTGAGTTTCAGGTTAGCCAGAAATGTAACGCTATCTCAGAAGACAACAACCAACACTTTAAAACCCCCTTGCAGATTTCCAACTCAAGCAAAATTTGGAGATCTGGGCACACAAGCAGCTATGATTTTCCTGACTCCCAAATCTTAGTGTGTGTGGGGTCCCCTCTGCAGTACTACTTCTGGAGAAGGAAAAACAGATTGAGTCTTTGGAATCTAGCTTACTGTTTCCCTTATACTGCGTAACAGTTGTTTTAATTGTAGAAAAGAGATTTGTAAACAGCACTCTTTTGTTTGTTTCCAAAGCAAAACAATTAAAAAGTAATGAATGGCACACGAATGAATGTAGTCCTTGGTACCCAATGAGACCAAGAAGAAAGCATGCCAAAGTCTAAAGAACTTGTAGGCCAGAAAACACTGGCGCCATTAACCAGTGAGAAATGTGGCACAACAGGAAGACGGGCAGGGATCTGACGCGATCCTAGCACCATGAACAGACTGCAAACTATCGGGGATCAGCTTCCAGGGCCTTCTTCGCTGTCTTTTCTTTTTGTCTGAATTGGCCCTGTGCTCCTCAGGAATCTGAAGCCCAAAAGAGCAGAGAGATACATGGCACCGGCTATCAGAAACTCCAGTGACTCTCAGTAATCGCCCAGAAACCTCATCAAGCCCTTGCTTACTAAACTGACACAGGCAGTGCCTACCCTCATTGGGTGCCCACTTGGCAAGAAGACACAGGTGACCTGGGTACAAAGAAAACATAAGTTATCTTAGAGCCAGAGGCAGCTTCTTCATCCTGAAAACAACAGGTCTTTTGAAAACCTCACACCTGAGACAAGGGTGATTCAATACCATTGGCTGCGCTCAATGTTCCTCAGGAGAACATGGAAGACTAAAGCCAAAACCTCCACTGCTCGCATTGCTAGAAAGTCTACCTGCCACAGCCTCATCAGGAAGGAAAATGCGGGTCAGAAAATGTTTGCAGAGACGATGTAGTTTCGTTACTGCATGAGAGGCCATAAACCAGGAGTGTAAGACCAGATGTGTCGTCTGAGTTCTGGGTCAGGCACACTGAGTCCACAGGTTAATTCTCCTCTGCATTTTCTCACCTCTGAAGACCGGCCCTGTCCACACACTCTCTGAATTGTCCTGGGTGTGCATACATGTTCTGTTTTCTCTCTTTACTTAGTTACATTAGCACAGAGACAGGTTGTAAAGTGGGATAGCTCTCACCAGGACCAGGTGTGGTACATAAATGGTTATTCTGCCCGGGTATGTGGAACAACTGTGCCGGGGCTATGGCGTTGTAGGGAAAGCTTGTCTCCACCTTCTGCCCATCTGGTATTCTAGAGAAAGATTTAAAAGGGCAAACAAAACATTCTTCTAGTTCAAAATGCCTCTGCCAGTTCAGATCGAGAGTTCTTAGAGCTGGCTGTGGATTGAGAACTCTTTTTTAGGCCCTCATGGCGAGAATCTCCTCTGTCCTCTGGGCTCTGCCTCCTCTGACCCATCACCCATAAGGCAGCTGACTACATTGGGTTGCCTCCCCAGGACCAGCACCAGTAGATTGGTCCACAGCCTGTTGTGCAAGGCGTCTTTGTCCTGCTTGGCTGCAGCTGTCTGTGCCTAGCCTTGGCCTCCTCTCCTGTCACCCCCTTTCTTTCGTCTCCAGTTATGGTTTCCCCACACCAGGTAGCTAGCTCCTAGAGCTTCCCACAGCATCCTGTCCAGAGGCGTTTATAAAGGAGCCCGGCTTCCCTCGCCCAACCCGCTCTGCACAGCGATGCGCCTGGGTGAGTCATGCTTCCAATCACCATATGTGACTTAATCAGTCACTTCTTGTAATTGCATTCTGTGCTTCGCTGCTGTTAGTCCTCAGCAACCTAAGAGGTAAAGTTTGAAATCCAAATAAGAGCAAAGTCTTCTCCTCCTTCCAACCACTCTTTAAGTTCCAGATACAAAGTCGTTTTAAAGTAATCCCCTCTTTAGTATTACCTTTTTTTCTTTTAAATCTATGACATGAAGACAGACTAGAATTTAGTTAATTCTTTTATTTTCATTTTTAATTTTTAAAAAAAAATTCCTAAAACTTGCTCTTTAGACCAGGCTGGTCTCGAATTCACAGAGATCTGTCAGCCTCCTCTCTGCTTCCCAAGTGCTGGGATTAAAGGTGTGGCTAGTGGATTCCTAATTAGACGTATGTGTGAAAATCACTTGGGGACAGCAAGATTGCCTAGCAGGAAAAAGCACTTACTGCCTCAAAGTCCTAAAACTCACACTGTAGACCAGGCTGACCACGATCTCAGAGATCCACCTGCCTCTGCTTCCCAAGTGCTGGGATTAAAGACATACACCACCATGCCCAACTCTGAAATATTATTTTTAAATCACTTGGAATTCAACAGATGTTGGTAGGACAGTATAACCACATGCAAAGAAATAACAGTTAGACCCTTATATCATGCCATATACAAAAATTAATTCAAAGTGAGTCAAGTCATAGACCCGAATTAAGAGCCAAAAGTATATGACTCTCAGGAGGAAGCAAGAATAAATTATCTTCACCTCGGATTAAATAATATCTTCTTGGATATGATACTAAGCATCAATGATAGAAAAAGTAAATTATATTTCATCCGTCTATCTAAGGACGACTTCAAAATGATACTATCCATACAGTGAGAAGATAACTCACATAGTTGGAGAAAGTATTTGCAGATCAAATAATTGATTAGGATTTAGCATCTACGATAGAGAATGAGTAGCCCTCAGCAGTAAGGGGACAGCCTAGTCGTAACACCAGAGAAAACATACAGATGGCTAAGGACACAGGAAGAGCTGCTCCACATCTCAGCATCAAAGTCACAGTGACGTGACTTTTCACAGTGAAACGCCACTTCGCATCCACTAGGATAGCTCCGATCGAAGAGACAGTCACAAGTGCTGGCGAGAGTGTGGCAGAATTGGAAGCCTCCTGGGTGCTGGTAGGAATGGAGACTAGAGAAGCTGCTGTAGGAAACACTTGCAGACTTTTAGGAAAAGGCAGTTGTTGGGCTGGAGAGATAGCTCAGTGGTTAAGAGCACTGACTGTTCTTCCAGAGGTCCTGAGTTCAAATCCCAGCAACCACATGTTAGCTCACAGCCATCTGTAATGAGATCTGATGCCCTTTTCGGGTGTGTCTGAAGACAGCTATAGTGTGCTTATATATAATAAGTAAATAAATCTTAAAAAATAATTTTGAAAAAAGGAAAAAAGAAAAGAGCAGTTGTCATGTGACCTAGCAATATATATATTCCTGGGGCAGTGCACAGATACAATAACTGAAGTCATGTAAACTTATATGTTTTAGATAAATATTCGTAGCAAACTCTTTCATGATAATAAATAGGCATAAATAAAATACTAATTAAAAATGTGTATACATATCTAATAAAATAAAGTAGAATGTATGGTTGTTTGGATAAGAATGGCCCCCATAGGCTAATATATCCGAATGCTAGTCATCAGGGAGTGTCACTATTTGAGAAGGATTGGGAGGTGTGGCCTGTTGCAGTAGGTGTGGCCTTGTAGGAAGAAGTGTGTCCCTTGGGGTGGGCTTTGAGGTTTCAAATGCCTGTGCCTGGCCTTATCTATCTCTGTCTCTGCCTATGGATCAGAATTTGGTTCCAAAATACTTATCCAGCACCACACATACCTGCCTGCATGCCACCATGTCCCCCACCATGATGATAATGGACTAATTTAAGCCTCTGAAACTGTAAGCCAGTCCTCAGTTAAGTGTTTCCTTTTATAAGAGTTTTCTTGGTCATGGTGTCTCCTCACAGCAGTGGAACAGTACCATACCTACTGCAACAGGCCACACCTCCCAATCCTTCTCAAATAGTGCTACTCCCTGACAAAATGAAAGGAAATAGATACATGTGGCACTGCGCATAAACCTTGCAAAGATTATGCTGAATGAAAGAAGCCAGTCCCCAAAGACTACATATACATCAATTAGCTACATAAAACAGATTTATGGTTACCAGGGTCTGGGGACTTGCTGATGGCTTGTAGTGGTGACTGTTAGCAGGCATCCTACAACTATAGAATTAAGTAATGGTGACTGCACAAATTTCATGATTATACGGAAACCCAAACTATTTAATTTGAATGGGTTAATTTTACATAATGTAAACCTTAGCTTAATAAAACTATTTTTTTTGCCCAGGTCTAAGGCTATCATTGCCTTCAATCCTGTGTCCCTGTGGCTTCAGTTAGTGGCCAAAGTATTTTTGGAGAAGTCCTGAATTGCTTTATTCCCCTAAGTGGTTTTCTCATTGAGCCATAAAAAATCACTGAGCTTAAACGTGAGAATAAAGCCATCGATGGGGTCTTTTTGTTTCTCAACATGGGTAGAAATAAATGTTTATTTTCCAGTTTAGACAGCCAACATAGATCTATGAGCAAATTCTTGACAGTAATCCCATATTTTCTTGGATGTGCTAGGACTTTAGATAAATAGCAAGTTTTTCTATTCTTAAGAAAAATACATAACAGCTTGCCAGGTGGCCATGGTGGTACCCAGGTGGCCATGGTGGTACACAGCTTTAATCCAAGCCCTGGGAGTCCGAGCTCTGTGAGCTAAAGGCCAGCCTCACCTACAGAGCAAACTGCACGACAGCAAGGATTGTTGCACAGAGAAGCCCTATCTCAAAAAGCCAATAAAATAAAATAATCTAACAGTCCACTACATAACCACTCAGGCACATGTGTGTGTGTTGGGAAACCATTTGAATTTTATTTTATTTTTTAATGTATGTGAATGTGCCATCTACACGTGTGTCCGTGTGTACCATGTGTTTTTTCTGGTACCTACAGGGGATAAAAAAGGTTGTCACATCCCCTGGTACTGGAGTTACAGATGGTTGTGAGCTGCCATTAGGATGCTAGGAATTGAACCCAGGTCCTCTAAAAGAATAGTCAGTGCTTTTAACTACTGTGGTGGGTGATCAGGGGAAGGTGAGGCAGGGTTTCTCTGTGTAAAAGCTCTTCTTGGAATTCTCTGCATAAACCAGGCTGGCCTTGAACTCACAGAGATCCACCTCTGCATCCTAAGTGCTAGGAGTGAAGGTGTGTGCCACCACCAGTTTATCGCTATCACTAGTGGCTATACCTTTTTATCACTGCATACACTGCCAGGGTGTCTCAGCTGTGGTGATTGCCCTTTTTATACTTTCGTTATTGAAATGGTAGGCCACAGTCTATGCCCCAAGCCAGGTCTAACCATCTATCTGCAATAAGCTAATTAGAAGATCCAAATTAAAAGCAGAAAGCAGACAAAGGAAATTTATAACTGGGGAGGTGAGGGATGGCCTGACCTGGCTGGGCACAGGTTGTGACCCCAAGTTCCATCACACTCCAGGGCTGTTTTCCGCAAACATGGGGGTCTCCCCAGGGGTTCCTATGGCGGTAAGGTCCTTTGCTGTTTGTGTTTATTTGCTTCCACCTGAAATGTTAGAATTGGGCTGTCACCATAATAACACCGGCAAAAACAAGATAAGCAGAACAATCAGAGGCACAAACCTGGGTAGCCTGAAAATGAAAACAGAATAGAACTATTGTGGTTAACAGAACCCTCTAATAATAGTATAATTACCTCAGAAAGGAAGGGACATTTGGGAAGATCCAACTGGAAAAAATAAAACCAAACCAGCCTGTTCGTGTGCAGTTCATTATTGATCCATTGTTTATTTTCTGTTTTGTTTGCCTGTTCGCTTTGGACTGTAGCAGGGGATTGACCCTAGGCTTTACATATAGGCTAAGCTAGCCCAATACCAATGAGCTTAGGACAGGTGTTCCCAATCTTAAATCTTGCAGCCCACTTGATGGCCTCACAGCCTCTCCTGAACCCCTTCGCTTTTTGTTTTATTTTGAGACAGAATCTCATTAAGTCCCCCATGCTGACCTGGAACTTTTGATCCTCCTGCCTCAGCCTCCCAGGTCACTGAGATATTATAGGCTCACACCGTCAGGTCTGGATTGCTTAGCTTGTAATAGTGGATGAAGAATATCCCTTATTTTCATCTCCAGTAAAACTTCCATTTTGATATGTGCCTATTGCACATCTTTAGGTGATAATATAGCCCCAAATAGTTCTGTACTTTGTAGTTAGAATTCCCCATCCAGTCTGACAGTGGTGATGAATGCCTTTAATCCCAGCACTCAGGAGGCAGAGGCAGGTGGATCTCTAGGTTCCAGGCCAGACTGGTCTACAGAGCCAGTTCTAGGACAGCTACACAAAGGCTACCCAGAGAAATGTCTTGGGAAAAAAAATGTCCTGATCTATCCAATGAGTGCAGTGTGTTTGTTTGTCTCTCTAACATTAACTTGAATTTTTAATTACGTTAGAGAGTTGAAGTAACACATAGCTTATAGCCATTCTGTCTACAAGGAATGGAGAGGTTCAATTGACTCCATGTCTACTGGATCCAGGGCCTACACTGTTAGAGTCAGACCCTCCCAGAAGGCAGAGAGGGCTCTGGTCTCTAGCCTTGCCTTTTCCCACTGTGACCCTGTGTGTGTCCTGTGGCTTCTGGTTCCCCTTAGTTGTGAAACAAAGGGTGTGGATTTTTATGGCTTCTGAATTCTTGTCCGGGCTCAGAGGCCTCCGAAGACAAGCTGAACTTTACAGACGCCTCCCACTCTTACCATCGTTTGTTCTGAAGACCAAGTCTCTCTACGTAGCCTAGGCTGTGCTTAAACTCATGCTGTTCCTTCTTGGCCTGCCTGACAAGCATTTATCATTATTGATGATTTGCACATCGAATCAGTGCCAAGGTCATTGGGAAATGACTATCGGTAGTCTATTAGTTGGAAAAGTTGTGAACATAGCGCTTGTAATTCATGACTTCACATTCTTATTTCTCGTGCCCAGTACCCGTGGTAAGCACTCAATATCTGTGCTTTCCCCAACTGCCAGAGTGATGGTGTTTTGACAAGCTGCCCCCGGGTGGTGATTAGGTCAGGAGGACAGACTCCACAGGAGTGGATTACTGCTCTTAGGAGAAAGACTCCTCCTCTGTTCCCAACTGTGGGAAGACAGAGGGAGAAGGGAGCCATCTCCCCTCAGGAATCAGGGATCTGACCCATGCTAGTGCCTTGATTCTGGATTTCCAGTCTCCAGAACTATAAAAAATTAATTTCTAGCTTGGTGTGGAGACACAGGCCTTTAATCCCAGCACTCAGGAGGCAGAAATAGGTGGATCACTGTGAGTTCCAGGCCAGCCTGCTAGAGAGTGAAACCCTGAACACCACACACACACACACACACACACACACACACACACACACACACACCCCCAAATGAAGAGGAGCAGGAGGAGGAGGAGGAGGAGGAGGGAGGAGGAGGAGGAGGAGGAGGAGGAGGAGGAGAGAAGAAAAAAAAAGAAAAAGTAATTAATATTATGTAAACCACTGAGTCTGAGGTCTGTGGTGTTTTTGTGATAGGTGAAGACAGCATCTTGATCTCTCTCCATAGCGTATTCTTTGTGACCTGTGATGTGTGACTGCACCAGTGCATGCCCTGAACTTTGTCATGGTGACAGCTGGAGGTGCAGAGGCAGAATGGGAGACTGACACCCAAAGCCCATGGGTGTGGACTCACCTTCATCGTTATTTACCCCTGTCCAGTTCCTAAAGGCAGAATGGAAGCAGAGCAGCAAACATGTGGCTTTATAGAAACCAAGAAATCAAGAATCAAGAAAACGAGAGCTCATTCCTGAGCGTTTCTTGCCCTTTAGAGACTCGTTTCTTGATGCCATTAATAGCACTTGACTGAGCGGCACCCTTCAGAACATTTCTAATTTCTGAGTCACCACAGCGATCTTCAGATACTATAGTAACAGGGACTTGTTGCTCGCATGAAATGTCTTCTGTGTGCTCAGAACAAAAGAGGGAGGGTGGGAGGCAAAGCAAAGCCTTACCCTGCTGGAGATGAGAGGACCAGGATGAGGAGGTGGGAGAAACGGAATCCATATTTACTTCCTGTACCTGCTCTGTTCGTCAGCTTTCCATTTCTGTGAGACAACAAAAGACCGGAAAACCAACTCAACAGGAAGAAGCACTCCTGCCAGGGTCTCAAAGTTCCTTCATGGGCACTCTCCAGCTGACCTGAGTTCTACGCATTAGGCCCTACCTCCTGGAGGCCCACCACCTTCCTTGCCTTCCCATAGCAGCGCCATGGGCTGGAGACATGAACCTTTGGGGGTACATTTAAGATCCAAATCATAGCACACTCAAGAGAACATCAATTCTTCTGAGGCACACAGTCGGAAAGCTTCATGGGACTTGCACGGAGCCTCCACAGTGATTGGCTATTATTCGTGGAGCCTCCACAGTGATTGGCTATTGTGCATGGAGCCTCCACAGTGATTGGCTATTTGTATTTGTAAAGCAGGAGGGACCATTCTTGCTTCTATGGGGGTCCTCTTCCTTTTTCTCTCCCTCCCCAATCCCTCTTTTTCATTTACTTCTTGAGAGAACACAGGTCTTTCTGCTTTGTAGGGTTGCTGCATCTCGACCTCTTGAGCTAGGGATCTTCTACATTATCTGATAGTATTTCTTTACCTCTATCGTCTCAGTCTACCTGTAGCCCAAACTGCCTCACTGCCTCTCACCCCATTTTTGTTTCTATAGTTCTTTTAAAGTTCCTAGGCAAAGACTTCTCCTCCTCCTCCTCCTCCTCCTCCTCCTCCTCCTCCTCCTCCTCCTCCCCTCCCCCCCCCCCCTCCTCCCCCTCCTCCCCCCCCCTCCTCCTCCTCCTCCCCTCCTCCCCTTCCCTTCCTCCTCCTCCTCTTCTTTCTGTAGTTTCAAATGATGGTTTATATATAGCTGTACATATATACACGGACAGTTCTGAAGGTCAGAGAAGTAACTCCAAATGTTGGAGTCTTTGTAGGCACTACAAATTATACTGGGTATTAACCAGTGATTAAATCTGAGTTGACAGCATCTGAAATGTCATCTTCACATTGATTGAAGGGAGGGGCAAGCATTTCCACCATGAGTAAAATCTTCTGTTTTGATTTAAATGAGAATAGACCCCTAGGCTCATATGATCGAATACTTGGTCCTGAGTAGAACTGTTTGGGAAGGATTAGGAGGTGTGGCTTTTTTGGAGGAGATGTATCATTGGGGATGGGCTCTGTGGTTTCAAAATCTCAGGCCAGACTCAGTCTTTCTTCCTAATGCTGTGGATCAGGGTGTAAGTTCTCATGCTCTAGAACCATGTCGGTCTGCCTCTCACCATGATGATGGTGGATTAACCCTCTAAAACTCTAAGCAAGGCCCCACTTAAATGCTTTCTTTTATAAGCATTGATCTGATCGTGGTGTTTTATCACAGTAATAGAACTGTGACTAAGACATCTTCACATTCTATAAATAGCAGCAAAGCAAAACACTTCCGGATGAGAGAAAATAAAACTGAGACGGGGGGAATGAGAAAGAAGTTTCTAGAAATCCAATTCCAGGATTTTCTGGTTGGTACAACAGGTGGTAATTTCATGGTCCTCTGTCATGTCAAAGTTTGGTAGAGAAGGATGACACATGGAGGCAGCCTTGCTGGGCTTGAGGATTGTGCAGTCTTGTAATGAGCCTAAGGTTAGTTCTGGGCTGAAGTCCACCTGAGATCCTTCCCCAAGGGCTGTGCAATCACAGCTAACTTGGTCAAATAATCTGTCATTGGTGTTAGTAACTGTACTCGGTGGAAATGTGTATTGTAGGACCAAGTACCCACCTCCCTCCAGAAGCTTGAGGAATGCTGACCCTTAGGAGATTTCCAGAAGCCATTAGGTGCATCTGTCTATGAGGTGAATCTGTCCCTCACCAGCTGTTTGGCTGGAAGATGTCACTTTCCCTACATCAGAAGTCCAGGAGAGGTGGTGAGAAACCTGGCCCTGCCCACACACCAGATGTGAGGAACAACTCTGGGGAACAAGCCTTGGGGGCTGACATCTTCCTTCTCAAGCTTTGCTCCTCCCATGGGCTACTTCCCATCAACCCAGTTCTAACTTTTATAGGATAGTAACCAATTCAGGAAGTTTCTTATTTGTAGACAAGTAATTTTTATATACTTAAATTCACTTGATGCTTCAAACTTTTCATTCCTAGTCATATTTATAGTCACCATCCCAATCCAAAGTTATTCAAATACTCCCCATTATTAGTTTTAGATTTATTAAGAAGTATTTATGTCAAAGTCTGGCATGGCTGCCTTCCCCTGGAAGACCCAAGGGAGAATGTGTTCCCTGTCTGGTCCAGCTTCTGGTGGCCATACTGGTACATGTCCCCTTGGGTCTCTCTAGTCTTTATATGTCTTCATGCCGCCTTTCTCTACCTCTGACAAACCTCCATCTCACTTGGATAAGAACATTTGACATCAGATTTAGATTCCACCATTAGAATCTAGGACCATCACTCCCAGATCCTGAACATATATCCAAGAACATAGGCTCGAATGGTTAGGGTCTCTCTTATTGTAGAAGCCATCCTGTAGCATGTGTACCATCCCTTGTGATATATATACATATATATATATATGTATTATATAGATATTATATATTGTCTTATATAGAGAGAATTAATTATATAGAATACATATTTTATATAGTAAATAAAAAACATTATATTTTGCACATAAACCTTGAATTTGATGGACTATGTATTTTACATGTAGAAAATACCATAGAAAGAGAATGTCTTGGTCGTGTTGTACTTTCTCTCTGTTTTTGTTTTTGTTTTTTGAGACAGTGTTTCTCTGTATAACTCTAGAAGTCCTGAAACTCAGAGATCCTCCTGCCTTTGCTGAAATTAAAAGTGTGTGCCACTACTCCTGGCTTTTTTTTTAAATTTAATTTAATTTAGTCTGTCTGTCTGTCTGTCTGTCTGTCTATCTATCTATCTTAGTTGCTTTTGAAACAGGGTTTCTCTGTATAGCCCTGTCTGTCCTGGAACTCCCTTTGAAGACCAGGCTGGCTTTGAACTCACAGAGATCTGCCTTCCTCTGTTTCCCAAGTGCTGGGACTGCAGGTGTGAGCCACCACACTAGGCTGTGTATAGGTCCTCTTAAGCAGGTTCTTGGCAGTCTGTGGTGGTGTCATGCAATGCAGATCATTTTCCCTACTTAGATGGGATTTCTCTTTAAAAAGACCCCACTGACATTTTATCAGCATGCAACGAAGAGTACTATACTATACTATAAGGCATTCCCAGTTAAGACATTTTTATTCCAGAAAGTTTGAGTTTTGACACAAGGACATTGCTTTCAAGACCCTGAAGACAGGCAACTTTACAAACCCCGCGTGAAGCTGCAGGCTACGGAGCTTTGCATTTCGGAATGCACTCTATTTTACTTTCGATTTGTTGATAAGTAATCCCAGGACATAGATTCCTCTCATTCAGTTTTTAAAGTAAGGCTATTGTGTTAAGTAGGACGCCTGTGGAAGAGAAATGGAGCCACCTCCAAGAGCATGAAACCCTTAGCCAGGATGGCAGTGCACCCCTTTAATCCCAGCACTTAGGAAGCGGAGAAGCAGGTTGATCTCTAAGTTTAAGGCCATCCTGGTCTACAGAGTGGTTTCTAGGACAGCCAGGGCTACACAGAGAGACCCTGTCTTCAAAAACCAAAACCAAAACCAAAATTCAAAACTAGCACGTCACTCTTTGTACAATCTGTGTGTGTGTGTGTGTGTGTGTGTGTGTGCATCCAAGTGTATGTGGTATGCATCTGTTCACATGTATACACACATGTGGAGAGACCAGAGGTCAGCACTGGTGTCTTCCTTTACTCCTCCTGCCTTAAGTTTTGAGAAAGGGTCTCCTGTTGAACCTCCAGCTTCCTTCCAGAGAGGCCCTGTTGTGCAGCAGTTTCCTCTAGGATTGAAAGCATCCATCCTGCAGGATAGCTCATAAAGACAGGAAGTAAACAACTCAAAATAGCTTCAGGGAGTCCCTGAAACTGACCAGATAGTCTGGCCTCTCCCTCCCCAAGAACATGGGAGCAGTGAAGACCCTTGAGTGTCCTTCTTGCTGTGGAATAGTCACCAGAGACGACTGTTCATTCAGACATGGCTTTAAGCCAATAGAGCATCTTTATTAGCCAGCCCGAGACTATACTGGATGTTCTGGATCCAAGTGTAGCCCCAAGCCTCTCTCAGGGAGAGCTTTGAAGCCTAGAAAACATGTCCTGGGTTGACATACTTCATTTAACACTAACTGTTAGCCACAAGCAGAACTACAGAAGCCAAAAAGCCGGGTTGATTCGTTTAGAGACTTTCCCAGCACTGTCGGCTTTGATGGATTGGGCCTTTGTTTTCATTTTTTGGCAGTGGGTGCTGTCTGCGTGCTGAGTTTTACAGCCTGCATGGCGCTTCCATCATGGAGTCGGTTGTGCTAAGGTTTGGGGGCCCTGTTATAGCTCTTAGACAAGTCCAGTAGCCTGGAATCATGAGACCAGCTGAGCTGCTGGGGTAGTAGCTGACCTACATAGCCAGTTCTAGACCAGCCAAGACTGTAAAGCAAGACCCTGTGTCAAAGAGCATTTCTTTACAAGGAGAGCTGGACTGAATGTGGTGACTCTTGGCTTTCGTCTCATTATTTACGAGGCAGAGGTAAGTGGACATCTGTGAGGAGGCCAGCTTGCTATACATAGACAGTTCCAGGCCTACATATCTCAAATAAGAAAATAAGCAAATAAATAAGTAAATAAATAAATAAGTAAATAAATAAATAAGAGGGGGGGCAGAGACAGAGAGACAAAGAGGGACAAAAAGACAAAGAGCACTAAAGATAGAGAAATGTCTTCTCTATTTTGTCCAGTGTCACACCGTGGTTTATAGACTCATGTATTGCACCACCATCAGGACACCAACATTGATGCAGTCTATTGATTACATTCAGATTTCTCAATTTCTATTTGCTCTCGTGCATTAGGTTGTGTTCAGTTGTATCCCTGTGTAGGATCTACCACCATAGTGGAGAGGTGTTGCATCTTTCCAACACTGATGTCACCATTTTTGTTTGTTTTTGTTTTGTACACAAGGGTTCTCTCTGAAGTCAGCCCTGGCTGTCCCAGAACTGGATCTGTAGACCTCAAACTCAAGAGATCCTCCTGCCTCTGCTAGTATTAGAGATGTGTGTCACCATCCCCGGCTGCTGCTGCCAGCCTTTTCACAACTATGTTTGCCTTCTCTAGCTTCCCTCCTCCCCATAAGCAAGCCCCTACTCACTGGTAACAGCACATTCATAAAATGCTATCCTTTCAGAATAGGATATAAACGGAGTCAACCTTTCTAAGCAGCGTGGAACATCGGGGACTGGCATCGTTCAGCATAAATTCCTAGTGATTGGTCGAAGTTATGGCAGATCTTCCGTGTGGTTCTTGCTATGAGTAATGGAACACGGTTGGTTTGGCCTGTTTACTGGGTGAAGAAATACTGGGCTAATTCCAGTTCTGAGATACAGTGAGGGCTGCCGAGGATATCCACGTGCACGTTTTTGTATGAATCTCAGTCTTCATTTCCCTGGGATAGGTGTCTAACGGTGCATTTCCAGGTTCTGCGTGCATGTTCAGTTTGTGAGACAGCGGCCGCCGATTGCGTGCTTAGTTTGAGACAGCACCGAACTGTGCTCCAGAGCAGCTGCGCCACGTTACTCGCCCCTCCCCCACCCGCTTTGGGTCATCCGGTGTTTTATGTGTCTTCAGCATCTGGCAGTGTCATCCAGTAGATGCTACTTACAGATACGTGGTTTTCATTCACATTCGTCTGGGGTTAGGGGTGACTGGCGATGTCCATCATCTTCACGGAGTTTACTAGCCATCTGCACTGCCCATGTCAGCGAGGGGTCAACCTCCTTATTTCTTTCTCATTCGAACCGCGACTCTACTGTTCGAACAGCATCTCTACTGTTGAGCTTTAAGGAATCGTTATGTATTTTTAGCCTTGTTAGATATGTAGTTTACGGGGTTGGGGGTTTAGCTCAGTGGTAGAGTGCTTGCCTAGCAACCGCAAGGCCCTGGGTTCGGTCCCCAGCTCTGGAAGAAAAAAAAAAAAGGAGAAAGATATGTAGTTTACAAATGTCCTCTCTCAGTTTGTAGCTTACGTTTGTTTTCTTGCTCATTGTCTTTAGCAGACCGAGAGTTTTACATTTTATAGTCTTTTTTTTTTTTTTTTTAAGATTTCCTCTTTTAGTTTCCTATTTAGTGTCTAGCCTAATTTTTTTGTCTAACCTTAGAGACCAAAGATTTTCTTTATTTTCCTGCCCCTTAATGGCTTTTTAGTTTCACACTGAGCCCTCTGGTCCATTTTCTATAAAGCCTGTAGAATTCTGGACCTGACTCGCAGTTTTGTCTGGATGCTCAGTTGTCCCAGTACCAATTTTTCACCCACAGAAGTGGTTGTGTGCCTTTGTTAGAGGTGGACATACTTATGCAGATTCATCCTGTGCTCCGCCGATTCTTCTATGGACTCTTACGTTTGCGGTCTTGTACCTCCACCTTGACGCTCACTAGTCTGGACCTTACATTTTTCAAGACCATTTTAGCTATTCTAATTCCTTTGCATTTTGACTGACATTCTTGTTTAAATATTTGATGGACTCCGTAATGACGATGGCTTCACTTCCCCCTCTTATTTGTCTGTCGATTTGATTGACATGCCATCCCCGAGACGGCCTTCCTCTCTCCTCTTTGCCTTCTATCCTCTAACTTAGCTTTATGAGTGTCCACTCTTAGCTTTTTGCACTCTCTTTCTTTTGCTTGGGTTTGGCTGGGTTTGCACATTTTCCTGCTTCTTTGGGGGTGTCGACTTAGATTATTAATTTGAGATATGCTTCTTTTTCTTCTTTTGACAGTGCTGAACCCAAGGCCTGGCACATACTGCACAGGCCCCTGCCGCTTAACCACGCCCTCAGCTCTTTTCTGTGCCTCAGTGTGAACGTTTTACAGTTATGCACGGCCTTCTCTGCCATTACTCTAGTTGCATCTCAGTGTTATATTTTTGTGGTTGTTGTTTGTTTGTTTGTTTGTTTGTTTGTTAAGGAGACGGGTTTTCTCTGTGTGGCCCCGTAGACCAGGTGAAGAGAAGCGCCTTTTCTGACTGATGTGCCCCATCAGGCCCTGGAGGAGGACCTGGCAAAGCAGCAGTTTGTGTGGGCCTGAGTTGGGAAGCAGACATCGGAGAAGACCAGGAGGGAGATCCAGTCTGCAGGCCACAGGCCAACTTAATTATTTTTGAGGCTGGGCCTCACTCTTTAGCTCTGGTTGTCCTGGAGCTGGCTGTAGAGCAGGCTGGCCTCCAACTCCAACAATAGAGATCTTCCTGCCTGTGCCTCCTGACTGTTGGGATTAAAGGTGTGGGGTACTACACCCACCTCTAATTTAAATTTTAATTTGGCGTTGAAGGCATAAACAGAGGTGAAAGGAGGCCCGGGATGTTTTTTCTGGTAGTGGTGGTAGTTGTGTACTTAGCTCGATCAAGGCCCAGTTTCATCCTTACAACCACCAATATAAAAAAAGAAGACAGAAGGGGTGGCCAGGTGCTCATTAAGTATTGGTGGAGGGTTATGTGGACGGACACTGGATTGAAGGTTGTGGGAGGCAGAAGAAAGTTGCAAAGGCAGGGGTGAAACAGCTGAGGTGGTGTGTTCCGGGGTGGTAATTTCAGAAAGTAGGCAATTTGTGGTGATAAGAGAACCCTCTGTGTTCCAGGGGGTGTGTATAGCCAGGAAGGAGAGGACACAGGAAGGTCGGGACCTATCCCTGCGGCAGACACGTGGTGAACAGGGACTTAGCCAGCATTTTCTGCTGTCTTACAGCAATTGGGGCATCTTAGATTAGTGGTACTTTTGATTTTTGACCTTTACTGTTTAAATTCGGGTCTCCGTCTCTGTTTCACCTAGGAGTTTTAACTTTTTTAAGTTCATTGATCAGTTGGCTTTGGCTGTGTTGGGGGATGGAATCCAGACCTTGTACAGAGTAGGCAAGAACTCACTGAGGAGTCCACCCCAGCCCTCTCAGAATTTTCCTTATTTATTCTCAGGACTTCCTCTAGGATGAAATCACCTTTCCAGTCTCCTGGGGGATCTCTGTCTCTGGGGCTTTTGTTTCTCTGCACCTCCTGAGGTGACCAATTAACTAGAAACTACTCTTTGATGTCAGTATCTGCTGGAAGTTCAGAAGAGGAGGAAAAGAGCCTCAGCCTGGCAGCGTTTCTTCTTGTGTCTTAACAGGAGATTTTAGTACCTCTGGTGTCCCTTCAGTGAGCTAGCAGTGGGGAGAGATACACATGTAAACTCTCACGTTCCATTCATTATATATAGGTTTATCATGCCCTTATAGAACGTTCAGAAATGTTTGATTCGGCTCTGGCCAGTTCCCTGTTTCCTTTTTGAACCCAGCCATAGCATTTGACACAGACCTCAGATAATCAGTCTTTTCTGTCGAACGTTTTCATCACCTGCCTTCCAATGCCGTACTCCATCTTCCTGACTGCGTCTCCTCAGTCACCCTTGCAGTCTCTCCCCGGCCTCTCACCCCAGGCTCACCCCAGAGACTGCGCTTGGTTCCTCTCTCCATATCTACGCTTACAGCATTGGGAGCTTATGTCACTTTCAGCCTCCATTGTATGTTTACTCCATGATGAGCAGTTTCTCCAGCCGAGACCTCTTCCCTAAAGTCCGGCTTCATCTAGCCTGCAGGCTACTCCCCAGGGCCCTGCGGCTGTCTAGCACACGCCTCTTGCCCTTACACCATTACACTGGCACGCATTGCTCCTGCAGTTTCTCCCACACTTGCCTGCCCCACAGTCTTACCACCTCAGTGGCAACTCTCCATGCTGCTCAGAATCGAAGCTCTCGTCTTGAGCAATGGTTCCATCAGTGTCACTGTCCCCTGATGGTGCCTGACCCAGCCTCCCTGAGCTCCTGCAGAGGTCACCTGAGGTGCCTCACAGCTGGCCCCTGTGTGACTTCTTGCTCTCTCACTTCCTTCTCGGACACTGAGAAAAGCATGGTAGGCACCTCCAGCCTCTCGGACGATTCCTTGATCTCCTCCCTCCCTGCTCTCACTGGCCTGATTGCCCCTCTCAGACTGACCACATCCTCCCCCACCTCCCTCCGAAGCCTGGTAATCACTGTTCCTCCTGCCAAGCTTCTTTTCAGTTGTCTCCTTAATGAGACCTTCCCGAATCTGCAGACTGGCCCCTGCCCCCCTCACCTCCCTCCCTCATGCCCTGTCCTCCAGTTCCACCTCATTTCTCTCTCCAGAATGGTCTACGGATACAAAATTGCATGTATTTGCTCTCGGTTCTTCCTCCACAACAGTGGAAACACGGGAGTTCAGAGGGTTTGTCTTTTTGTTTGTTTGTTTTTATTTTATATATTCTTTTGTCTCCTCTTCACTACTGGGACCCAGCACACAGCCTACATTAACTGCTCAGTAATGGAATTTAGTCTGGATGATAACGTCCGTCATCTTGGAAGTGGTTAACTTCGCTGACCTTACGTTGATTTATTAATCAAAACTAAGAGTGCCAATAAAGAGCCACCTGCAGCCAAATGGAAAAGGAAGCAAAGGACAGTTGGGCACAAGATGACCTTTTTGCTTGTGTGTGTGTGTGCTCGTGTGAAGGAGGGGAGGGGGAGAGAGAGAGAGAGAGAGAGAGAGAGAGAGATTGAGATTGATTCCTGTGTACTTTCTCATCCCCAAGCTCACTGAATCCTCACAGTACCAGTGTTTGTACAAAACAATCGTTACAGTGATAGGGCCTGGTTCTGAGAGGTCAGGGTTTGTCCCCACTCAGGGAGTAGAAAGCTGGCAAAGCCAACGCTCTGTGGGCTATTTCAAAACTCAAAGGCTTTTGTTTCTCTCTTACAGAATGGGTAACTTGGGCTAGTGAAATGGGTCAGTGTGTAAAGGCACTCGCTGCTGCCCAGCCTGGCGACCTGAGTCTGATCCCCAGGTCCCGTGTGGTGGAAGGGGAGAGCTGGTTCCCACAAGTTGTCCTTTGACCCCAACCCATGTTCTTTGGCACGCGCGCACACACACACACACACACACACACACACACACACAAATAAATGTAAAACCAAACAAACCACTTTTTAGGGCTAAAGAGATGGCTCAGCCGTTAAGAGCACTGGTTGTCCTTCCAGAAGATGAAGATTCAATTCCAAGCACCTATGTGACAGCTTACAACCCTCTGTGATCTAGTTCCGGGGGAGTTCCGACAACAACTTCTAGCTTTGGCAGGCACCAGGCACAAACCTGGTAGACACACAGACATACATGCAAAAAATAATATCCATACATGTAAAAAAAGAAGATAGCCAGGTATGGCATCCGACACCTTTAATCCCAGCATTTGGAAGGCAAAGGCAGGCGAATCTCAAGAGTTCAAGGCCAGCGGATCAATTTATGATCCAGCTTAGCATCCATATAATAAATATGTAAGTACATTCTATTATTATTAGAAGGTAGTGGCCAAAGACTGTCAATTGAATCTCAACAGGGTCTAAATTATAGCTGATGATATTAATTGCACTTTAGCATTGTTACTAGATTTATTTGTAGTAGGTGTGAATGTTCGGTCTGCGTGTATGTATGTGCAGCACGTGCATGCTTTGTGCCTTTGGAAGTTAGCAGGAGGGTGTTAGGGTATTGGATCCCCTGGAACTGAAATTACAGGCCACTGGGTTGTGACCCACTATGTGCATGCTAGGAGTGGTACCCAGGTCCTCAGCAAGAGCAGCAAGAGCCCTTACCAGCAGAACTAGCTCTGGCCCATGTAAGTTGTAGTTTTGAAGTTGCTATTACTTCCCCCAAAGAAAAGCTGTACTTTCTCCCTGCTTAAAATCTTGAGAGTGTATTCCTTTTGCTGCCCCTGGGTAAGGACTTCGTAGCCTCCGAGTGACAAAACGTCATTAAGTCAAACTAATTGAGGACAGGGAAGGTTGAAGTTAGTCGAAAAGTGAAATTACAGAGCATAAAGAGATGCAGCCCTTCTGTGCTTTGCTTTGTACCTTAGCCAATTAAACAGCAGCTAAGTCTTGCAAAGTACAGGTCCCGGAGGGTGGGCCTCTTCTAATGAGTAGTCGGGAGCTCTTAGTTGGCAGTTTATTTGTAAATAGGAACACGTATGGATTATTTTCACTGAGTTAAATATTTTTTTTGCTGGGATATTTCCCCCTTGCATTTCTGCTGCATAAGCTTTGGGATGTGGACCAGCTAAACTACAACTGTCTAATCCATATTACCTGGGCCGACTTCACTGTAAACCCCTACCCTTCAGGTTCATTAAGGAGAGTGTCAGACTCCTGTCTCCCTGGTGCTGTCTGGTCACATCAGACCCTCCACTCTTGGGAGTGCTTCTCATTGCTTGTGGGAAATGACAACTTCTTGTTTCCAGAGCAGTCCTCACGCTGTCACCTTGTGAGGTGGATGTCAAGGATCCTTCGCAATGTAGGATCTTGTCTTCTGGGGTATGCAGTTACTAGTTCAGGCTTCCTTCCTACCCTAGGGAAGCTGTCCCAGGTCCCCAGCACAGTTAAACTTGCCTTCTTGTCCATGTTTCCTTCACTTCCTACTTGCTCTCCCCCACACCCCCACATCCAGGCATTCTATTAGGTGTGACCTGTACATGCAGTGTGCCCCCTGCCCCAGTGGGGTACCGCTCTTTCGAGACTGGCTTAGTTTTACTTAACATGGTGCCCTTCAGTTCCATCCACTTTGCTGCAGATGACAAGATATCATATTCAATGGCTGAATTAAAAAAACAAAAAGCCCATTGTGTATTTATGCCACATTTTCATTTTCTGATCCTCTAGAGACTGGCAGGGGGGGCAGATCTGAACTCTTAGGAAGTGCAGGCTTCTTGTCTGTTAAGTTGATTTCCTGTGGTTATACACCTAGAAGTTGGTTAGCTGAGCCATTTAGTAGTTTGATTTTTATTTCTTTAGTGATCGCCACAATGGCTATACATTACATCTCACCAACAGTATACAGTATATAAAAGGTTTCTTTGTGCTGCCGCCCCCCCCCTCCATCCTCATCAGCGTTTGTTGGTGGAGTGTTGAGGATAGCCATTCTGACAGGGTTGAAATAGAATCTCCTACTTTTGGGGGGCGAGGTTTCATGTCCCCAATAGCTAATGATATTGAACATTTTTCATGTGTATTGGCCATTTGTATTTCTTCTTTTGAGGAAGCTTTATCCAGGTTATCTGCCCACTTTTTTTTTAGCTTAGAGTTCTTGCTGTTGGTAATTTTGTTTTTTGAGGTCCTTTTGCATTCTGGATATGAGACCTTGACTGGCAGATACATTCTGATGTTCTTTAGGTTGTCCATTCCCCCTACTGATCATTTCTTCTCCCATGTAGAAGCCTTTTCATGTGCTATAATCCCATTTGTCAATCCTGGATTTTCTTCCCTGTGTCTCTGGGATCCTATTCAGAAAGCCATTGACTGTCCCCATGTTGCAGATGTCTTCCAGTGACATCAGAGTTTCAGCTCTATCCTCTAGTTCTTTAACCCATTTTAATTGTGGGGGGAGGGTACATGGTAAGAGACATCATTCAAGCTTACGTCTTCTGCATGTAGCTGTCCAGTGTCCCCAGCACCATTTGATGGCCAGGCTGTCCTCTTTCCTGTGTGTGCCTCTGGTGCCTTTGTGGAACGTCTGCTGGCTGTGGCAGAACTGGTTTATTTCTGGGATCCCTATTCTGGTTATGAGTCCGTTTTTATGGCGTTCTCATGGCGTTGTGGCGGCTGCAGCTCTGTAGTATGTCTTGAAGTCAGGTCCTGTGGATTCTTCCAGGTTTATGATTTTTGCTGAAGATTACTTTCTTTGGCTGGGAAGATGGTCAGTAGGTAAAGGCATCTGCCTCTAAACCTGAGTTTGGTCACTGGAACCCTCATGGTAGGAAGTAGAGAACCTCCTCCGAGATTCTGACCTCTATACACACACACACACACACACACACACACACACACACAAACACACACACACACAGAGGGGCACTTGCACACTAAATAAATAAACATTATTTAAAACATCTTAAATGATTACTTTGGCTTCTTAGGTCCTTTTGTGCTTTCATATGAACTTTAGAATTTGTTGGGGTTTTTTTGTTTGTTTCTTTGAGGAATATGATTAGTATTTTGATAGTTTGTACTGGATTTCCAAAGCAAGTCAAGTCTCTTTGAACCATTGTTATATTGCAATATTAATTCTTCTGATCTGCAAACGTGGATGCCTATACCGTTTCCTTTGTGTATCTTCTTTAATTTTTTTATTAGTGTTTTGTAATTTTCATTGTAGGGGACTTTTACTTCCTTAGTTAAGTTTATTCCACTGCGACTACACTTGCTTTTATGATTTCTCCCGCAGCTGGTTCATTACTGATCTGTAGGACTTCTCTTTGGCCTTTGGATTCTTGGAGGATCAAGACTTTTCTGTTAGTCTTTCCTGTATCCCAAATTGCTAGCAGACGAGGTGGCGTCCGAGAAGGGCACAGTGAATGAAAGACTGGGGGCAATGCTGCACGCTCCCAGCTGAGGCTGCCGTGTGCCACTTGACTCTCTGGCACCAGACCAAAGGTGTCTGGAGGGTGTATGATGTCAGAGTCCTAGCTTCGAGTTTGTCCCTCTAATTCCTACCTCGGACAAGGAGAAAGGAAGGAGACTGCACACAGTTTGCAGTTTCCGGACCAAGAAGAGATGCGGAAATAGAGAGGGAGCCAGGACTCCGGATCTTTCAGGTTTTTCTCCCTGGTCCCGGAGCGCTAACACAGCAAGAGGAGAGACAACTGGAGGCAGTGAGAGGGGCCTTCCTGTTCTAAGGCCTTTCTAGAATGGCTCTTCTGTATCTATAACTAGGCTGACCAGCTGTCCTTGTTTGCCCAGGACTGTCCTGATTTTAACACTGAAAATTGTGTTTCCCAGGAAACCATTCTCAGGAATAGAGGAGGCACAAGCCTTGGCAGTGGGAACTGAAGGTTGGGCAGAGTGGGGGTTGGGGTGGGGGGAGACAAAACCCAAAAGACAGCTGCAAAACACAGGGCTGAAAACAGCATTGCCTAGCATCACATGGCAACCGCAGGGTCTGTCCCTGGTAGGAACTCTTCCCACAGTCATGTTATTGCCACTGCTAAAAAAGCTAGCAGTTTTCTACCCCACTGCTGATGCTGGCGGTAGTGATTGGCAGTTCCCAGCAATGGGGCATCTTCTATGGCATCACTCAGAGCCGTGCGGCTTAAGTTGCAATTAAAGGCTTTGTAATTATGAGCGCTGAGAATCCAGCTTTGACTTTGACTGTTTATTAGCTGTTAGGCTTTGTGTCAAGAAAGTGCTAGCAGGGATAGGAGGATAGCTGGGTAGGAGAGCGTGTGTTTAGCCTGCGCATGGGCCTTCACTGAGTCCCTAGCTTCACTGTGAGATTTACTAAACAGAAGGTTTAGGTTTTAGGGAGAGTGAAGACAGGAGGAAGAGGGAAGTACCGGACTGAACCATCCTTCAGGTGACAGTTTATTACCTCGGCGAGAGCCAAAATGTGCTGTAGGCAGAAGGACCTTAAGGGACGTTTCCTTCTGCCAAGACAAAGCAAAGGTCTAGGGTTTTTTGAGGGAGGAGAGGTCTGGTATTATGAGGAAGAGGGCGTAGTTTATATGCGGTTTACGCTGTGAGACAGATAGGGAGTAGAGCCTACATGACCTACGCTGCAGTCATAGGGAAGCTGGGGCAGGTTAATGCCTAAAGGATATAATGTGACAGTGGGCAGGCTGCTTGTATTCCCGCCTTCCGGCCATGCTTAAAGACCTCTCAGCTTAGGGCCTGGTTACTGGGTGGGCCAGGGTTCTCTGACACGTATTCTGATCATGCTTTCAAGAGTTCGGGTAATTGAAATGATGGTTATCATACCTGTACCAACATGACCCAGACCTCACCGAAGGCTCACTAACCGTGTCCTAACGACAGATATGAGGGTGCGCCCGCTGGATCAGGGAAGTGAGTGACTGACATGAGAATACGCTGGGGTCAGGCGGTTTGCGGTTCTATCCCATACTCCTTTTCCTGCTACTGAGTTGAGGAAAACTATGCCCAGTGCTTCAGAGGTTACAAAGAGTGTCCTAGGGGTCAGCCCAAGAAAAGCTCTATGCAAGCAGAGCTTGGCCCCTCATGGCAGCTGGCTCTGTGACATTTCCTAAGGACACTGCTTGCTTGTGTCAGGCAGCACATCACAGCGTGGCAACAGAAACTCCCTGACTCAGCTCCGAGGGCCTTTGACTTGGAAAACGATACGTCAGACGCTTTTCCCCTTTCTATGCTGACTGTGATAAAATCTTGGAAAACCTATAGGAAAATGGTTGTTGAAATCGTGCCCAAGTATGAAAGGATTTGTTGTTCATTCATCTATGGATTCAGCAGACTCAAATGTAAATTTGGAAATTCTATCCAATCTATAACCATCGTTCTTTCTTCTTCTTCTTGTTTTGTTTTGTTTTCTTTCAAGACAGGGCTTCTCTGGGTAACCCCAGCCGTCCTTGGCTTTGTAGACCAGGTTGGCCCTGAACTCACAGAGATCTACCTGCCTCTGCTTCCCTAGTGCTGGGATTAAAGGCATGCACCACCATAGCAGGCCCTAAGTGTCTTTCAGGGAATTAAAATGGTTTTACCCACTAATTGTCTTGTTCCTCTCAAACATGACATGGTTAAGAAGGGTGTAATTTGGCTAAACGTAGCAATGAGATTTTTCTCCATGTGAGCTTGAGCCCCCTTAGTTTGCTCAAAGAGTGCAGAAGCAGCACCTGGGATGTTTGACTCCACAGAGGGAAGAAGATGGCCGCCATTTTCAATTTCATGATTCTACAATGTCGGTTTGTCCTCAAACAGTATCATTAAAGGACTGTTAGGCAGCTTGGGGATATATTTAGGGTGAGAATGAAGGAAGGATGTATAGCAAACAAGCCTAGTTGTTTTTCTGAAGTGACTGAGGAGCAGGAGAGGGACAAGGTGACTGTTGGATGCCATGTGTGTGAGGAAAGCATCATATGGACATTTGTGTTAAAAAAAAAAAAGAAAGAAAGAAAGAAAGGAAAAACAAGAATCCAGGTTAAATTGTACTTTCTCAACTAAAACTACAACTTTGTTTTTTTTTTTTAATCTTGAAATTACCTTGTACTTAAAACCACTCTCCTAAGAAAGCGAGGTTTAAGTTAACATCTACTTAGAATGTTTTGAGATTGATGAAAACCACTTAAGTGTAAAATGCAAAATTATAGCAATTTTAGGGAAAAACCACAGAAAAATCTGCCATAGTTAGAATGGGGTGTGGAGCGCTTGGGGATGATGTCAAAGGTAAGATATTAAAATTGATAAACAGGAGTCTGCCAAGAGAATGAAAGTACAGGCCATAGATGGGAGGAACGATTTTCCTGTTGCATACCTGACAAGGTTTTGATATCTAGACTATATAAGCAAGTTTCAATGATTAAAAATAAACAGTCCCGGGCTGGAGAGATGGCTCAGTGGTTAAGAGCACCTGACTACTCTTCCAGAGGTCCTAAGTTCAATTCCCAGCAACCACATGGTGGCTCACAACCATCTGTAAAGAGATCCGAATCCCTCTTCTGGTGTAGGTGAAGACAGCTACAGTGTACTTATATATAATAAGTGAATAAATCTTTAAAAAAATAAAAAAATAAACAGTCCCAATTAGAAGATAAGCAAAAGACGGTGAGACGTCACTGGAGGTATGTACAGGTGGCCCTGAACACATCAAGACACGCAAAGCTAACTCCAGGTATCACTCACTATTATAACCTACCAGAAAGTGGAAGAACATTGGTATCTTCAGGTTCTCGAAAGGGGTTCTGGTTTGCTTTCCGTGGCTGCAGGAAGACTGACCAAAAGCAACTTGCGAGAAGAAAGCATTTGTTTGGCTTATATGCTACAGTCAGTCATCAAGGGAAGCCTGGCAGACACTCAGGGCAGAACTTGGAGGAGCTGAAACAGAGAGGTCAGAGGAGCACTTCTTCCTGTGTGTTACCAGGCCCAGGTTCACCTACCTTTTCTATACAGCCCAGGCCCTGCTATATGGGTAGGCATACCCAGAGAAGGAGGGGCCCTTCTCTGTCAATCATCAACGAAGAGCACATCCCAGAGACATGCCCATTTGCCAATCTGATGGAGGCAGTTCCCCAAGGAGGCTTCCTCTCCCCAAGCATGTCAAGTTGACAACCAAGATCAGCCATCACATTCACAGGGGAAGTGTGTCACCTCCACCTAGCTAGTAGGACCATGAAGTGGGATAGTCAGTCTAGAAAACAATTTGATGGTTCCTTTCAGAACTGACAGTGGATTTGCCAGACACCTCAGGATTGGAATTTCTGAGCATTCATTCTATATAAATGAAGAGGGTTGTTTCCCCTGGTGGATTTGGTGAGCACATTCATTGGTATTATTCATTATAACAGGACTTTCAAAACTGTTCAAACATCTTTCTGTGAGCAAATAGTTAAGCCAGCTGTGATACACCCATATCACAGAACCCTGCTTTGATAAGGAGGAAGAAGCCACCAACGCATGTGACTACTTGTTCAAACCTCAAATTACGCTGAGCAAAGAAAAAAGGCCAATTCTGCAGGGTGACATACTATATGATTTCATTTACATAACATTCCTGAGTTACCATAATTACACACCAAGAGAACAGATTAGTAGTTCCCAGGGGTTAGAATGGGGTAAATTGATGGGTGTGGCCGTAAGGGGCAACACAAGAGAGTCTGGTTGAGGGTTGTGTCTTAATGGCTGGCAGTGGTAGTGTCTGTTACCACTGTGACATGTGATGAAGTTACACAGATACACACACATGCACACACACACACACATGCACACACAGAGACAGAGACACAGACACAGACAGACAGACACAGACAGACAGAGACAGTGACAGAAGACAGAGGAAAACATGTATGATAGATAAATCTGAATCTTGTATTCTGATTGTATCATTGTCGGTTTCTTAGGGGAGGGGGGTTGTTGTTGGCGTTTTTTATTTTTATTATTTTGAATTTGGTTTATTTAGCCCAGGCTGGCCTTGAACTCCTGATCCTCCTGCCTTTACTTCCCAAGTGCTCAGATTAGAGACATGCATCCCCACACCCAACTTTGTCTGGGTTTTGTTGTTGTAGAGTTACTTGAGATGTTAACTCTGTATCGAGGCTGAGAGTAGGAGGTGTGAACCTTCTTGTAGGTTTTCTCTGTCACACGCTGTGGTCTACAAGCGTTTCAAAAAGTTTCGTAAACCCGGTGGAGAGATGCTAACCAATGAGAAGCCCATGGTTTCAAAGCGAGCAGACTGTGTTTTGAGGACTGAGACAAGATTCTCAAGCTGGCAAATGTTCCAGCCAAGAATGAAATTAAAGGAGTTCCACACTTTGCTTTTTTGAGAGCTCGATTTTTATCACATCGGAGAGACACAGGTAGATTGGTGTCCCGTGGCCTTGAGAACAGTGGAGGTGCGTAACAAAGGGAGTGTTCTGTATAACCACGGTCAGTTTTACTTCACACAGAAATGAGAAGAGGCCTTATCTGAGCAGCTCCGAAAGGAGGGCTGGGCGAAGAAATCGGAGAGTCACGTACTTACCCTACAAGAAACAAAAGCAGAGGATAATTTTTTTCCTTGATGTTATTAAAAATAGACAGTATCTCTTCCACTGTTCATGTGTTTGTTTTCCTTTTAAAGGTCTTAACATTCATGTAAATACAAAGCCAACAGAATTTAAATTATCTATGACGTTAAAAAAAAGATTTAAAATAAAATGCTGGATCAGAGAATCAGAAATATTTTAAAATATTGTTCTCCCCTATTATTTAATTAGTTCTAATTGCTGTCACTTGCCTCTGGTCACCGGTTCTGGTTTTGTTTTACTTAAATAAATATGTTTGTGTTACGGGAAGGTAGGTAATGGGAAATAGCATATCCTTTCACCTATTACTTTTTTGTTTAAGCAGTCACGTGTTCCTTCACTTGTGTTTTACTCTAACAAAATGCCACAAAGCAAGCGGTTTATAAACAGGAGAAGTTTATCTCTCACAGTTCTGTGCTCTGAGGAACCCAAGATAAAGGTGCCTGGCATGTTTCAGGGAACACTATGGGCTACTTTCTCCTTCCAGTGTGGCACCTTGTGTCTGGGTCCTCTGGAGGGAAGAATTTGTGTCCTAATTGGACAGAGTAGATGGAAGGCAAGAGAGTTCACTCTTGCATTGAGGTCCATAATTTTATTTACGAGGATTCCACCCTGATGGCTTAGTCATCTTCTTCAAACTGTCGCCCTGCTGCCTAAGTTACAATGTGTACGTGGACTTGAGGGATACTCACAGTAGCCGGGCCGTGTTACCATGCCTTTTTGCTTCTTACTGTACTGTTCTGACTTGGTTCTGAAGGGTGGCTGTGCCACGACTAGCTTAACACCAAGAATAACCAAGTCAACCCCACTCTTGATCCACCCCTGACCCAGCCCTAACTTGTGGAAGTGAATTGTGAGGAGACAAGTAACTCAGACATAGTATAGGGCCCTGGCCTAAGGAAGGCTGGCTTTAACACCTCAATGTACACCCGCCCTTGACTAATGGGAACACAGCATTGCAGTGTCAAAGGCAGGGTTGGGAGAAGGAGAGGATAAAGTAGATAAGAGGAAGCCTGGACAAATTTTTAAAAATTTCTGGCACGTAATTGAAAGCGCATATAGGTCTGCTGAGCAGAGGAGGGAAGGAGTGAGAGTGAATGAGAAGTGTCCAGAGAATCGCTACATTTCCAGATAGTCGCTACATTTCCAGACAGTCGCTACATTTCCAGATCCAGCTAGCTATGGAGAGCTTCTCTGCAATGGTTTGGAAGATCTGGGTTGGAAGTCTTAGGTATTTACCACCTCTCTCAGTTGCCTGAAGTCCATTCTACATATAGGAATAGCTTATGTTCTGCTATTTTGGGAAGCCACTCCTAGTGCGTTCAGGATATCGGAGAAATGAATTTGGCTTTGTTAGAATGTTTCCAAACAATCCAGAGCCAGGAAGCCACACCTTTTCAAAACATATTCTTGCACACCAACTTCAGCTCAGCTGGTGTGTGTGTGTGTGTGTTTAAATTTCCTCAGCTTTCATAAAACTTTTTCTTTTCTTCTAGTTTGCTCTCCATTATGGAACACATGAATCATATTTAAAATTAGACCTTTTCTTGGCAACAAAATACACGGTTTTATAATATGCATCTTTGCAAAACTGGTAAGGTTTACGAATAACCTTAGAAATAACCACACCCACACTGGCCCCAAAGTGTCAGGGGTGAAAAAGGCTTTGGCATTAACCACTCAGGGCTGCCCTGACTGTTGTAGCTACAATGCTCTTGGCTTTCCTACAGCCCCACTCCCCTTTGCCCTGCAGTCCCTCTCAGCAACCCCTGCTATGCAGATGAGGATTACTGTATTCCCCAAAGACTCTCCCAGCTCACTTCCCTCACAGTCCAACTGATGCCTTCGCCATGTGTATCCACACTTTGTGAAGCAGAGAACATTATCTTAGTGGTAGGAGAACAATGGATCTGACAGCTTTCATCCGCGCTTTGTGTTGCCTCAGGAGCAGGAAGACCAAAAAAACAAAAACAAAACAAAACAAAAAACAAAAAAACAAAACAAAAAAAACCCAAAACGTTACCCCCAGCAGAAGGAGCCTTGGGGTGTCCTCGTTTCTGTTGCACCAGAAAGCTCAGCTTGCCTCAAGTTTCATTTGTCTGTTTGAATTTGGTTTCATATATAAGGAAGCCACCGCTAATGACTGGCTTTTGAGGTCCACTCTCTCCAAGTAGTCATTAAGCCTGTAAACCTGTCGTCCGAAAACGCGTTTGTAACATTTGCTGAACATTAGTGTGTTAATGCAAAACAATATAAAATAGTCTCATATGTTCATTTGATTCTTTTTCACTGTATGAAAGTTATTCTGTACCTCTGGAAATAGAAAGGAAAAGGTTAGGTAAATTAGCATTAAACATGGATGGCAGTTGTATAAACAGTAATCTCATGTGCAGAAGATAGCCATATTTATAAAAAATTAAAGTATCTAACAAGAATATTTTCCCAACAAGTAGCTATTGTTATAGAAAAATATTTTAACCACTTTGGGTTTTATGTTTTATGAGTACAGTGTTGTTCTAGTGAGAGGAAATGGGCACAATAGGCTGTTTTGAAGTTACTCAATCAGCTTTTGGTTTTTTGGTTTTGTTTTAGTTTTTTTGTTTTTGTTTGTTGTTTGTTTTGGTGGTTTGTTGTTTGTGTGTGTGTGTTGTGTGTGTGTGTGTGTGTTTGTTTTTTAAAGACAGGGTTTCTCGGTGTAGCCATGGCTATCCTGGAACTTGCTCTGTAGACAAGGCTGGCTTTGAACTTAGAAATGCACCAGCCTCTGCCTCCTGAGCACTGGGACTAAAGGTGTACGCCACCACTACCACTGGGCTTATGCCTGAGCTTTTTGTGGTAACTATTTTAGCATTTTCTTTTAGCGACATAGGCTTTGAGCACAGCAAACATGTACAGTTTGGTGAGTTTTGCACCTTGGGTGTGTTCCAACCCATTCTAATGAATCTTGATCTAATGAATCTTGGCTTGAGTGCATGTATGTACGTATATATACACATACACACTCATGTATGCAGAGGGAAATGTGCCCTGTTGGAAAGCAGCTGGTCTGCTGAGTATGTGCTAGTACATGCCTTAGTGCAGGAGAAGTGATAAGGCCTCAGGGAGGGTGCTCTTCATGTACTGTGTACTTGGGCTACAGAATCCTGTCAGGGAGGAAAAGCAAGGCCAGCTTCAAAGGCTAGAAGAAAAGACCACCCCATGGCACATCCAGCCCAGCGGGGTGAGAAGAACTTGTGACAGTCATCTTTCTAGTCTATCCAGATAGACGTCTTTCTGTTTACGTGCTCCCGTTACTTTTCATGATGGAAAGAAGCCAGTTGTGTGCCATTAGATATCTAACGCGCCGTAGAGCAGAAAGACTGGGCTCATGGAGCCCCTTTGGTGCATCACCTGGACCTGCCAGTTCTCAGTATTTTGCTGCAAGTTCACTCCCGGTTTTACAGTTTCCTCTTTGATAAACTATTTTTAAAGTAAACTCCAAACATCCTGACACTTCAGCTTTATGTGTTTACAGGCCTATTTCTGCAGAAGGGCCCCTTCCTTGAGAGGAAGCTGTGAGACCACCATTATGTTGGCATTATCCAACCTAGTCTATGATTGCTCATCCTAAGTCGTCTTTAAAATGTCTTGTAGAAGCAGATAGATTTGAAGAGGAGCCTGCATACGATCCTCCTTGCTTTCTTCTCTCTCTCTCTCTCTCTCTCTCTCTCTCTCTCTCTCACACACACACACACACACACACACACACACACACACACACACACCCCGCTTCTCACCCAGATTGGCCTCTAGCTCATTATATACACAGGGGTGGCCTTGAAGGTCTGATCTTCCTGTTTCCACCCCCCTCCCAAGCTCTGGAATTAGAGGTATGTGGTGACGCAATACTGGAGGGAAAACCTAGGCTTCCAGCTAGGTCAGTGCTCTACTAACTCCGCTCCCTCCCAAGCCCCCTCTTCCACTTGCCTTTCCCACTGATTTGCTTGGAAAGTGTCCTCTTTCCAAAGAACCTTCCACATTTATTTAGCTTCTTGCAAGTCATTAACCTGCTCCTCCATGACCTACATTTCTGTCAATACAAGACAGCCTTCTAGGCTAGAGGCCAACCAGATAACATTTTTGAGGGAAGCAGGAATTACTTATAGACAGGACTGGGTGTTTCCAGTTGTTTCTAGGAGCATAAAAGCTTGCCTTTGAGGCATTCTGGGAGTGTGGGAGTGGTTCTTCTGTCCTTGGTTCTAAAAGATCCAGGATGATATTTTGAAGTGACAAGTTTACCCTTCTTAGCTGGCATTCCAGGACAGACATTACCTCCCCACTTATAGTTTCATGGCGAGCCGAAATAAAACTCAGGCACAAAATGTATCATTGGTCTTGAGGGAGAAGTTAGGGTCCCTGTGTGCACAGGACTGTTCAGTGAGTTATGTTTGTTTACAGGGCCTCTCCCTCTCTTTTTTTTTTTTTTTCTCATGATGAATTCATGGGATTTAGATGTCTGGTGTTTATTCTTTCCTTTCATCCCATCTTCTGCCCCTCCCCCCTCTTCCTCCCTTTCTTCCCATCAGATAGTATCCTCTTTAGTCCTTGGAGGCAGTTTCCTGGCTTCTATATCCTTTGACCCACTGTTACTTGAGAACTTTCTTTCCTGCTTTCTGGAACTTGCATATTCCTTGACCTAGGCTTCTAACTGCCTGTTCCCGGCTGGACGTTGTGGTGTGTGTGCTAAGTATCCATTGCTGTTGAGCTGTTATGATTTCTAGGCCCCCTTCAGTGGCCAGGGCCATTTTAGAATGGCTCCAGCAAAAAAATCAGTAGTCAGTGGTTGAATTACATTTATAGAATGTTCATTTAACTTTTTTGTTGTTTGTGTTTTGTGGGTTTTGTTGTTGTTGTTGTTGTTATTTGGATTTTCAAGGTAGGGTTTCTTTGTGTAGCCTTGGCTAGGCCAGAATTAGCTCTGTAGACCAGGCTACCCTGAAACTCACAGAGATTTGCCTGCCCCCATCTCCTGTGTGCTCATGTATGCCACCACTGCCCGGCTTGTTTAACTTTTTTAATTTTATACCTTTTTTTTCCTGTTATAAGTTACAATATTGGCTCCTAACAGTGTTAACATGCACTAATATGTATCCCTCTTATAACAGATAGAACATTGTCATTATTAGCCTATATAAAATATATATTAGCATTATTACTTTGAAATTGTTCTATATTTGTAATGAGCTCTCTGAGAATTATATCTTGTAACAGTGCTAACGTTATAAATTGTGCAAGTAGAATCTGGTGGCTCGCATCTCTAGTGCCAGCACTTGTGAGGCTGAAGCAGGAGGATTATCTTGTGTTCCAGGCCATTCTAGGCTACATAGTCAGTTTGAGGTCAGTCTTGGCTACAGAGTGAGACCCTGTTTCAAAAAAGAAAAAATAATGGTGTATGTTAATAATGGTAGTGTGTTAAATATACCCTTATGTGCGAATACATACATTGTTAGAAGCGTATTGTTGAATATACAAGTGTATGTTAATGCACACAATTATACAGTGGTTTCAACATGGAGATGTTCTTGTCGTTAGGATCAGCTCACTGGGTGACTTTCATTCCCGGCTGTTTTTCTTAGAATGTGCTGCAGTCACTGAAAACATCTTCCCTGCATGACTCGGTCACTAACGATATTAGATTTCCTTTCCAACTTTGCTTTTGGCAAGGACAGAAGAGGGCAGGGAGGCATCAAAACTCAATATTCCCTTTCAGGGAATACCCCCTGACTAACCTCTGCCGTTCAGTCCTCTGTACCTGCTGGCAGCACCACAAGCTGACAGGCCTTTAGTATATGGGCCTTTCTGGAGACACCCAGAAGCTGCTTTTTCCCCACTAATCCATTGACTTGGATTCTCCCTGCCATCTTTGGACAACACACTTAGAACTAGGGAAATGTAGATGGCTTAGTCTCAAACCCACTGGTGTGTGAGGCCCTGAAAAGTATCTCATGGTAGTTCTGTCATAAAGTTGAGCCCTAGGGAAATGGGTCTTGAATGGAATAAGAAATATGTTAAGTAAAGTACGGTGGCCCAGGCCTGTGATCCACAACCTTGAGAGGTAGAGGTGGGAAGCTCAGAAATTCTAGGTCATTCCCCCACTACATAACAAGTTCAAGGCCAACCCGGGCTATATATGACATTCCTACCCCCACAATGAGAGAGGTCTAGAGAGACAGAGAGAATGAGAAAATATGAATATAAATGTATACTTTGCTTTGTCCTCCTACTTTCTGATAATATGATCTGTCTGATCTGATGATGGCGTCTTAGTTACTTTTCTATTATCGGGAATAGACTAAGACGACTTATGGAAGAGACAATTTACTTGGGACTTAGAGTTTCAAAGAATGAGTCATGATCATCATTTGGGGGCATGGCAGTAGGCAATTAGGCATGGCATCCGGGCAGTAGCTGAGAGATTACATCTTGAGACATGACCATGAGGCAATGGGGGGGAGGGGGACGAGTTAAATCGAGTGAGTGCTAACTGGGAATGGTGTGGACCTTTGAAGACTCCAAGCCTACCTCCATCAAGGCCACACATCCTCATCCTTCAAAGTAGTTCCACTAGCTGGGAACAAGCATTCAAATAAGGAGCCTACAGAGATCACACTCATTCAAACTACCGTGTGGTGTTCACACCGACTTCTGGAAAATGTGGGAGTTTAAAACTAACACGTTCAAAATAGTCTTCTTCATATCTGGAGAGTAGGAGAAATGGACAATAAAGGAAAATTATAAGTGACCCTAAAAGAGTTAACTCTCAAATCAAGCGTGGTGGTGTCCATCTGTGATCTCAGCACTCGGGGGAAGTGGGCAGAACAGTCAGAAATCCCTGGTCACCTTCAGCTACGTAGTGAGTTCAAGGCAGTCTTGGGTAGATGAGACAGTCTCAAGAAAAGAAGAAAGCAGAAGAGGAGGAAAAGGAGGAGGAGGAGGAGAAGAGAAGAAAAAGAACAAGAAGAAAGAATGAGTGAATTCAGTGGTAGAGTGCTTGTTTAACCTGTGTGAGGCCCCGTGTTTAATTCGCAGCCCTGTGGGATTGTGGGGGGATTTGATTAGCAGAACTTGACATAGTTGAGTTAGTTGTACTAATGTGAACCAAGAGATGTTCAATGTTTCAGCACATGTCAGATGCTAACAGTAGAGGAAAATGGGTCTAGGCACTCCCTGTACGTTTTACTTAGCACGTGCATGTGCACACATGTGCGGGCACATACTACACATAAGAGAGAGAGAGGGAACACACACACACACACACACACACACACACACACACAGAGTCAAAGCAAGCAATCTGGAGTCATACTTTCTATTTAGGTTTAAATGATAGTATTTATGGGCAACTGGAATGTGAGCACAGTGGATTTTAAAACTGTATATTACTTGTGAAATTAGGGAGGAGGGAAGATGCAGACGATTTGGGCATGCCTTAACACAGAGAAACGGCTGGTGGGCAGCTCTGGGGAGGCTTGCTACCAACTGAACAGTATCTGTGGGGAGAGCTGGAATAATCTCCACCTGTATCTGGATCTTGATGCAAAATGGAAATCAGATCCTGTTTCCAACAGAAGAGGGGGTGCCAGGAAAGCCCTTAATTACAGCTAAACCTCGCGGTGGTTGTTTTTTCCTTCAGTGGTTGACATCACGATTTGTCATTTAGATTTACTTGCTAATCAGTGTCATTCTACAGAAAGAGAGGTTTAAAATGTAAAATATTAGCACACATTTTACCACTCACGTTGTGCAACACCACTTCCAAACATACATCTCAGAGATTCTGGCTCCTGTGAAGAACTGATACAATTCAGACGGGTGGCTTGACTTGAGAGGATGCTTTGAGCTAGCCAGAAGTGACCAGCATATCCAGACTTAGGAAGGATGGAAAGAGCCAATGGAGAGCCCAAACCCAGGAACAGAACCTATCTTGGCCTGGCAGGCTTGAAAGAAGCACAGGCCTTCACAAGGACCAGGTCCTACCTCTGTGTGTACTTGGCCTGCTGGCTTGCTGGGATCCCCTTCTCAGATAATTTAAAATGCCTGCAGAGTATAAGGTATAAGCAAAGTGAGTCTCCAGCCAACTGCTCCCACCAAGACGAAATATGGAGGCTGTTACCATCACTAGACTCCTTGGTTATTCAGTCTAGGCTGGCCAAGGGTTCACTTCCAACCAGAATGGACCCTCTTACCAGCTGCCCGTCAGACAGGAAGTGGCACTGCCTGCCTGGGGCTCTTGTGCTGGCAAATGTTCTTGTCAGCATACACAGTAGCTCCTGTCCCTTGCTTGGATCCTTGCCAGAGTAGGAAGCCGTTGGTAAAGGAACAACATAGACTTCCTGAGGTGTGTTAGCAGATAGCCCAGAGCCTCTCCTAGGAAGCGACTGGAGAGAGGAAGATGGGACAGCATTGGCCCAGAGTCCAGAGTGTTACTTCCTCTGTCTCCGAGACATTTATTTCCAAAATACAGATCCCAAAATGTGAACTAAGATTCAAGACCGTAAGCCCCGCCCACTCCCACCTCCAGCCAAGTACAGTGTTCCTATGCACTGGGATCCTGTCCATGTGCACTGCAGTGAGCCTTTGAAGGTAGTCAGTGGGTACCGATCAATGAGTATTTTGTTTCTCTGTTTTAAATGGAAGACAGCAGAGGAAGGTTGAATTTTAAGGTAGAAAAGAATTCTGTGGTCCAAGAGAGGATAGAGTGATGGGGACACAGCTGAAGGAGAACAGGGCGGGCTGCACAGCTCTCGGCGGGGGAGGGTGAGAAGAAGAGGGGCTACTCTGGGAGGGAAGTTTCCATTCCTCAGCATCCTTTCCCAGCAGAAGAAGAGCTGCTGAGGCTGGGGAGAGGAGAACCATTTTTACATTCATGGCGTTGCTGTACTTTGAAGCCCTGTTTGTGGACTATTCAGGACAAGAGAAAAAGTGTCACTTGTTGTAGCCAGAGGGAGGGTGTCTCTAAGGGAGGGGTGTTTTGGTTTTAAGATGTAGTGTCAAATAGTCCAGGTTAGACATACTCTTTACCCTGAAGAGAATTTCAGAAAGACTTGATTTTAGTTTTCATATGAACTATTAAAAAAAAAAGATGAAGAAATGACAAAGGGAAGAAAGAGTAAGGGAGAGGAGCTGCGAGGGTAGATGTGACTCAAGCACTGTCTATGCTTTTATGGAACTGTAACAGTGAAATCTACTAATACATACAATTAATATTCCCTCATGGTAAAAATCAAGTCACATCGATCATTAACAGTATTTTTGAGTCTTTATTATAGGGAAATATATATAATAAAATTTTTAGTAACCTCTAAATATACAATTTAGAGTGTTTATTTTAAAATAAGATACAAATAAGAGCTGGCAAGATGATTCAGCAGTTAAGAGCCATGCCTAATGACCTGGGACCTATTTGGTAAAAGGAAAGAGCTGACTCCCCCAACTGCTTTATGTACATTAAGGTGGGTCTCTCTTCTCTCTGTAGCTCTGGCTGTCCTGTATCTCCCTATTCAGACCAGCTGGCCTGGGACTCACTGAAATCTGCCTGCCTTAGTCTCTGTCCTCTGCTAGAGTTAAAGGCATGCACCACCGTGTCCAGCTTGTTTAAGGACTCCAGAAACTTGACAAGTCAGAGAAAGTTTCTTCCCATTTTGCTCTGCTCTGGGCATGTAAAGCCCTGAAGCCGCCTGCAGAGTCCTTAGTGGTGTGGATAGGCAGAACGATCAGTGGCTGTACTCTACTGTTAATGGCGGTTTTTAGTATACTCTCTTCTGTTATGATGTCAAGACCACCTCCTGGGGCCCAACATTTCCTCTTCCCTTTTCAAGAATAAGCCCAGAGCACTTAGGAAAAGCAACATCACTATGCCTTGCTAGAGGTGGATTTTTTGTTTCGTTTTTTTACCGAGGAAACGTAAGTATACATATGTAATGAGTAGACACGGCTCATTGAATCAAGGCCCTGTTACTTAGCAATTCTAAGATTTCTAAAGATTTTGTCCGCAGTTCCTTTCCTTCTGACCGCAGACACCAGAAATCCCACAGGAAGTTGTGCTTCTGAGTGTTGTGGTTTTCAGTTTCCTGTTCCTTTGCATTAGATCAGAAAGAAATCTGCACACAAAGGGAACTTTTGGGTTGAACTTTCTTGTAACTCTCAATGAGAGTCTCTAACTTATTTCCATTTCTCCCCTTTAAATTCAAATCCCTGAGAATTATAGCCACATCCATCTGCAATCATTAATGTCATTGTATGATTTGAGGACTTTTGATGTTCAATGGATAAACTCCTGTTAAAATTAAGGGTGTGTCTCTGAGATTATGCTGTATTCTCTCCATATTGAAGCACCTTCCCATAAATTGCAGAGAAGCACCTCCCCCTGAGGAAAATATACTTTTGCAACGGAGATAGATTCTTCCAAAAGCGTTTTCCTTTAAAATGATTTTTAATTTATTTTTGTTATGCTATAAATTAATAGGTTTCGTTATGGCACCTGTACCTTCATTTCTATAAATGATGGGACCTTTCCCTTGCTATTAGGAGAAGATATACAAATGTAGTTTGGTTTAGACATTAAGAATATCTATTCAAGGGGGTTGGGGATTTATCTCAGTGGTAGAGCGCTTGCCTAGGAAGCGCAAGGCCCTGGGTTCGGTCCCCAGCTCCGAAAAAAAAAAAAAAAAAAAAAAAAAAAAAAAAGAATATCTATTCAACTCACCTGGTGTAGTGTACAGTTCAATTTAGATAATTTATTTTGGCTACTCAAAATACCACTGGAAAATTTAAGAATGGTTACATTATTTAGAAATTTTTAATTGACACACTTTTTAAAGCAAAGTCTTCTGAAAGTGAAATGTTTTTCCTTGAATTCATTTTTTTTTTTAAGCCATGGCAAAGATAAGACCAATCAGGTATATTAGATGTAGACAAGTTGCAGTGATCTAATATTTAGCTTATGTAATGGAAGACTCGATAAACTGATTGACTGATGAGAAAAGGGAAGGGGTAGGTGCATCAAACACCTTCCCTGCCTTTAGGCAGGCCTGCAGAGTGCATCCCTTATTAACTGGTAATGCATTGGTGTGAAAGTCCTTCAGGAGCCACTTTCTCAACCAAAGGACACCTAAGTCTTTTCTAATGCTGTTTTCTCATAGTATCAATCGAATCACCCCTTTTTAAGAGAACACAGGATACTTTGCCTGTGAAAAAATCACAGGCATCACAACTAAAACAAAACAAAAAACTTTAACTGTTCTCCTGCATGCCAAGAAATAGGGTTTGGTTTGCATAATGCTCTTTTCTGGTTCAGTTAGCTTAGAGTTGCAAAATACTTGACTTTGAAACCTTAATTGATGTTTACATTTCATATATGGATATCTCCAAGTTAGAATTAAATTTAATTTGGTCGTGTAGTTGAATTCTCAAGAGAAAACAATTGTCTAAAACCCGATGCTTAATTTGCCCTCTTCCTTGTGTAGCACTGTACCAGGTACTTTAAGGATGCTATTTAATGTTACTAAAATTTTCTAATATCTGTGTGGAGCTTTGCAGTATGCAGGAGGGAAATTAATGAAGCTCAAAATAGTTTCCTACCAACACTTTTTTGTTCAGCAAGGCAGTTGGCCTAAGTTTGCACAGTGGCCTATTGAACTTGTTGAATTCCGCATGTACTTACATCCTTTTCTGGTTTAGAAAGGCAGGCAGCCGGATCTGTCTCTTCAGGGGCAAAGAATTTCAGCAATCTTGATAGCCTAAAATATTCTATTGAGATCCCTGTCTAGCGAGAAGGGAGAAGGGGGCTTGGGATTATCTCTGGGTGCTGGTTCCCCTCAGTGTCCAGATCTGTACCTGGTTTATTCAAGGCAGTCGGTTTGTTCTGAGCCTTCTAGAACGCTTCTGTTGTGCTTTAAACAAAAACACATCCAATGGGATAACAATGCCCAGACACATGGTGACAGTTGTGACCATTGTTACTTGCGAGGTTAAAGAAACCACAGTCGGGTATTGGCCAGACCGACCTTTCTTGCCACATTCCTGCGTGGGGCTGATCTGGGGTGGCTGGCTGAAGAGGGAGTAGACAAGTCTCTGTAAGGAGTCGAAAAGCTTTGGTACACAGGGTCTCGGGTTCTCGGGGGCGAATTCTGCCGGATCTTTGATAAAAACAAACAGGATGGATCGCGCGGCAGCGGAAACCGCCTAGCAAGTTACTTGGGTAGCTGAGCTTTTCCTTCCGCGCGGGGGTCGGACCTGGACTGGCCCCGCCCCTCGCGGAGGTCCCGCCCCCGCCGGCTGGGCATGCTCAGTGGCCCGGTCCGGCAGGTTTTGCGTGGCCGCCTGAGTTGCCCGCGACGGCTCTGCCCGCCGACGGCACGTCTCTCGGCAGCCGCGCGTTCCGGGGAAGTTACGTGCGGGAGCAGGGTTTTGAGGAGACGCCCGAGGGCGGAGGGGACAGCCGGAGGCCCCGATACTGCGGAGCGGCGAGCGGGCCGAGGGTGGCGGAGGCCGAGCCGGCGGCCGGGTGTGCCCCGCGGAGAAGCCCGGGCGGGGCGGACGCTTCCCGGACTTTTGTCCCACTTGAATCCCCTCCCCGTGGGCCGGGCCTTTCCGGCCTCCCCCGCCCCTGCCCCGCTTGTCCCCGGGAGATGTTTATGCGGACGGTGGCGTGAGGAGCGGGCGGGCCGGCGGCGCGGAGTTTCGGGTCCGAGGAGCTTCGCGCGGCGCGGAGAGAGACAAGATGTCCGCCAGGGCCGCGGCCGCTAAGGTGAGAACCTCACGGCCAGCGGGGCGGCGGGCTGGGCGGCGGGGGACGGCAGGGGAACCTCGCCCCGCCCTCCCCGGGGGCGGCAGCCGGGGGCGACCGTGGCGGGGCGGGGAGGGAAGGCAGGAGGGCGGGCTGGGGGTGCGCCTGCCGCCCGGGCAGGTGCACGGCTGCCGGTGCCTGGCTCCGGCTCGCGCTGGGAGGCGACGTGCAACAGGTCCCGCGCCTGAAAAGTCGCCCCGGGTGAGGATTCTCAGGTCCAGAGAGCCTGTCTGCAGAGACCTGGGGGTGTCACCTGCAGCATGAGGGTGGGTAGCCGGAGCTATCTCTGGAGGAGTGGTTGGTACCCGGCGAAACCCTATAGTTTCGATCTGATGTCACCCGCTGCGGTATGCGCAATGGCAGCGATAAAGCTTGGAGACAGCAAAACACTCAGCTGTAGAGTAGCTAGGGTTTATATTGAGGTTTATTATTTACGTGAGGCCACAGAAGGAGGAAAGTTTTTAGCACTTTAATTTCAACTTTCAAAAGTAGCACAGATGGTCAGTAAGATGGGTACAAACCAAAAGAGCCCGGTGAATTCTGCACAAAACAACTTCCCTGTCCATTTTCTCGTGTGTTTTGAAGTGTGCTTCTTGACAATGTGTTATATTATTATTGTTGTTGTTGTTGTTGTTGTTGTTGTTGTTGTTAGGCTAAAATTCTTAAAAGATGAATTAGAATCCTCTTTTTGTACATTTTAATTAAAAAAAATCCTCTTTCAATGACAGGAATACAATGTGATGAGTGAGAAAAAGCTCCCTTGGAAAAAAAAATCAGTCCGTTACTCAAACAGCTTAAACAGGTGGTGATTTTATGTCGTTTTCTATTTGGAATACTTAATCATAACCTTTGAATTCTTGACAGGACTTTTTTTTTTTTTTAAGCAGATAGTTACCGGTTAGGTTTAGTTTAGATTGTTTTAAGGAATAGAGTATTTTCCTGTAGGAATAATTTAGTTTGTATCTTTTTTGAGCATACATTGGTGTAAGATCTAAAAGTCTGAGTCCAAAACAGAATCAATGTAACATTTGTTACTTATAAAATATAAAACATTATTTACCTTTCCTGGGAAGAAAGGCTTTGTTGCCATATTACACAGAATGTCACTTTGTTTCAAAGTGTGAGTTCTGGTACTTGTTATTCAAGACAACACACTTGGAAAGTGTTATTACAAGAGAAGTGTTTCCAATAGCTTTCTGTGGCAAGGTGATTGAGAAGGTGTGCTTTTACACATAAATTATGATATTGAGATCTTATGGCATGTAGAAACACCTCTGTGGTTAAATATTTGCATGCTTAATTGGGAATTGAAGGATTATTTTCTTGGATACAATCTTACATAAAGCTAGGCCCACTCTAAATGAGTTGGTAAATGCAGTGCTATCCACCAGGTGCTTCCTTCCCTAAGTCACATTTATTGTTCTCAGGGAACCCAAAATGCTTAAGAGCCGAACTCTATGATTGTTTTACATAGGGTGCTCTTGTTTCTCCTACCCGTTATAAAACACAGACACTAATTTTGCAGCCTGCTCATCTGTTTTGGCACTACGGATGTAGAACTTGTGTATAAGCCAGTGCTTTCCATCCTCCAGTTTTGTAAGGTCGAGTAGTTTTCAGCATGCCGCTCTAATTGTCGATTGCTGCCTTTTGGATGGAGATGTTTGGCTTGTTTCCAGGATATTGTTACTGCAATGAGTATAATTTATATAATTGTATTTACAGTTTTGTATCTGTACACCTGCTACAGTATGTCAGATTATTAAAAGTCAAACTGCTATGCCAAAAGTGCATTTGAAATTCTGGTAATACACAAAATCTTCCTCCAAAGTCTATACCTAAGAGTAAACACAGCAAATATTGGTGAGTTGGCTTGAATGTTGATGAAGGACAAAAATCCAACTCAGTGCCATAAAACTGGCTGATGAGAGTCAGAATTTACCCCTGGTCCTGAATTGATGATTCCGTGAAGTGACTTCTGAGTAGAATTCCAGTGTAGTATTATAGAAAGGATGACAGCTTGATTGTTTATCTTACCACATACATGAGGGAAGGAGAAAGTCCTTTCAGAAAACCCAATTTATTATAAATTCAGAGTAGTTTAAAATAGAGACTAGAAAGAGTCACATAGCCAGAAATGTTAATGATTGTGATCAACATTTAATATGAGCTAAGATTAATCTGTGGGAGTAATTCATTTGATTCTCACAGTAACGCTTTGAAATGAAAGCAGAAAGCTTGTGTTAGGCACATTTAGGCCAGCAGAAGGGAAAACTATGAATATATGACAAACTAAGTATAGATTATTGGGAAAGAGCCCCTTATTCAGTAATTAAAACTACAAACACTGATATCCTTTTTAAAATGTTTCTTTTCTGCTTCATATGAAATAACAATAATCCCGATGACTCTTGGAGTTATTTCTTGTGGGTGTCTGATGGGGGTGCGTGCTATGTGGGAACTGTGACAGTCACAGACAATTTTGTGGCTTTGGTCAGGCTTACGTCCATGAGTCACAAGTGCCTTTACTAACTAACCATCTTTCCTTCCCTGCCCTCATGAAGGTTTAAGCATTTGTAAAAATAATGGACAAAACACAAGGATAAAGTGCAGGGAGACACACGCCGTATAGGCCAGTGATTGAAAAGGAATTCTCTGTTGCTGATATTGAGTAAATAAAGGAAAAGGCCTTAGGTGTATGGTGTGCATCTGAATTTGCAATGAGGTTTGTTTACTAGTGTACTTGTTAACAGTTACTGGAAAGTTAAAAACAGAAATTTGGGGATGGTTCCTGACTTACCACGTAATTGCTTAATTATGTAAGGAAATGGTATTAATAATTACTAGGAATATTTTCAATGGCTGAACCACAAAAAGTGCTCAAGGACATTGCCATGGTTTCTAGATTTTCAAGTTTTATCAGGAGGAAACAGTACAAATTTCGATTTTGTTCTTGGCTATTTTCTGGTTTTGTTATGTAGTGAAATGTTTGTGTCTGAGAAACAGTTTTGTTTTTCCTAGTGGCCATGTCTGAAATGATAATGTAGATGGACATAAAAATGATGTACACTTTTCTGTTTTAAACCCTTGCTGTTTATTGTAAGGATTCTCAGGAATCTATTAAGTGAGGCATAGTGGGTTGTTTTCCCAACAGCTGGACATTTTTGAAACTATAGAAGTTAACTAAGCTAATGAACAAAACTAATTATTACATCAGTCTTTATAGATAGGGGTTATTTGCTGAGTAAGTATTAAACAAGTTTTAATTTGGTAGTTAACTGATAAATATTTGCTTTGTGTGCTTCAAGGATAAAGTAAAATCTCACTTGAGGCTTAAAATTTTCACTTCATTGTGTCTGCCACCATTTAAGATATTTGCTCTAGGGATGCTTCCCCACCTGCTTTGCTTACTTTGTACAGTAGTTTCCACCCGAAAGTATTTTAGGCACAGGCTTTTAAGTATCTTGGTGTGTTGAGCATTTTAGTTACCATTCATTAAAGCTTTAATTCATGTAAATTGACTGGTAGTCCTCATTATATGATGTAGCTTTTAAATTTACCGTAAGATATCCTCAAAACTTATTGATAGAATGCTGTTTCCTTCATAGATGTTTTCATGGTTGGGTAAACTTTTATTTCAGATTTAAGGAAGACTTAATGTTTCCTCTTACTTGCTGTGGCAACAGTGTCAGCCTTATTCACCAATAGTTAAGGAACTTGAAGCAATCTGTGGCTTTAGAGCTATAATGGGTATTTATCTATGGTTTCTTGTTTGGTTTGAGGGGGAAATTACAGTTAGTTGCCTTTTTTTTAAGTCCTAGAAGCGGTGTTCTGCCTCTGACTTACCTGCTGTTTAATCCTTTTCTATTCAGAGATCTAGTGTACGTTCAGTATAGTTGTTACGAATAAATCAGAATAAATAAAAACAGGTTGGAGAGATGGCTCAACTGCTTTTCCAGAGGTCCTGAGTTCAATTCCCAGTAACCACATGGTGGCTCACAACCATCTGTAATGGGATCTGATGCCCTCTTCTGGTGTGTCTGAAAAAAGTAACAGGGTACTCACATACATGTAATAAATAAATCTTAAAAAAAAAAATAAAAAAGATCATAGTGCTGTTTGAGAAATGTTTTTAAGGAAAAATAACTTTTAAAATCTTTTTTGGGGGGATATCTTTTAAAATAATAGACTTGATGAAATTGTTGGAAATGCCATTTTCTTTCTTGATCTAGCTGTGATGTGTTAATAATTTAGTCTCCTGAAAGACAGAAGCCCAGCTTTAAGTTGCCGTGGTGTGCATCCTCCTGTGTCTAGCTGTAGACCATCCCAGACCTCCAGAGTATGCCTCCACACTCACTGCCAAGTCCCCACTGAGCAGCCCAGCACTGGTGACAAGCACTGGGCAAGAGGTGTGGGAGGAGCAGCCCTGCTAACTGATTTGTTAGGCAGAATTTGTATCAAATGTCAATAAAAATTAAAAGACAACTTTTATTTAGAATGATTTTCATGAAATGTTTGATTAGCATGTTTTTGTTTCAACTCTGAACTTTGAAAGGCAATATCCAAACAAACAAACAAACAAACAACAGTCACCTTGTAAGCTTGGCACTATTTAATCTGGTGGGAAGAGATAGAGATAGAATAGTTTACCAAGGTCCACACTTAGTCCAACTTGCTGTTTTTGAATAGCATTTTCATTTTAAGCCAGCAATAAAAATAGGCGTTTTGCTATCTTTGACCTAGAGCGTTGCTTAATTTATTTATTGCAGAGAAGAGTGGCTTCAGGTTGCTCCTTTATGGGCCAGCCAGGTGCTTTATTTCCATTTCTTCTTAAGCAGATAAATTCTTAATAATGACTGAGGAGAGAAGCTTGGTAGGTATGAAGGGAATGAGTCAGGAGTTTCGCTTTATAACTTGAAGATGGATAGAATAATTGGATTTCGAGTGATTGGCTGTGCAGTTCAAGATAAAGCCAGCAGTGCCACACTTTGTACGTAAAACACACCACTGGTGTGGTATAAATAGGGCTTGAGTTGTTGTATTTGTAATGTATTATACTAAGTCTTAACTGTGGGGTACAGGGAAAGAACATTTTATTACATTTTGTCACATGTGCATTTTTAGTTCTCTGTCAGAACAAGGTGTCAGAACAAGAACTTTGTGCTGACAGAATACTAGGAGGTAAATTGACACACAGAAAAGTCAAAGTAGGGGTAATATTTTCTATGGATAGCAAATTAGTTTCAATTTGCTAAAAACCTTTTATTTTTTAAAAATAGAGCAAATTGCTAAGTTAAAAGTTTTCATTTTCGGCAAGGAGGCAGAGGCATACAGGTCTTTGTAAGTTTGAGGCCAGCCTGGTCTACGGAGTCAGTTCAGGACAGCCAGGACTACAGAGAGATCATGTCTCAGAAGTAAAAAAAAACCATTCATTTTCTTGGTTATTTTAGGAGTTTTTACTGTTTTGATATTGGTGCTACTGTTAAAAAAAAGTTTTCGTTTTGAGTACTGTTTTGAGATGCGGTCTCATAAAACCAAGCATGGTCTCAGACTGTGTAGCTGAGGTTAGCCTTGAATTCAGTTCTTCCTTTGTCTCCCCTCCCCACTGCTGAGTACTGCTTTTATTAGTTTAAGCTACTGTCATCATCTTTTAAAACAATTTCAGATGACTGAATATATGTTAAATTTGTAAGTAAATCTTCTATTCTAGAATTTGAAGGATACCAAGAATGACTAATTAATGGGAACACTGAGTACATTTTGTTTTAGCTCTATGTTCTTTAGAAGTTTATAGTTCGTAATATACAGCTGCTCTATAGTATAATGATGAGTTTTAAAACTTGTAATTCATTATGTAGAAACCGAAGAGTTTTGGGCTGGGTATATCTCTTAGTTGGTACAGAGCTTGCTTGTCCAGCATGCACAAGGGCCAGTGCTCAGTCCCTAGCACTGCATAAAGTGCATGCCTGTAATTCTAGTCTGGGGAAGTGGAGGCCTGAGAATCAGTAGCTCAAGGTTATGCTCATCTGTGTTCCTTACTAGCGAAGGAGTTCCAGACTATCTTGCCTGTAACTTCAGCAGTCAGGAGCCCAGATAGGTAAATCCTGAGACCTCCCTGGCCATCCAGCCTTGCCTAAACAGCCAGTTTTTGCCTCAGGAGAGACACCATCTCAAGTCAGCAAGGTAGAGAATGATAGAGGAAGATAGCCGATGTCATCATTGGCCTCTACATACTTAGCGCACCAGAGTGCTCAAGTCCATGCACCACATACAGATAGAAGCTCAGAATCAGTGTGTGCACAGCTACACAGTGACGCCGAGAAGGAAGGCGACACCAGGGTAGGAGTGGAGGTGCATTCCTGCAGTCTGCTTCCTTGGCAGATTGATAGAGCAAGAGCACCAACAGTGTTTAGCCACAGCAGCCACAGATAAAGTTTTAGACATGTTGGTAGGATGCAGAAGTAAGTGGTAAGATTATAAAGAAAAATACCACAGAAGGCAAGAGAAACATGGTCTTTGGGATGCAATTACAGTTACATTCTCAGTAAATAAATAAATCCACAAGGACTGGAGAGATTGCTCAGTGGCTAAGGACACTTTTTGCTTCTGTAGTGGCCCAAATTTGATTTGTAGCACCAACTTGGTGGCCACAGTCATCTACAACACCAGTGCCAGAGGATTTAATGCCCTCTTCTGACCTCTGTGGGCACCAAGCATGCTTGCGGTACGCACACACATAGGCAAGACACTCGCACATAAAATAAAATGAATAAATTAAACACAAAATGAAACAAACCCTAAAACAATAACAATAAATAAATATGGATTTTTGTTTGTTTTTTGGGGGGTTGTAGGGTTAAGGAGTTGCTAAATTACATCTAACACGGTTTCTAGATTTTTCTTTGTTAATTTTTTAAAGCATTGAGTCTGGATAAATCTGTGGAAATGTTTTGTGCGAATTTGATATCTCAGAAATAAGGTAATTAGAGTTTGCTCATGTGCACTTCTGTGGCTGTATTGACATGGAAGACAAGCTCTGTGTTTCCTGTTACTGTTTACGGTTAGGGAGGGTCTAACATGTAAAATCCAACAGTCTGGATTTTAAAACTTTTTATTCAGCGGACCCTTGTTGTACATCTATTACTACTAGGCACTGTGGTGAAGTGTTGGAGCCCAAGCAGTAAGTGTGTCTGTCCCTGTCTCTGTCCTGGTGAGTGTTGTGACAGTGGTTGTGACAGCAGCTAAGACCCTGAGTGTGATAAGTGCTGTCCTGCATGTGCCATTGCCACGGCCACAGTCTCCTACCCCAAAAGATCGTGTTTGTCTCGCCTTCTGTGGTACTTTATAATTTTATTGTTTACTTTTGTATCCTACCACAGATCTCTAAAACTTTACATACAGCTGCTTTGGCAAAATACAGTGATCCTCCTGTATCAGCTCCCAAGTGCTTGGATTGCAGGCAGGTCCCTCTACTCCGAACCTGGTGTAGCCCTTTTTCTTCTCTGCATGCAACAAGGTGTCACTGTATAGTCCAGGCAGACCTCAAACTTTTTTTTTTTTTTAAGATTTATTTATTTATTTTATGTCTATGAGTACACTGTAACTGTCTTCAGACACACCAGAAGAAGACATCAGATTCCATTACAGATGGTTGTGAGCCTCCATGCAGTTGCTGGGAACTGAACTCAGGACCTCTGGAAGAAGAGTCAGTGCTCGTAACTGCTGAGCCATCTCTCCAGCCAGTGCCATTTGATCTTTACAGTTCTGTTAGGTACTACTATTCTCTTTTACAGGTGAAGGACTCAGGGTTCATTCATTTACTGTGGCCACATCTGATTATGACTCAAATATGTGTACATTTTAATGTTCTTATATTCTAAATGAGCATCAGACAAACATGCTAATATGTTGGGTGAGTAGACTGGACAAGTCACATGAGTCATGAAAACTGGAAGCATGGTATTTGTTGGAAAAAGCTGCAGTGAAGGAAACAGCTACTGTAGACCCAGCTGGTTCTTTTCCTGGGGTTAGGAAAGCCAGATCTTCCAGTTTTCAAAACTGGTTTTAATTGTGTTATATTGACACATACCTTGGCTTAAAACTAGAAAGCTCAATTAATTTTGCCTACCTTCTTACTGTAAAACTTAGTATTAATGTGTAAAAGTGCATAAAGAAAATGTATATAAAGTGAATACCCATGTAAACACTACATACCTGCTGTTACCAGGCCAGATTCTGTACAGATATAAAGGCTTAAAAAAAGACGTAGTCATTGAGTAGTTGTAAGGATCTTTTAGTTTCTGAGTTTAGGGTCTAGGTTTTGAATTTTGGGGGATCTGTCTACCATTAGCTGCTGTGTCACCTATTTAAAAGGGAGCAGGACTAGAAATGCAAGCAGTACCCACCTTTGATACTCGTACATGAACAGGCAAGCATGTAGTGAATCACGTTGACACATATCTCTTTAAAACATTTTAATATTGGGGAAGGTATATACAGATTTTGGTTGAGCTTATTTCTATACAAAGTTCAGTCTGTAGATAGATTCAACAGCAGATTACTTAATTTCAGAGACAGTGCTTGGGCTCTTCAGATCCTTAAGAAAACTATCTTACGTTAGCATTAAATGTTTCACATTATAAATCCAGTGGTATAGACTCAGTTTGGATATCCACTTAGTGGTCAGTGTTTGATTAGCAGTCTTTGAGGTTATAACCAGTTGAGCGCCTCTGATCTTTTCATGTATCCTACCTGTTCCTTCTACCACTTACTCTCTCCTCTCTTCACCAGTGTAGCATACGTTTGTACAAATTCTTTTTGGAGTACTATAGTAGCCTTCTAAAGAATATCTTAGCCCCTGTTTTTCTGAAACAAATAATCTTTTTATTCTTCAACAATCCCATATGTATAGAATGTATCTTGATCAGAGTCAGCTCAATCTCCCTGCCTTCAGCCCCTATCCCTCACGCATTATGTCTGATTAGTGCTGCCTAAATGCACATAGGTTTGGGGGGCATTTGACAGGGTGTCTCAAGGAAATAACTTACCATCCTTCAGCAACCAGTAGCGCCTCAGCTAGAAGTAGAGCTTCATGAGCCCCTCTCCAGCCATGCTTGGTCCTGCGTAAATCATCACAGCTGCTGTGAGTTTATGAACCCAGAGACAGCATTTCCGAGTGTGCCTCCTTTGGCTCTTAAATTCCTCCTGCCTTTTATTCCATAGTTCTCTGAATCTTAAAAGTAATTTATCAGAATCTTAGTGTTATGATTAGTTCTCTTCCACTTCTTCCAAAGCATACACAAACATTCACTCATTCTAAAAATTTCTGTATTGGCTTTAGATTGTAGAAGATCAGAATTGGTAATAGTAAACTGTTACTGGGATATTTGACTGTTGTCTACTTGAATGACCTCATCTTTTTTATATTTTTCCCTCTGTTGGCAAACTTTGCTTTGCTTTTCTCAAAGTGTGCGTGCGTGCGTACGTGCGAGACCAGAAGAGGGTATCAGATCTCCTAGAGCTGAAGTTACAGGCGGTTGTGAGCTGCTCGATATGGGTGTTGGGAGCCAAACCCCAATCCTTTGAAGAGCTGTAAGCATGTTTAGTTAACCTTCGAGGCGTCTCTTGCAGTCCTCCTCCAGTTCTGCCATGCCCTTCTCCCCAGCTCTCTCCTTGTGCCTCTCAGGGCACTGGTTTTCTTTCCAGGTAGTACTTATTTAAGCCCATGATTGTGTTACCAGGCTGTGAAATGTTTGGATCATCTGTGTCTCCCAGGAAGAGAAGCATGGCCATACTGATTGTGACTGGCTATTGCAGGGCTTAATATAATATCATAGCGCTTAATAAATTCAGATCTTTTGACTGAGTTGAAACACTTCCTACTAGGGATGGGGCTTTTGATTAGGGTGTTTTCTTTACCTGGGATGTTTTCCACATCCATCCCTCCCTCATCTGGCATTGGTTTCCTTTTTCCTCAAGAGGTGGTACTGATCAGAACTCAACAGGGTTAAGATTCCTATGCTATGTATCATTCCACCACTTGAAGCTGGCTGTTTGATAAAGAGTTAATTTATTCTTCATTGTTATATTGTATTAGATAATCTTTTAAAGTGCTCCTGTAAGATACTTGCTTATCTCTAAGACTTCCTATCTTTTTGTGTTCCTGAAAAGAAGGCAGCTGCTGAAGTAATTGGGGCAGGAACATTTTCTTAGTGCTTAGATCGTGGTAGCAGCACTCCAGGTTTGCGTTTTCTCATATTAATGATTTCAAGTTGTCTTTTTTTTTTTATTTTATGTATATGAGAACCCTGTAGCTGTCTTCAGACACTACAGAGGAGGGCATCAGGTCCCATTACAGATGGTTGTGAGCCACCGTGTGGTTGCTGGGAATTGAACTCAGGACCTCTGGAAGAGCAGTCAGTGCTCTTAACCACTGAGCCATCTTTCTAGCCCTCAAGTTGTCTTTTTTTTTTTTTTTTAAGTGGTAAACATTTCAAATAGAAATTATGATGAATCTTCTATGTTATTCTCATTTTAGTACAGATACCACTTTATGAGTCCAGTACCACATAACGTTTCTTTGTAAGATCTTTCCTTCCCTCATTCCTCCCTTTTTCACCCTCCAACATGGTCTCATGTAGTCCAGGCTGTTACTGTTTGTAAGAAAGACAGAATAAGTACTTAGTAACAGAAAAAAAAGTACCAGTTTTTCAAAGTACTATAATGAAGTGTTCCAATGGTTTTTAAAGACAGATGAACAATTTATATATATTTGATTTACTTTTACCAATTCCATTACAGCTTTTATCATTAAATTACGTTATTTTGAAGTTCTTTTCTAAAATTTGGCATACTTCCCCCCCATTAATTTATTTATTAATTTTACATCCTCATTGCTGATCCATTCCTGGTCCCCCCTCACACAGACCCTTCCCCCATCTCCTCCTCCTCTGAGAGCATGGTCCACCCTACCCTCCCATATTCCCCCCATCCTGGAGCATCAAATATCTGCAGGATTAGGTGCATCCTCTCCCATGGAGGCCAGATGAAGCAGTCCAGTTAGGGGAACAGATTCCACAGAGAGACCGCAGCTTTAGGGACAACCCCTGCTCCAGTTGTTGGACTCACATGAAATATTTTGAAGTATTTTTTAACAGTACATTAAATAGATCATATGTATGTAAGTTAATTTTCAAATTGAATCTTAACCAGTATCTAGGAGTTTCTTCCAACTTCTGTGTCCATGTATAAGGGTGACTCTGTCTTGACATTTAACAGGGTAAAGTAGTTTCATCTGCTTAATTTAAAACTCTTGTTATTTTGTGGGTTATAAGGTTTATATATGTTTGTTCACTTTGACAAATACAAAACTTTAAATATATGGTTCTAAAGCCAGCCCTTTTCCTACCAATATATAAATATGATTTCTTTTTACAAAATTGACATTTCATTTTTCTACATAATTTTCTTTAAGCTCTGAAATACTATATTCATAGAGATGGGTATTTCCCCTGGAAGTGTCAGTGTCCTCACACATGTGTAACATTTGTGCTCACTTACTACACAGTTTCTATTCTGTACTCAGTGCATGCTTATTAATAACTACTTGAAATCTTACATTTAATGAGGTGGGGTTTTTGTTGTTTGTTTTTTTCTTCTTGTATTTGTGAGTTGTTGAGTCCCTGGCTGCTGCGGGGGTCTCTTGAGACCCTCATAACATTGAACTTCAGGTTGACCTTCTTGTACTACTTCTTGGCATTTCTGGAGAACTGAAGTGGTACCCTTAGATAATTGTCACTGTATGCCATCTGCTATCTTTGAACACACATTGTATTTCCCATCTTTGTGCTTCACTTCTAGGACAGTGGTTAGAGTTTGACATGGTGTATTTGAAAATTCACAGATCAGGGTCCATCCCTGTATTCTTAGTTCCTCACTCAGCCTCACACCAAGAAGTAGTGTTGTGTTCCACTTTAGATAGAATAAAAGCCAACAACAACAAAAATAAAACACAAAAAAACTCCAAAAAACAACATAAAAACAGTAAAACAATAAAAAAAAAAAAACCAACAAAAAAACTAAACCTTAGCACTCTAGGGAAACTGGGAACAGATGGTGTCAGGACCAGAGTTGCTCCCAGAAAGAGCAGGAGGACTTGATTTTCCTAATGGAGGACTGGGAGCCATGTAGAACAGTTCAGGGTGCTTTAACAGTAACTTTCTAGGCATACATTGATTACTTAAGGATCTAGCATTTCTAAAACTCATGGGAATGTTGTTCTTTTGTGATGTTAGATAAAAAAGAGTATCAGTCTCAGATTAGGAGATGTTCTTGTATTTTGGTATACTCTCTGGACAGTAAATGTTTTGTATTAGCTCTGTTGGTTTTCATGAATTCTCACTGGCAACTGTTCAGGTCCACTTGGTCCTTCCTTCCCTAGAGTAGTTGTAGCCTGTAGAGTCTTCCTAGTCCTTTGTAACTAGATCTTGGTTTCAGTTCTTGAGTCTTGTTGATCGATTGCTCTTAGATACAGATCTACACTATCTAGGTCTCAGTCTTGATCTTCAAACATGTAAATCCTCAGTTCCACAGTTTAAGCAAGCATGTCTGAGACCACATTTGTAACTGTAGCCTGCCCTTTCAGACCTGCCTTGTGTTTTGTTATATTTTGTTTTGACTTTTTAAGACAGAGTTTCTTTGTATAGCCTTGACTGTCCTGGAACTCACTCTGTAGACCAGGCTGTCCTTGAACTCAAGAGATATAGCTGCCTGCCTCTGTTTCCCCAGTGTTAATGTTAAAGGCATGCATCACCACTACCCTGCCCAGAGCTCCCTCCTTCTCATGCTAACTTTCCTTTAGCTGATCTTTCTGCCTTAAATTTGCCTTCCATTTACAGTCTCGAGAATGAATTCTGATTGCACTGTTTTAGTTTAAAGTTCTCAACAGCACATCACAACACATGTCATGTACTACTCAGACATAGGAGAATGAGCTTTCTTGTCAGTTCAGCTCTCCGGTCTTTCTCCCATTTGGTTTGTAATTGGTCTAAAGGATGATGAAACTGCCTAGAATTAGGATCTAGAGTTGGCAGGAAGCCCTTCAGATTTGGTGATCTGAGTAGTGTGTTTGCCAGCTGGAGCTTAGAACAAAGAAACCAAACAAACTCTTGGCAGATTCTGAAATACAGCTTTTTGCTTCTTTAGAAATTATGATTCTAGTCAGTTGATGCAGACTTAGAAGTGTGTGCAAAACTAATACAGCAACCATGAATCGCAGTCACTTTTGATGCTAATTATTGAATGTGTGACCTATTCTTTAGTACACTTTAATAAATTGACCTTTGGAACTGGGAAGACCTTTTTCCTTGAGATAATTTAGTCTAATTTCCTGATCTTATAAGTAGGAAAGCTAAGATATTAACCAATTTGGGTGCTGGTCTTATTTCTGGGCTAGCTCATTTTCTGTATATATTGTATAGTTAATAGAGAATACTAGAAGCAGAGTCACTATGTTTAGTAGACTAATGTCCTGTTCCCTAGTTTCCTACAAGCCTAAACAGTTTTAGAATGGGACTGATGGTGGTTTAACAAAGGCCTTTATGCGGATTTATAAGTTTATAGCATGAAAACTTAAGTTCACACTTAAATTTATTTGCATAGCAGTAGATGAGCATTGTAAAACAGTAGGAAAAGACTAGCAGCAAGAGTAAATCTCCCTAACTCAGAGTCTTCATTGTAGGGATTCTTCCAGAGAATGTCCACCCTCCGCTAAAGGATCCAGTTCATACTCAATAATCATCATTTTCATATTTTCATAAACAAAACCTTTAAAACAATAGTCCGACTAGAAGCAAATATTTGAAACTTTAACAGTGGAATGTGAATGTAGTATAAGATATGTTGCCAGTTTATTATGAGTAGAAAAAGAAAAAAAAGGATAAAACATCTGATGAGAAATACTACCCACAGCCCCTTTATGTCAGGCTGATCAATGGACCTTTTCCATATCCTTTCAACACCCTCTCTACTTTGGCTTAAACAAAATTAGATTTTTGACAATACCCAAGCTCTTCTGTAAACTGTTTTCCTTTGCCCAACAATGTAAACTACGTGATCATCACCACCTTGTGGAGAACCACATGCTTTCATAGGTAGTAACCAAGTAAAGTACCAGTTATCAGATCACTTACAGTGTGGACTGATGGGGAAGGGATTGAGAAGTCAGTGAAGCATCGCTACTAGTTAACAAAGTGGATCCAGAAAAAAACAGTTTAGAGCTATGCAAGCAGTTCTCATTGTCAGTGTCAGCTGGGATTGCAGACTGGCAGTTATGGAACTGTGGATGTTTAGTACATCTTCTCCTCACTGTCAGTGTTGCACATGGATGGAGGAGGCTTTGTGCAGTTTCCTCCCTTCCTTCCTCCCGCTCCCTCCCCTCCCCTCTCCTCCCCCCTCTGCCCCCCAAGCCTGTCTGTCTGTCTGTCTGTCTGTCTGTCTGTCTGTCTTTCTGTGTTTCAAAATCTGGTTAGTTTTTGTTAAAAAAAAAAAAAAAACAAAAAACAGTTTTGTTTCCAGGCAAGTCTCATTAAAAGAAAGTTTTGCTGCTCATGATTGGAAGGTTGAAACAAAAGCTGGTGGAGTTGGCAGTTTTTATCTATGGGAATGAACACAGAGGTCCTTTCTCTCTCGTCCTTATTCATTTGGGAGGAAAGTCAATCTAGTTGCTTTGAATTTAGGGAAGCAGGCTTTCTTTATAGCAGTTCATTTTCTAAAGTGGCATAATCTTCAATTAAAGTTGCTCTGGGAAAAGAGAAATAGGCCTGTGGCACCTTGATGTGCATAGTCTTGTGATGCTGCTGATAACCATGTAACAGAGACAGAGCGTACTGGTGAAAGACAGTTGCAGTACTAGGTGATGAAGGAAGATCTGAATACGCCATGCCACCGTCACTTCACCACGCTGAAAGAAAACTTTTTAGAAAGAAATGCATATTAGGCATAATAATACATTTATTAAAAGTAATGTTAAGAGAGACTATGTTACTTTAAACTACCAAGAGCAATTAACCCAAATACAAAGGAAATTTGTTTTTAAATTTGTAATGTTTAACTTTCAGGTCATCTTATTATTTCCATGAGAGATTAATGGTAGGAGATAAAGTTCAGCTACCCTGTGGTCTGGCTAGGATCTACACTGAAACTTACATTGATTGTTTATGGTTCTAGGGGGATTGGGGCCTTGAGATTTTTGTTTTAATTTTTTTTAGATGCATGTTTATGATATGCGTAACAAAAGCCTTTTTCTGTATGAACGTGAAGTTAGAGGAAGTGATTCTGACATAAAACTGAAACTGAATAGACTAGTATTGCTTGTGACTTTAAACCTATAAGAGGTCTAAATCCTTTTCGGGAACATGTATTTACAGATACTGAGTTCAGAGGTATTTTACCTTTTCTTGCTGAATGCAACATGAAAAATGCTCTTAAATGTCCACTTGGATAATTTAAAACTGTTGCAACTTTTATTCTTGTCTGTTTGATGTTAAGCATAAAGTTGCTGAATTTGCTAGCTTTAACTTGTTTCTGCTGTGTTAAGTGTAGAGTGGCATCTGTCCAAATTAAGTTAAAACAAAGGGAGTTCCTGTGTGTGTGGTTTCCTAGTTCTTAAAAACAAACAACCCTTTCATAGTTATTAACTGGTTTCCAGAATATTTTTAATATTAGCAGTGTAAGTCTTGGTGTTTTATTGTGCTGAATTGTTTCCAGAATGCTTTCTTTCACTTTATTAAAAACATTTTTTTCTTTTAAAGGTAACGCTTTGTTTTCTTTTCCTTTATCAGAGCACAGCAATGGAGGAAACAGCTATATGGGAACAGCACACAGTGACGCTTCACAGGGTGAGTGTCTGCGGCAGTAAATAATCTGGGTTATAATTCAGGATACTGGCAGCTTTGAAAACAATAGAGGAAAGCCAGATGTCAGGAAGCCAAAAGAAAGGGGAAATTTTTTCTATATTCGTTTGTTTAAAATTAGATTTATAATAAATTCTTCATTAAGGTCAGAAGTGAGCGTGATTACTTTTTCACATATCCTTTGGTTATTTCTTGTATATTTGTTATTTTTAATCTCTGAAAATTAAGTGGTTCTTTTGCTTAGAATTTTGAATGATCAGATAAAAGATTATATATTACATTATAAACTGTATATTCATATTTGTATGCTTGGGACTTAATAATAAGTTATATTCCTACTAAAATCTTGAAAGAGGGCTTAGGACATGGCTCAGTTGATGGAATGCTTGGTTGTAGCATGCAGGAAACCCCCTTCTAGCCCCAGAATCACATGACACTCTCATCTGTGAAAACCTGGCAGTCAGAGGTTCGAAATTATCCTTAGCTACTTAGCAGGTTGGTATGTATATTGGGAAGAGAGCACATTCTTGAAAGACAACTGTTCATTTGAAGCATGTACAACATAAACATGGCAGACAGTCAGGTCAGATAATTAAAAAACCTAGTGGAAATAAGAGCTTTGAAATAATACTGGTCTTTTGCTTTTCTGGGGAAGAAATGGGGAAGAAACCCAACCTGTGTTATAAACCATAGTGTTTATGTATTTAAAGTTAGGCTAGGAGCTGGAGACAAGGCTCAGTAGGAAATAGTGCCTGTTCTTCAAAAAGACTCAAGTTTAGTTCATGTACCATGTTTGGTTGCTCACAACTGTCTGTATGTAACTCCATCTCCAAAGGATCTGATAATCTCTTCTAGCCTCTGCAGGAACCCTCACACACACACAAACGAAAGCCGTAAGGCATTAGCTGTGTGTGCTGTAGCACAGCTCAGCCTGTTTTACAGAACAGGTTGCAAGATGGCCAGGGCTATGTAGAAAACCTTGTCTCAAAAAAATAAAATTAATTAAAATACTATTGGGCTAATGACACCAAGTCATGCTTTATCTGTTAAGTATGGCTCCTTAAATTTGCCTTTTTTCTTCTTTTAAGCAAAGCTGACTACTGATGGCTCTCCTACTTAAATGGTGTATGACTCACATACGGTTATTTCTGAGCAATTGACAAGTGGATGTGGGAAAATTATGTTCCTGAACACTTACTCCTGATTATTTCATGAGGATTTGAATCTACACATTGTGATAGTTAATTATTCAAATGAAGTTTTCATGCAGTTTTTCTGTCTCACTAAAGAAAAATCATTTCAATAATATGTAACTTAACTTTTTTTTTTCTTTTCTTTTTTTTTTTTCCGGAGCTGGGGACCGAACCCATGGCCTTGCGCTTGCTAGGCAAGCGCTCTACTACTGAGCTAAATCCCCAACCCCGTATCTTAACTTTTAATTCGTAAAGCTGAAATAACTTTCAGTTGTTTTCATTGTGCTTAATAGGTAGCGTCTGCATCAGGTCTCTCTCTATGAGATATAAAATAGCTTTATACCTTATGTCTTTGATTGCTTGATTGTCATGTATTGGGTTGGTAGCATTTTATGTATTACGTTTATTTTTCTTAATACCGTTATCTTTTTTGATATTGAGAAATATAATTTTTATTGGTATAATTTATGTAACAGTAAATTTATGTTCATCTAGTATATAGTTCTCAGTTTTGACATAGTTACATAACTAATATCCCACTTAAAATGCAGAATGACTCTATAACCTTAAAACTTTCCTTCAAATCTCTTTGTGGTCAATTCTGCCCCCTTATTGAGCCACTGATCTCTCGTTTTAAACTTTGACCTTTTCTGGACTGCTTAGATAAATGCATTTGAGACTTCTCTATAATGTTGTTTATGTTGATATCTAATTACTGCTTATTGCTAAATTCCACTCCACTGTATGAGTGTATAATAGTTAATTCATGGTACATTTAGGTTGTTTACAGTTTTTGTTGAGTATGAATAAATCCACGTTAATATATAGTTTTGTATGAACATAACTTTTCATGGGTAAATAGAAACAGAATGGCAGTGGGTTTTTTGCTAGTTGTTAATTGTATAGAGCAATTATATGACTGGATATGCCTTCTCACCAGCAATGTATGAGTCAGTCTTCTCCACAATTCTTGATATTATTGGTTTTAATTGTTGGGTTTAGCTATTCTAATAGATGTCTAGTAGTATCTCATTTTGACTCCTTTAGTTTGTATTTCTCTGTATATTAATGCTGAGCACCTTGTAATGATCAGTCTTTGTTGCCGAGTTGTCTGGATTTGGAATCATCCAGACAACATGAAGCATATCTGTGGATAGGTTTAACTGAGGAGAGAAGACCCTCCCCATGGATAGTATTATTTCTATAGTCTTGTGGAGTACATGGTCTCCCTCTACTTCCTGACTGAAAAGACTACTGGCTGCATTATACTCTGATCACCATGCAATTCCTACTATGCTAGACTGTATCCTTTCTTATGCCATCGACTAAAATAACTCAATCCTCCTTCTAGTAAGGTGATTCTTGTCAGATATTTTGCCACAATGATAGATAACTAGTGCACACTTCATTCTCTATTCTTAAGTGTCCCAGTGATTCTGGGGGTTGAACCCAGAGTCTGTCTGTATAGTAGGAAATGGTGACTGCTGAACCACATAGCCAGTCATATTGAATATGTTTGATGTGCTTGTCATCTGCATTTTTTTTGTTTGTTTTTTTGATTAATGTTTCTGTACTTTCCTTTCTATTTCTGTGACAAACACCATGACCAAAAACAACTTGGGAGGAAACAACTGATAACACACAGTTCATCTGGTACTCTGAGGCAGAAACCTAGAACCTGCAACAGGGACCTCAGAGGAATGCTGCTTACTAGCTTGCTCCCCGTGACTTGTTCAACTTGCTTGTTGTAGTTGCTGTCGAGACAGAGTTTCAGTAACCCTGAAACTCGCTTTGTAGTGCAGCCTGACCTCAAACTCAGAGAGATCCACCTGCCTCTGCCTTTAGAGTGCTGAAATTAAAGGTGCGTGCAACCACTATCAACTTGCTTGGTCCAGGTCAGACCTCTCTAGAGCTGGGTACTCCCACCTTCAGCTAGTAATCAAGAGAATGCTCCACAGACTGCCTAGGCCACTATCAGATATGACTTGAAAGTATTTTTTGATTACATAGATGGCCATTTTGCTTACTTGGTCTTCGGTACACAGAGGTTGGAGTTTAAGAGTTCTTTATGTGTTCTCGACACAGATCAAGTATTGCTCTACTCCTCCTGGCTGGTAGCTGTTCTGGCCAGTATTTTTGTTTTTATCAGTTATGGTTTTTTGGTTTTGAATTTCAGAAACCTTTGCCAACCCTGAAGTAAAAGGCAGTTTTTTATGTAGATGTCTGAACATTTTGAGCAACCATTTTGTAGAAAAGATTACATTTTCTCCATTTAGTTGCCTTTTTACATTTAGCAAACATGAAATGACCATGCATTTGTGCATCCATGTTTTTTCCTCCCTAGTCTTTCTATTGAGCTGTGTGCTTGCTTTTTACCAGTTGCCTTTGCCTTGATTGTTACAGCTCTTTCCATTTTCATTGGTCACACTCAGGATCATTCAAGTTAGGGACTCTTGTGACAAGCTACATCACCTTCTCTTTTATACTAAGTATAAAGTTATACTTATGATAACTTAGCAAAGGATGGTTTTACTGGTTGCCAATTTCACCATTACAAGTACTTGATTTTGTAAGATCATTGTTAACATGTGTGTGTGTGTGTGTGTGTGTGTGTGTGTGTGTGTGTGTGTGTGTGTGTGTAAAATAACAAAGATGTCATGAATTTGAGAGGGTTGGGGTGTCATAGGAGGAGTTGTAGGGGGAGAGGGAAGCATGGAAATGATGTCAAGAGAGTACTCAAGTATGATAATCTAAAACAATTAAATGTTTCAATTAAAAGTGTCTAAATAAGTAAAAATATACACAAAATGGTTAAATGTACAAATTCAGTTACTGATTTTGTATGAAGCTAAATGTTATAGGACATAGAAGTTTGAAAACCCCGAAAAATCTTTTAAATGTAAATAATAAACGATTAAGATAGCTATTTATTGAAATGCCTATTAATCTCATCATAAATTATATAGTTAAAATCAAATTATAGGCCTGCAAATCAGGTGCTGTCAAACCAACTACTATGATCCTTTTATATTTTAATTCAAAAATATTAAGATTTTTAAATAATAAGATTTAGTAATTTCAATTTTCCAAATGTTCTTGAAAAGAATTATCAACCTTATCTTTTAGTTTTAAAAAATGCAGTGTTGGGGGTTGGGGATTTAGCTCAGTGGTAGAGCGCTTGCCTAGGAAGCGCAAGGCCCTGGGTTCGGTCCCCAGCTCCGAAAAAAAAAAAAAAATGCAGTGTTTTGTTTATTTGAGGGACTAGTCATCTATGGTATGACCTTTGATGATAGGACCCTCCATGGGCAAACATTTTTTGGTCCATTGAAAAGAATGAACAGAAGCTGGGCTTGGTGACAGAGGCAGACTGACCTTAAGCAAGTTCCACTACAGCCAGGGCTTTGTTACATGAGAAACCCTTACTGGAACACCCCCACCCCCAACCCCACTCCCTCAAGAAAAGAATGAAGGAAGGACAAAGTATCACCTTTCCTTGTTCATTGGCTCTTAGTGTTTTCATAGCATCTTAACTGATTTCAATGTTCAACAACAAGTTACCAATATTTATTCAAGAAGATGGGTTGTGCTCCAAGTAGCAGATATTAACAACTTGCAGTTCATTCCCAGGAACAATTTAGAGCTCTGAGCCATCCTCTAGTAAAACATTCCCAGCAGCCTGCCCAGAATTTACTGCTGTTGCATCCTGGGTAGTAACTAATTGCATTTGTTGTTGTAGGAACTTTAAACTTCACTGCTGCAAACTTCTAAGAGTGCTGTGAAAGGCCGGAGTGCTGACATTGAGTTGGATAGACTTTGGTCTGGTTCTTTTGGATGTGTAATGTTTGTTTATTTTCAAGGTCTTTTTTTAGTAATAAAGTTTACAAAACAAAAACAATTTTAAAGGGGGACAGGTTTTTCCTGCAGGGAAGGAGGTGAAAAAGTGCTGAGGTGGAGGCAATTCAGTGCTGTGCTCCCAGCTCAACACTTAACACCTTTTGGAAACCGAAGAGCTGTGAATTTGACTTACCCCTCTTATCTGTTTGCCTCTCATGAACCCTGCAGGGGAACTGGTATCTCCTAAAGCTCAGGACTAAGTCAGAAACTGAGTGCAGCTCCTACTGGCCACCACACATCCAGATTTACATGAGGAATGCCTGCCTAGATTGTTGAAATGACACATGAAAACCAGGCTCTGTTTCCTTAACATTTAGAATTTCGCTTTATTTTCTTTGAGCTAATAAGACACAGATATGTAGTATTTCCTCATTACCAAATTACTAACAATAAAGAAAATAGTATTTGATTAATATAATGTCTTAGTTAGGGTTTTACTGCTGTGTACAGACACCATGACCAAAACAGACAACTCTTGTAAGGACAACATTTAATTGGGTCTGGCTTACAGGTTCAGAGGTTCAATCCATTATCATCAAGGCAGGACATGGCAGTGTCCAGTCAGGCACGGTGCAGAGCAGCTGAGAGTTGTCCATCTTCATCTTCAGCTGAGAGGGGTCTCATTTCTAGGAAGCTTGGA